>NC_139844.1:10469972-10837472 GCF_963691815.1 Echiichthys vipera | reverse complement strand
TGGGAACCCACTGGACTAAATAACTGCTAACAGAATATAGAGTCCTAAAAACTATCTTCTCCTCCACCAACAGTAAAACGGTGTGTGCTTTTAAATGCAGCTCTTTTACTGGCAGTCATTTTTAAATGGTGGTACTTTTACCTAAAGTGCCTGGATGTTTACTCCACCACTGGATAAGAGTAAGACTGAAGAAGAGGAGAAGGATGAAGGGTTGACTGTGTTACAGATATTGCAGTCTATCAGCTCTACAGGTGTCACTATCTAATCACTGCAACAGTTTGTAACAGTTTGACTGTGTGCAGATCTGCTCATCACTAGCACGTCACACAAGAGAGGGTTTCAGTATTTGCTGTGTCTCCCCCAATCAGGCATCTCTTCAGCACTGTGAGAAGTTAATCTTTGTTGACGGTGTGTTGTGCACTCTTCCGAGGGCTGGTTGGGTTGGGATCTCTCCTGGAAAGCCTGGTCTGTGCTCATATAGAGGGGGATAATTACCAAACACGCAGCCGACAGCAGCGACACAAAAGCCGCTTTGACTTCCTCACTGCTGGTTGCCTCCAGGGGATGGTCCCACTCCCTGCTCACCCTGCTCACCCAGACCACTTCTCATCACTCCTGAGAGGCAGAGACGTCTTGTTCCATAACAAGACATGAAACTGACTTCTTTCAGCTCCAGTGAACTGGACATAAACCCCGACTGACAACCTCCAGTGCCCAAATAGAACAGGGAGAGGACGGGTGGGCCAGGACAGAGGACAAGAGAGGGGTGGGGGCGGCACAGGGCGCACTAAATAAAGTTGTTATTCACTTTAATCTTACATTTTGAGGGGGAAAAAACGGGCCAAATATACTAAGGTTGAAGCTTATTTATCCAGCTCCACAGAACCAACTATGCAACATTTGCATTTTGATGGTTTTGGGCCTATTTCACAGATGTTTGTCAACTTTTTATGTCTAAATCTATGTTTTCTCTCCACGGCCCTCTCAGAGCCATCCTTCCCCTCTCAGAGCTCAGCGCGTTACAGCAATGAAAGCACGACATGCTGTAAATGTAATGGGCCGGGAGTGATTGTTTCTGACAAGCAACAAAACACATCGTCCCTCCCCTCAAATTAGTCCCCCAGGAGGGGGTGGGGTGAGGGGTTCATGTCCCAGGAGACGCACTGACAGGACAGCATGCCAGCATATAGCATGAGCATGCTTTCAGCGATCCACCCAGACGCGTATACTGGTGTTTTTCTCTGCTATCTTTGCTTTGTTTCCCACTTTATGCCAGTTTTATGTTACATCTGTGGTATGAAGTAATAGACTACAGTTTCTTTACCTCCTTAAAAATGTGGGAAAACTCAAATTAAAGAATTATATACATTTATAATATGATCCAACACACTGCTAGAAAATGTTATCTTTGTGTGACATTATTTTTGTGTAGAATCCGCAACTTTTTCAAAAACATCTTCACTGAAAGTAAACACATGAATCAGAAGAAAAAATCTTTAAGAACTATATTTTTAAGGCAAAATCAAATATGTTTTATGCTGTATCACCAACACAACAGTGAGGCCACTAAGAAGACATTTTAATTTTAAAGCATTAGGTTTAATATTGGCCATATTAGTATTTACTTTTCTATTTTGAAAAAAAGAATGTCACTCATTACATACATTTAAAGGTATCCCTTGGAGTTCTAATTTTTCCAAGAGTTTTGCTTTCATTTGACGTTCTTTAATAAAAATAAAGCAGCAAATGTGTTGAATGCATTTTTTACCTCATAAAACATTCAACAAACAAGACACTGAATCAATGTGTGGTATATTACTTCTAAAACCCCTTGAAATGCATTACTGTCCTCGTTATTCACTAGAAATGTGCACCATGTCCTCTCTGCTCTTACATGTGCATGTGAAATAAACAATACAATAAAACATTGCTCTAAAGCACCACTGGTGGATAAGATCTCCACAGGGTTCCTTTAACAGGGATTGAAAGACACATTTATTTGCCATGATTATTATTTCCCAAGTTTCAGGGTAATACCTGAAAGTGTAGTAAAATATAATTTCGATATAAAGTGATGTAAAGTAATGTACTAATAACGCCTAATCATTTTGCTGTTATATGTACCATTAAATAGACATATAAGTTAGACGATAGACAACAACAAAATCGTAGATCTGATCGGACTGTGGGCTTTAAAAGTGGAAATCATTTTTAAATGTAAAGTCATTTCAGCTAAGGTTTAAACACAGAATATTGTTGAAACAAAGTGAAAGCTGACACTTAAATAGACAAAGTTTGTAGAAAAGTAGAGGAGACACACTACAGCTCCATGTTAGCCAGATATATTATTCATAGTGGGCCAGGGATGAATAGGCAGTAAGACTGGAAAGAAAAGGCAGTTAGCTAGTCAGTTAGCAAGGGGTTAGCTTTAAAGCAAGCCCTGATTTGTGAGCGAGGGAGTGGGAGGAGTGGTGGAGGGCTTGGCGTTCAGGAAAGCCTCTCCTGGGCCAGAAGAAAAGGATTTGGCCCAGATGCACGCAGCGATGTTAACTTTGAGTGGCCCCTGTGGCTCAAGCTCAGTACCCCTCCTTCTTACTTCCCAAGCCCCCAGGTTGCCTTTGCATGACATCATCCCCAAACTATGCCCCCCATACCCATGTGAATCTGAGCTGTCACAATCGGCAGCCACCCCCATTAAACTGTACTGCACCGCAGACCCATACGTTTCTTTTTCTCCCCCCCTTTCCCTCTCTTCTTCTACCACCAATCTCCTCCCTTCTTCTTCTTTTTTAACCCCCAGAAAGGCATTGTTTGAGTCAGGGCTTGATCAAAAAACTGTTGCCCGCCAACCACAGGGCTTTCTGTAAATTCAATAAGGCCACCTTAAAGATTTTCCTAATTAATGGATGACATCTTTGGCTGGAGGAGAGGCTAGGCATTCTGCTCCAGCTCGCTCTTTGTTCGCCTCCTAATTAACTTTCCTAGGTCACTCAGGTCCCCGCAACCTGAGAGTGAAGAGCCCCCATTGAGGAGGGAGTTGTAAACTTACTTTTTTTGCCTCGGCACTTAAAAGGGGAAAGCAACTATAGAGAACAGAAAATATCCTATTTAAGTCCTTTGTGAGTGAACTGCTTGCACATGTTCCAATAAAGGAAGTCTTCTAAATAAGCTGCCATGTTGCTCTCCGCTCCCCCTCTTTCTCCCTTATCCCACCTCTTTCACTCCCAGCTCCACAGAAAGGTTATGAATGATAGCTCTGGGTTGAGGGGGGTAAAGGGCCAAAGGACAGCATCTGGGCATTGTGGAATTGTGAGCATCTGAAACTTTGAGGGAATTTGAGGATGGGAAAGCACTGAGCTGCTGGGTGGTGGGGTTGATGATTGAAAAAATGTGGTGAATATGAGAAAAAACAAGTGCCTCTTTGCCCTCGTCATTGTTTGGGTGTTTCTAAAGGACCCCGTGTCTCCCAGCTGCTTTCATCACTCCTCATCTTTATCTTTCAAAGTTAAAAAAAAAAAAAAATTCAAACCAGTCCAAGACGGAGAGTCTTCACATAACAAACATTCTGGTGTTGTCTCTACACGGATAGAGCCGACATGCATTGTGTTGTCATATTTTATTATGAAGATGTTTTACTTTCAATTGAGTGCTTTGTTTTTTTACTTACAAGTTAAGTTTTAAGCACAGTCTCACTATTTTAATGACATTTTTCAAGCAAACAAATGTAGGCTTACCTTTTAGTTTGTTATAGTTAAACAATAAAGGCGCATATTTGTGATATTCTGGAAGATATTTTCTACACCTGAAGGGTAGCAATTAAATGAAGAGGTCAATGTAATATTCTGTCGATTCAATTCAGTTCAATTTTATTTATAGTGTCAAATCATAACAGAAGTTATCTCAGGACACTTTCCATATACAGTAGAGTAGGTCTACCACACTCATCACCGATCATTTACTTATGATTTATATACTCTTTAAAGATATTTAATGCCAGTCTTTCATTCAGGAATTTTACAACAAACTTTAGCAATACCTCAAATGAATTAATACTTAGAAACCCACTGTAGAAGGAAACAGTCAAATAAATGTATACATGTGTATATGTGTAATAAACTGAATTTGTAGCAACACCTGGCTCCCTCATAACACCTGTAATCATTTAATGAATGAACACTATGTCGAAATATCAGAAATGTAAATATAAATGTGTCATGTAGTTGTGTATTTGTATAAAAGTACATCTAAGGGTGGGCACTGCTAACCAACTTAGAATATAAATGTTGCTGGAATAAACTTATATTATAAAGTTAAATGATATTAACTACATTATGAGTGCTGGAATCAGCTAGCTGTTCCTGCTACTATAGCGGCAATTTTTCATATCTTTTAGCGCAACCCTCAGGTGAAATTGTATCAGATGCTACAGACTTGTTCAGCATCCCTATCTGTATAACTCAGCTGAATTTGGTTAGCATGTTATATTACATAAAAAAAGATATGGCAGTCAATAGTTCCATCCATCATCTTCAACCGATTGTCCCTAACGGGGTCGTGGGGGGCTGAAGCCGATGCCACCTGACATTGGGCGTGAGGCGGGGTACGCCCTGGACAGGACACCAGTCTATCACAGGGCACATAGACTGAGACAGAACACCAACAGGTAATTTAGAGTCATCAATTAAGACGTGCATGTCTTTGGACTGTGGAGGAAGCCGGAGAACCCGGAGAAAACCCACGCAGACACGGGGAGAACATGCAAGTTCCACACAGAAGGTGTTCGAAATTCAAACCAGGAACCCTATTGTTGTGAGGCAACAGGGCTAACCAACACACCACTATGCCGCCCACGTAGAACTTTGCCAAATTTGAAATTGAATTTAGCATTGAAGAGTTATGGCCCGTTAAGCACATCAGGCCACGCCTTCAAAATGTTGGAAACCAATTACAAACAAACAAAAGAGGATTTCCAAAAATGAACTAATAAGTTTTGTTCATTCATCTAAATGTGGTATGTACCAAGTTTAGTGAGGCCAAATCAAGGCCGTAACTTCCGTATGAGGCCAGAACTTCTGTACGAAGCCAGTTCAACACCAAGAATAGATTAGTTTCAAGTGAGATTTGATGGTGTTTTGCACATTTTTCCAAGCATTCTGGATGTAAAACGGGAGGCGTTGGGGGTTATGTTTTATCTAAAGGAGTTAAAAAAGAGACCTAAAGTACCTTACACATAATGTTGGGAAATGAATTTAATTGAAATAATTTTCTAGAGGTTTAAATTCCTGAGGTCAACAGGAGGGTAAAACATTTGTACTGGCCTGATTAACGTCCATTACCGAAATGTTTTGACTCAGTACTGACTGCAGTGCATTTGTACACATCGTCAACCTCGCCTTATTGAAAACTTAAGACTACTAATGGTCCTTGACTTCACACAGAAAAAATCTTGTAGCAAAATTACAGCAACGTTGTCCTTTTTTGTTAGGTTAAACTAAAATGACCCCATATCATCCAGTGTGAGGGATTATATACAATTACTAACCTAAATGTCACATGCTCATCAATATTCTCATCATGTCACCTGACAAACACTCAAACGCTGACATAGATCTGCTCTCCAAAGAGCCTCATCACACACATTACACCCCAGTTTGAATACAGACAAGGTCACATGCCCTGATTCTATCAATGAACCACAGTCCACAGTGTGTCTGGATGTCTGGGTGTGTATTAAGGCCTGCGAGGTGAGTGTGAGGCTCCTGATGACAGCTCTTGTGCTGCAGGGTCCCCGGAGGGTTAATGACGAGTGGAAACCGTGACCCCAGACCGCGACCGCTGAACCTGACCTGTGGAGCCGGCAGGATAACATCAGGAGAAGCAGGGCAGAAGCAAGACTGACTGCTGAACAGAGCAGGATAAACAGCAGATAGACTGTCAGGTCGAGTCCAGGTGAAGCGTTGATGATGACAGCCATTCTGTGGTTAATCTGTCTGACGGCCGAGACCATTGTTCACACTGCTGCTGCTGTTTGAAAACATTTACAAACTGTGTGCACGCATGGACAGCAAATATACATAAAACTATCTTTTTTTGTGTTTGGCAGCAAACTGTTAGATTCCCTTCCACTCAAAAATAAATTTTGCTTTTCTCCACTTGGAAAGACTTGGGATGAGTATGTTTGTTATGTAAATTCAGCATCAGCGTAATAAAGTAAATAAAGACCCTTTCCCACAAAACAAAAAACCCACTAACACCCTCCAACATCTGGCTTTTGTCTTCAATGGAAAAGTTTACAATCAGCATTCATTCCCAGGACAAATGACCCTGCAGTAGTCATAGGTCGGCGATTTATCGGCTCCAGCTCCAATCAGCCGGTACGGAAGCATGACACGCAAGTGGACATGCTAACTTTTCCGGCATGGTGCTATGAAACGCGTCGGTAACGTCTGCAGTTCTTTATCATCTCAGCCACAAATCTCGTCCTTCTCTGCAAAAGCAGCACTCGAACATTGTCCCAAACTTATCGGTCCAGAGTTTGAAAGTCAGCTGGGATCGGCTCCAGCCCCCCCGCAACCCCAATAGGGACAAGCGGTTGAAGATGGAAGATGGATGGATGGAGTTTGAAAGAGACAGAATAAATAATAGATATAAAAAAAAGCAACTACCGTAACATTGTCACTAGGCTCCATGCTGCTTTCTACTGTTTACTACTACTACTACTACTACTACTATTATCTGTTGCCTATTTTAGCAGGCTCTCCTGCGTTTAAAAAACCTGCATATATGCGCTCTTTTTTGTGCATAAAGGGTTATAAGTCAGCTTTGACTTGTTTTCAGGAACAGCGACCTCTTTAGTGAAAGTTGTTTTTTTGTTTGACTCATCCGTCTAGAGGCTAAATGTTGTGAAATGACAGGTGAAAAGCAAAAATGTGCAGTAGTAACACGCAAAATGACTTGCATTATTGCTGTGTGGTTCATTTTTATTTGATACCAGGCTGGATTTTGTGACATCACAAGTATGGAGCCAATCGTGGTCCAATGTGCAACTTGTGTGTAATGTGAGAATTTGAAACCTCTAATCCACATGAACAGAGGTTTGGACTTTTTAAATGAATTATTTTAAATAGAAATAACAAAACATTACAAGCAAAGTATTTCTATATAGAGGGGATTTTTAAATGATGTCATTATTGTCGCATGATAATATATGTGTCGGGTTATTTATACAGCCTGATAGGATTATTCAGACACATACACCAGAAACAAACCAAAACGCTAAACAAGTCAAAACAAGTCAGTACAAAGTCACAACTAATCAGTTTGAAATATGACAAGATCAATTATCTGAAAACTGCTTGGACCCTTTAAACAAAGATGAATAATGTGAGGTATGTTATTAAAGCCTCTGATCCATTAGTGTAGCTGTGTTTCTTTAAGATGTAACGCCTGCATGCTGAAGTCAGTATCAGATGACTTTTGCAGTTACTTCAGCATTAATATTCTAAGCAAGCTGAAGGCATAGAAAAAGTATTAAAAAGTTTGAATAAATAGAATTATTATGAATTAGCGGCCTAATATTATCAATATAATAATTATCAATGCTTATGCGAGCACATACACACATAAGAAACATCACAAAGTCACAGAGGAATGAAGATCTTGTAAGTTTGGTTCACTTTTAGCCATAAGTACCAACTCATTTATGTACCTTCTTAAACTGTATAATGTAAACTTAAATACAGACTACAGAGTGGATGTTCTACTCTAGAGTAACGCCTTGTAATTTGAGTAGAAATAATAAAGTTTTGAAATATTAAAATCATTTTTGAAGAATGATTAAATGAGGTGAGTTGTGGAGACCGGGATGGAGACATGTTAAAGGCAGATCGCTTATTTCCAATATGACATAAAACATGTAACGTGTAATTAACCTATAGTCTTAAAAATCAAATAGCCACACGATCACACATATATACAAATTTTGCTTTTGGCTACGTTACACACATTTTACCCACAAATCTAGCCACCGCTGCATGAGTGAAACCTGCTTTTTTTTCCAACTCTTGGCAAATCCTGGTATTTTCACACACCACATGCAGGCAGAATATTAAATGAACTGTAGATACATTGATCACATGGCGGGCTCCTTGGCTCTCACATGTTTGTCTTTGCAGTGTGAACAGACTAAGCCCCTCTACTCAGCTGTCATAATTTGTTAACGAGTCTTTTCAGGGAGGGAAAAAAGAAAAAGAGAAGACAGAAAAAAAGAAAAGAAGGCTCTTCACGAGTGACTGAAAGCAGAGGTCCATCCAGAGAGGGAACCCAGGGGCGACATCAGACCGATTTCAGACCAGCCCGTGATGGCATCTCTGTATATTTTAATATTAATGACCCCGTCCGCAAAGCTGCCTCTAAGCCTCCAACAGGTGCCCCTGCCCCACTCGGGTCTGAAAAACCGGGATCATTCAACATCCTGCTATCCACCACCACCGACACCAGGCAATAAAGAGTGCGAACGATAAGATGAAGGCAGAGAGGAGGGGGAAAAGACATTTAAAAAGTGGAAGGGGAGTTAGAGAGTCAGCCATCCCTTGCAAATAAGTTTTTTAGTCACTTTCCCCAGCTGAAACACGGGTCGATATTTCCCCCCACCCCTTGAGAAAGAGATTGACTTTTGTTTGGAGTTTGTGAGAAGTGGGAATCAGAAGCGGGACAATGGGACTCCCCACGGTGAGAGGCTGAGAGGAGCCATCTCAAATCAGTCAGCCAGAGGACTGACTAATCCGTCCATTGTCCCTCCCCAGCCACCGGCCGCACATCAACACATTCGCCCCCCATTGTCCCCCACCCTCATGCAGCGGGATTTGCTCTCCCCAACAGCCAGTTTTGTCCACGGCAGTTCGAGCGGAAGTTTCTCACTGACAATTTGCCCCAAATAGATTTGTCAGAGCGTCCAACTGCACCGCACCGACTTGTGGGTTTCTGGGTTTGGGTTCTGGGTCTATGTTTTTTGGGGGGGACTCTTCCACTGTGAGGCCTTGGCGTGTGTGTGCACATATGTAAGTGTGCACAGGTTTGCATGTGTGTGTGCAGAGGTGGGCCAGTGGAGAAGATGGGGTAAAGTCACTGGTGTGGTGGTCCTGAGGGACTCTGGGATCTCTCCTCACTGGGTTTACTGTAATTGCTAAGAACATCTGACACTTTTCTTGATGAATAAATTCCTGTGGCACCAGCACAGTGACACATTCAACACCCACTGGGGCCACCAGCATTGGTGGGAGAAGTATCGTTTGCACTAATGTCACATTAAAAGTCTTGCATTTAAAATGCATTATGTGTGATCAGGAGAATTTAAAACAAAAGAAAGAATGCATTCCTTATATTTGTCCCACAAAGGGAAATTCACAAGTTTGTCACTTTGTTATCCTATTACACACATGCCTGACATACACACGTGCACAACCAGGACCTATATACATACATTAAATGGAGAGATGATGCAGCAAGGGGCTGCACTATGGAAAAGCGCCAAGAGCAGTTGGGGGTTTGGTGCCTTGCTCAAGCGCACCTCGGCAGTGCCCAGGAAGTGAACTTTTAAGTCCCTATGAGCTACTGCCAACCCCAAAAAGTCTGATGCTCTACTAACTGAGCTATCCAGATATTTAAGCTGTCATATATTATGTCATTAGATTATTATCACTCATGCATTCATGTGTAAATTGCATTTCACTGCTGTAGCTGGAGCTAATTATTTGTATTTGACTGCAGTTAATGATAACTTTCATTATGGATTACCTGCTGATTGTTTTGTTGAAGTTGTTTAAAAGAGTACTATTGTAAAAATTCAGAGAATTAAAATTAAGAACCCAAAGCCACAACTTCCCAATGTTTGTTTTAAAGATAACAGTATCAGAAATGCCGCTGATTAGGCATCAAATGATGGTATCGGTCTATGTATATGTATCTGTATCTGTATCAGTGAATACGTCAGTTTTTGCACCGACCCTTTACCAGGTAGTAATATAGTCCGAAAAAAAATGTAAGTAGTTTATTTGTGTTCTTTTTCCGTTATGACTGACTGTCAAACTAGATAATAAAAGCATGTTGTATGGCAGGGTTTAAAGGGTTTGACCTAATGATAGCAATCATATCACAACCATACAGGGTTAGTAGTACACAATATTTATATTTAACGCAGTGCTATCGGATTGGTACTCGAGGAAGGGATAAATGGTATCGGAACATCTCTAGTTTGTCTTACAGTCCAAACTAACTAAAATAATCTAAAACTGAGCAGAAAGTCCTCGCATTTGAGAGGCTAGAGCCATGAAATTTGGGACTTTTGCATGAAAAAGAAAATGACAATTAAAAGAGTCGACTATTAATGTTCTGTCTATAAAATAATTATTTCCTCTCTACCTGTACAGCAGAGTAAAAGTACTTAGTTACACCCCCCCCCCCCCATCCCCCCACTGGCCCACCAATAGTATAAAAAAAACAACATTCAAACATTCATAAGGAGAAGCAAGTAATCATGTGTTACAGATTGCAGCTTCTGAATTATACTACAGAGAATGTTGTCTTTTCAGAGTTTCAGCTTGGGTTGCCTTAAAGTTGGGTGAAATAAAAAGCAACTTTCTTCACTGAATCCTGAGTGTTAATATAAAAATGTGAACTTACACGAGAAAAAACAAGTGAGTGACATGTAAATGAAAAAACAGATCCATTTCACTTCGTCTAATTGAGTACAGTTAAATTCATTTTACTTTATTTCGGTATAATCCATCTAGTTAATACTGCTGTTGGACTGAGAAGCCTACATATAATAAAACAAACAATTAAACAATTAAAACAAATAAAAAAGTTCAGTCCGGTGTCTAGATTTCAGTTTTCATTTGAAAGTCTGTTGAGTATTTTGTTCCCTTTTACAAGTTTTGATTATTTTGATGTTTATATTTAAAGTTAAAGGTTCAGTCAGCCTCTGGGGAAGGCAGCCACAGTACTGGCTCCTGATTGGCTGAATTCAATGGTCTGTCTGACTGTCAGGATTAGGGGACTCAAGTCAAGATCACATCCAGGAGTGAAACACTTCCTAAAGCAAAGACGGATTCATTAAAATACAAGTAATTGAATTAAAAAAAAAAAAAAATTATAATCACATTTAAACTGCATCTTCACTCAGTATATACGATTACACATAAATCAAGAAGCAAGGCGCCTTTAAATGTTGAATTTTGGACAGGTGACCCCTATTCAATGACTCCTGTTGCAGAACTGTCCGTGGTGCTGAAAGCAGGCTGCATATGTTTCCCTTACATCATTTTTAAGACTGCCAAGTATTGATATTATAATGTAGAAGTGTTTTCATTTCCTGCTAAGGAAGCATGTGCCCACTCACATTTCTGACAGCTGAAGGAATGATCCCCCCTCATCTCCTGAGTTAAACACCAGCAGTGTCACTGGGCTGCAAGATGACTGAGTTTGATCTCCCCGGTCAGTTTTTAAAGGATTCATGGCTGCTTGGGTCTTTGGTCAGCTTGAATTCTCCCCATTATTTGCTCTCTGGAGCTTTGTGACTTCTCCCTAAAGCCAATTGGTTCACGCCTGGTCGGTTAGGGGCCTGCACAGTGATAGCAGTGAATAAAAAAAGACGATTAAACTCTCAAAGAGGCTGACTGTCTGTACGAATAACAATCAGAATATACATTTATATATGTATATGTATATATAAATTGTTTTTAAAACTTTATTCATCTCATATTTAACTTGTGGTGTTATATAGCTTCATAATAATCCATAATGTTTAAAATGCAGAAAGGGGTGAGAGTTATAGTCGTCTCTTTCAATTTTCACATTTCTCTTTGTTATGTATAGATTGCTTTAATGAACTGCGTTGATTAAAATGTGTCTTTCATGCAAAAAACACCTTTTATTTATCATTCCATCACATCCAAGGAGCCTTGTTTCTGCCTCAGGTGTGTGTGTGTGTGTGTGTGTGTGTGTGTGTGTGTGTGTGTGTGTGTGTGTGTGTGTGTGTGTGTGTGTGTGTGTGTGTGTGTGTGTGTGTGTGTGTGTGTGTGTGTGTGTGTGTGTGTGTGTGGGTCACTGTCCAACTAACGAGGCTGCAACTGTAGACCACATTAATCCATGGAAGGACAGTCCTTTGAATGGACATTTGTCAATAAGACAAAATAACCGCTGAGTTAAAACACGTGCAACAGGTTCAGTAACACTCAAAATGACTTTTAAATGAGCCACTGACACAAGAAACACTTACATATTTATATTTCTTCAACATTGCATCCATCAGAATATTTCTTTAGCATTTCTATTCTAATGTAACTTACATCCAACAAATCATTACTGTAGCTACAGAATAAAATCAGCATCACCTCAACTGTTTGACAGTTGCTCTAACTGACCAGTGTCTTTGGGCTCCTTGAATCTCTTGTGTTTAACAAAAACGTTATTTATATCATATTTAAATACCGTATTTAACTAATGCTGTTATTGTGATTTTCACATCATAGGAATGTCAGAATCAACAGGTGTGTAAACCAGCATAACATGTTATTTACACCTGACGTGTGTTTATGGAGGTGTTTTCTCACTGTTCAAAAAAAAAAAAGAAAAAATCAAAAAGGATGTCAAGACATTCAGAGCACACCTATTGTTTTCTGGTGACTTCTGCTGGACTCTCGCTCGCTCCTCGTTGTTTAAGTCTATCCTATAGTATGTCAAGTATCCGCATACTGATGCTGAGCTCCCCAAAAAACAGATACACAATCCACTGGCCCCTTTGTCAGCGTCAGTTCATTGACTGTTGGAGGAGAAGAGAGTCACTAATACAAAAAAAAGTGAAAGAAGGCAACCCCGGCAACCATGATGTTGGTTATATTTGTGTAAAGGCTATCAGTGAATGAGGAGGATTAGGACGAGTTAAGGAGATTATGTCACACATTCACCATTCACCCCACCCCGGCAGCCACCCACACACACACGCGCACGCACACACACACACACACACACACACATCGCGCACACTTAGAAATAACTGAACATGTTATTGATCTGCGAGAATGGAACAGGGATTTCCAGTGTTTCTATTTAGGACACGTTTATTCTACTATTTGATAGGTGTAATGAATTAATCACTAACCAAACAAGCGGCCGTTATAGCCTTTGGAATAAAGGAGACGCCTGGAAAATGGTCTCCATAATAAATGTGCATGGTAGCATTAATTGTGTTCATTATTTATAGGAAGTAAAAATATATATATATGAGGAGTCTTTCTGTGTGTCCCTGCAGGAAAATCCTGATTCCTCCCCAGGCTTGTTAGTCTCCAGCCTCGGCTGTTCAGATAAAGGGAAGGTTGAAAGACACAACAATGGCTGATTGCAATTAACTACGCCTCTCCGCCTCGCCCCTGTCCGCTTAAATCGACACTTTGTGAGTCCATATGGCCTTTAGTGTACCGTGGGAATGAACACAATTAAAAGCAGAATATGGATTTCTGGAGTTACCCGGCGAAAGCGCAGCAAGCTGTCAAGGTCAGGGTGTCAGTGAGCGGAGGCCCTGCAGCTCTGCAGCCCTGCAGCCCTGCAGCCCGGCCCAGACCCTCCTCCGGACAGCCGGACACGGGGACGGGAGGTGTGCAGCATCAGAGTGGATGTTAAACCCAACATTAAACCAGCTTACCCACTACTGAAGGCAGTCAGTTATTTAAACCATTAATCCAATCATTTCAAGGCAATTGAGGCAAAAGAGGGGGAAAAGAAATATCGCATAAAAATATTAGGCTATTTATCATTATTGTTGTTTATTAAGTTAATTTTCTGCACAATATGTGAGGTTTTGTACATTTCTTTTTTGTTTGTGTAAACGCACTACAATGTTTAAAAACAAACAACTAAAATGTTTTACACCAGAGTGCTCAGTGAAGAGGGATCTGTACAAAAAAATCAACAAAAACGTTGTTTTTTAAGTATTTACATATTGTCATTTGTTTATTTGTGCGTTTGATTCAGAGCTTCATAATAATCCATAATGTTTAAAATGCAGAAAAGGCTGAGACTTATAGTCGTCTCTTTAAATTGCCATATTTTCTCTTTGTTATGTATGGATTGCTTTAATGAACTACGTTAATTAAAATGTGTCTTTCATGCAAAAAACGCCTTTTATTTATCATTCCATCACATCCAAGGAGCCTTGTTTCTGCCTCACGTGTGTGTATGTGTGTGTGTGGGTCACTGTCCAACTAACGAGGCTGCAACTGTAGACCACATTAATCCATCTAAGGACAGTCCTTTGAATGGACATTTGTCAATAAGACAAAATAACCACTGAGTTAAAACACGTGCAACAGGTTCAGTAACACTCAAAATGACTTTTAAATGAGCCACTGACACAAGAAACACTTACATATTTAGATTTCTTCAACATTGCATACATCAGAATATTTCTTTAGCATTTCTATTCTAATGTAACCAACATCTAACACATCATTACTGTAGCTACAGAATAAAATCAGCATCACCTCAACTGTTTGACAGTTGCTCTAACTGACCAGTGTCGTTGTCTCCACTTATCCTTGAATCTTAAGGGCTGCATGTGTAACCAGACGCAATTGTGTACGTAGGAAATGAGGAGCGTGAAACTGTTTTATGTCTGAGCCCGTGTGTGTGTGTGTGTGTGTGTGTGTGTGTGTGTGTGTGTGTGTGTGTGTGTGTCCATAAGCTCTTAGTTGTCTAACAACATACCACAGCATTCCTCAAGTTGTTTATAGTGGTCGTAACTGCAAGTTTTCAGCGCACTTTTTAATTCTGTATGTGTGTGACATCGGGAGAACTGCGGTCTAAATAAATGAAAAACGATTCTAAATGTTGCAGAAAAACATGGATGCTACACGTGTTTTGTTTGCAATGCTTCTTGATCCATGAGCAAGGCACTTGGCATCACACACATTCTCTCTTTCTCTCTCTCTCTCTCTCTCTAACACACACACACACACACACACACACACACACACACATACACACACGCCAGTGACGTCAGGATGGATTTTGGAGTAGAAAGCCAAGTGGATGAAGGAAGTGGAGATCTCCACCCTCCAGCCTCCCCCTGACACTTCTCATAAATATTACCAAGGCTTATTTGAGGAACCCACACCACAAAGTCACGTCGTGTCCTGGTTTTAACACGTTTTCACCTGTCAGAACATCCGAAATTTGATTTTTCTCTTTTCACCCTGGTTTGGCACCGTCGGAAGCGCGCCAGGCAGCGTTTTTCCAACTTCAACTTTTATGCACCGGCTGTTGCTCCCAGAGCTGGAGGGCTGCTGTCGCCGTTTACCAGTCCGCTGCGGTCCGGTACTCCTTCCGCACAGACATCCTGCATATCGGAGGCGAAGACTGTCGCATACGATGTGCAATCGCGTGTCTTAATTTGGGCTCGTCGATTGGAGATCTACTCTGTCAAGTTGGGCAACTCGGGACTGTGACTTGCCGATCTCACCGCGGCTGGTAAAGAATTAAAAAAGGTGCTTGTCGGCAGTGTCTCTGTTAGCAAGAACAAGAAGAGAAAGAGGACACGTTTCATTCTTAACTTTATTATTAAGTCGAGTGTCCATGATGAGCAAACCCGCCGGCTCAACAAGTGGCTGTCTGGATATTCTGAATGTCAAATCAAGTAAGTGTTCTCTTTTCCTGATGCTGCTGGACACTATAGTGCCGCAGTGGTCTATATGGGCCTTTCTCTGACATCAACTGTAAAACATGGAGATAAAGCTGCTGCACGCTTAACTATATGTCTCAAATCATACAATTCTTAAGTCAGGTCATGGTCATGCAGAAATGGGAGTAGTGGTCCATGGGGAATAGCTGTTTCTTTTCCCGATTACACACACACAGTTGGCTGCGTAAACTTGTGTCCATGACCGATGATTAAAGCGTCCTCAGTCTGATTTCTCTCATGGAATTTATATATTTGCAAAGTAGAACACGTTTTCAAGAAGTAAAGAATGAATCATCTGTATCCATGCGCCAGAATATTCCTCTCCAGCCCACTTGATGCCACTTGTTGCCTGTGATTTAATTTCCAGCAACTTCTAAAAAAAGAGCATTAATGCAATATTCAGCGAGATATTTACTAAAACATACGATTTAAAAGATTGCATAAAATATTCTTTGGTTTACTGTTTTACACAATTGAATAAACAGTAGCCTACCTATCTGTCTTAATGTGTGGCATTCGCGCGTTTCTGTGGTAGCTACTGTAAAACAATGTCATTATATAATTAATCATAAGTGTGATGTGTGGTTTTTAATTGAAGCGTTGAGTATTTTTCTGCTTCTATTTAAGATTTTCTTGTGGTTTAAAGTTCGAAATTTATTTCTTTGAGCAGTTCAGTATAGGCCTCATAATAAATCCAAATGAAATCCCACTTAGATTATAATATAGACCTAAAGTATATTATTGCTGTGTGTCAAAAAAAGATACATTTCTAGTAATTGTATATTTGCTTGTGTGCTCTTTTCCAGTAGGGTTTATTATTTCCAAACGTGTTTCTTCTGTTGTTTTATCCTCGGGTGCTTAGATGTTTACAAATTATTATTAATAACCAATCTGTTTCAAATTAGAATAAAACAAAGGATGCGACCACAATTCAAACACCGTCACATACGTTCATACCAACATTATGGGTGGTCAGTAGAAACATTTCCTGTACTCAGTAAAACTTAATTTCCAGTTCTTTTAACAGGTTTGCGCCTTGATGGTGATTACGTTAATAGAATATGCCATATATCTTCAAGCAATTACTGCGCACAATGGAGACGAATTGGACCCCCACAGTGGGAAGTTAAATACATTTTCCCCCTTCACAACAAAATTGTGCGTCATTTTATTTAATTGACTCTCAGCAATTTACAGTTTTATATTTCTTTGAGTATATCTGGTTGACATTTGGCGCACTTTATAGTTCATCTTCAATTTAATTAGGCATACGCTTAAAACTGTTATTTGGGGGGGGGGGGCAAATTAACTTGACTTGCTTAGCTTTGCTTTATTTAATATCTGTTAATTAGTAATTGACTCTAGTGAGTAAAGTCAGCATTATTTATTATTAATAAAAAAAATATATATAATCTGCCTGACCTAGACAACTACAAATGTGGATATAACTTAATGTACAACAGGTGGATTGTTTTTTAATTACTCCGTTGATGAGGCCAGCTCTAAAGAAACTCTTTCCAGACATAAATGCTACATAAAAAGTTGGTTATCTCCATCTTATGGCAATTACACGGCGGTGACCGAGAGTTAAATAGCCTACACGGCCTTCTGATTCTTAATAATCTGGCAATTGAAGCCGTATAGCTCTGCTCCAGGAGTCATTGCTTTTGCTGCTCAGTAGTTATTCCCATGCTACCCTTTTTGACGGGTCACTGGTGAATCAATGAGCAGGTGGCAAAACGTCAGTGTAATTACATAGTCGGCTTTTCCCTCCAGAATAAAAAAGACTCCCTCATATGCATACAAATATACTTCTTTTTTCATAGATTTGAATACAAAATCTTCACACAAAAAAAATCACATTTTTTCATCTACACCGGGGTCGATTTACATACACTTCATTTGAGTTGGTGAAACGAGTTGGTGCGCATTATTCTCATGGTGCAGTGTCACTCCCTAATCCTGGGGCCTATAGACCTGCGGGATAAAGCAGCTGTCGAGTCCCATTATGAAGGGGAGTTGGCAGCTTGTCGAGATCCAGGCAGTCAGACGAGGTTCAATGGGGGAAAATCATTAAGTTAACACTTTCCCCTAATGTCTCCATTGTGCGCCATCAGGCCATTGTCTTAGAGAGCTCAGATATGACGCTTCCCACCGGACTTTATTCTTGAAATGTGCGCCGTGAATTCCCATGCCGAGGCGCTGTCCAGTGTGTGTGTGTGTGTGTGTGTGTGTGTGTGTGTGTGTGTGTGTGTGTGTGTGTGTGTGTGTGTGTGTGTGTGTGTGTGTGTGTGTGTGTGTGTGATTGTGAGAGTGTGTTTTGTGGGATTGTCTGACAAAAACAAGTCCTTTGTAGGACGATTTGTCCATATTTACTGTATGTCCACAGTGCAGGTGGAAGCAGACAAAGTGACAGCTCTGAAACTCACTTCATTAAGATACACATCTAAACGTCCAACCTCAGTCAAGCAACTATTTTCTAAAGTTTTGTGGCAACTTTAGAAATTGTTCTTGTAATTTATCCAGATGATGAACATTGACGATAAGCAATGACATTTTATTCCCTCAAAATTGAGCGACTGGATACTAACTGAAATATGGACTTTTCTCAGGTCGGATTCTGGACATCCCATGCAAAGTGTGCGGCGACCGCAGCTCGGGGAAACACTACGGCGTTTACGCCTGTGACGGCTGCTCCGGATTCTTCAAGAGGAGCATCCGCAGAAACAGAACCTACGTCTGTAAATCTGGCTCTCAGGTGAGAGCCTCTTTCTCCTTATCCTCCCTCTTACACAGGCCTGTGGCAAATGTGGAATGCTTATAAGTCAGCAATTCTTTTGAGATCGTGACATCTTTGCTTTTTGTGGAGAATCGAACAAGTTGGAGACAAAAACAGTCAGGTGAAGTAACGGGAAGTGAATGCATTAGGGATTTGTGCCTATTACGTTCACTAAATAATATGTACCAGTAATCTACAGTTATTGCACTTGTCCCAAGAGAGGTTAGTATTCTCATTGTTGTTAGAATCAGGATTTAAGTGACACGACATCCCTGGCTCTCGTCCAAAAAAACATTACTAACTTTACGCACGGAATGCGCATTTTACGCGCAGACCCCCCCCCCTTCTGATGCTGTGTTAAGTCTCCTTTGATGAGCCTAATTGTGTCATGCCTGGACCATTAAGTATTGGGCTAAACACCGCGCTGTTATAATATACCAGGTGTAATCCAATCTAATGTGATGACTCGAAGGCGAGGATTTAGGCAGCAGAGGGCGGGATAGAGTACTTATCCTCCGGGATGAGGCCGCACTGGAGCCGCAGGGGAGCAGGTCGATAGCTACACGATAATAGCACGATCTTTCACCTGGAGATTGGCCTCCCAGGAAGATAATAGCAAGAAGCTTTCGGTCTTGCAAGCTGAGAGAAATTCAACTGAAGGCTGTAACCCCCCTCTCTCTCTCTCTGTGTGTGTGTGTGTGTGTGTACAGGGTGGCTGTCCCGTTGACAAAACTCACAGAAACCAGTGCCGAGCGTGCCGTTTGAAAAAGTGTCTAGAAGTGAACATGAATAAAGACGGTAAATGGGTTTAATTGAATTATCACTCAGACACGCCATGCAGTGGCGTTTGGGTTAGAGGTGGGCAGCTCGGATGGAAAAGTGTAGTAAGGGTGTTAATGAAGGCTGAACAGGAGCAACAGGTTGATAATTACCTTCCCTTCACTAATTTTAAAGGGGATATTATTTAACACATGTGGGAGGTTTTACAGTTTACAGCTCATTAAATCTTTTTTTTTCTTCTTTCACACAAACAAATGTAGAGCTTCGACTCATTAAGTTGACTAACACCTTTAGTTTCGTTCGATAAAATAAGCCATTCAGCCATTCTGAGATCATTCCGTCACTCTGTGCCCCTGCCGTCCCGTTTCACAGCCGTCCAACACGAGAGGGGGCCCCGGACGTCCACCATCCGCAAACAGGTCGCCCTATATTTCCGGGGACACAAAGAGGTGAACGGATCATCGACCCATTTCCCGGGATCCTCTCTGCCCGGCCCTCCCTTCTTCACCACGGTCACGCAACTGGAGCCTCACAACTTGGAGATGAGCGGAGTAGCCACCACACCGGAAAGACAAGCCATCGTGGGTCTGGCACAGCCCACCCCCAAGGTATATATATTTTTTTATACATATAAATAACTTGGCTTATAAGTAGTTCTCACCTTCAAATAAATTACATCATTGTACAAATAATACATTATAATGTACTTTCTTTAAAGATTTGGTCAGATGATCAAAATATACAATTTCTTTCCTTTCAATTTCCTTTATAGTGTATGATATTCTGTGGATATTTGTAATACAGCTTTCCCAAATGTTATTATAGGATTAGTTTTTTTCCGTAAGAGGTTAGAAGTTGAAATTCTTGCCCCGATTTATCAGCCTGTAATCCGCCTATTAGATTTCTCACTGTAAATCCACCACAAGCAACACTAATAATTATAAATCCAGCAAGGGCTTGGAATTTGACCTTTGTTGTTTACCATTCTGTAAACTTCGTTTCATTCTAACATAAACTGATATATGAGGATTGTGGTGATGATAATCTCTGTCACTTCCTCCAGTATCCCCATGAAGTCAGCGGCACCCCCATGTACCTGTACGAGGTGGCGACGGAGTCTGTGTGCGAGTCAGCGGCGCGCCTCCTTTTCATGTCCATCAAGTGGGCAAAGAGTGTTCCCGCATTCTCCACCCTGCCTTTATCTGACCAGGTACGCTTTGGAGTCCAAATATTATCCAGCAGGGCATTTGAACGTGAGCGAAATCTCGATTAGGTCCATAACTGACTGCTCTAAGAAAATGTTTAATTTGATTTTAAAATATTTTAAGCCAAATGATGTTTAAAGACACTTTCATTAGTGTATTAATATTCCACTGGTACTTGGAATACAGTGCATGATTGCTTCGCGGTGGTGCAGCGGTGCAGCACGGTTCAAAACTGTAACTATTCATCTTTGCAGCTGATTCTGTTGGAGGACGCTTGGAGGGAGTTGTTTGTTCTGGGCATCGCGCAGTGGGCCATTCCTGTGGACTCCAATACTCTCCTCGCCGTTTCTGGTATGTAACGAGGCCCGAGAGGGCTTATCTTAAATACAGTCCACTCACAGGCCTCATGATGTACAGTTGTAAATGTCATCATGCGTATTAACATTCACAATTCTCCGTGTTTGTTCGTAGGAATGAACACTGAAAACACAGAGTCTCAGCGGATGAATAAGATCATATCCGAGATACAAGCACTTCAAGAGGTGGTCACCAGATTCAGACAGATGCGTCTTGATGCAACAGAGTTCGCCTGTTTGAAATGTATCGTGACGTTTAAAGCCGGTGAGTACCTTTGGCGGTATTCTCATTTAACTGAAAGACGGTTCAAAGTGTTTTTACCAGAAGGATTTTTTTAATTTTAATTTATTTTATTCATGCAAAAGTTATTCTAGCTATTGCACCACGTTATTTGTTGTTAAAAACCTGCCTCTATCTGATAGTTCCGACGCATGGCAACACTGAGTTAAGAAGTTTCCGCAACGCCAGCGCCATCGCTGCACTCCAAGACGAGGCACAGCTCACTCTGAACAGTTACATACACACCAGGTAAGAGACTCTGATCTGATCTATCTATCCATGTGTCTATCCATCATGTTCCATGCCTGTTGAACCGTGTCGTGCAGGTAACTATTAGCAGCCAGATTCATTATAAAGTTAATGAGGCAATAAGCCACTGTAGCATCCTGTAATTGTGCACAGGTGTCGCAGCTGCACTTCGTTTTAAATTAGCAGCTATTTGTAACACAGGTGTGCGTTAATTGGATAGGCTGCGCCAGACACTCTGCACAAAGAACCGGGGAGAGAGTGTGAGTGATTGAGTCAGTGAGTGTGAGAGAAACTGGTTTTGATCCCGACTGATGTGTTTCAGGTACCCGACTCAGCCGTGTCGCTTCGGGAAACTGCTCCTGCTCTTGCCGGCGCTCCGCTCCGTGGGCCCGTCCACCATAGAGGAGGTGTTCTTCAAGAAGACCATCGGTAACGTGCCCATCACCAGGCTCCTCTCTGACATGTACAAGTCCAGCGATATATGAACTCTCGCCATCTGGGAAAAAAAGACTTGAGCTGAAGGCCCAGATACCCACCCAGCACTCGACAGAATGTCAAATCATAGCAGGTGTCACCGTGGGTTGAATCTCGTAGGCTGTCATAAAGTAGCCTATTTAGGCATAGACTCCTTCGAAACAACGACTGCAACACAGCCGGAATTCACCAAGTAGCCTGTTAACAGTTGCTCTAGTTAAGGATTAGCATGTAACTTTCATTATAGAAGTACCTGTGTGAGATCTCTGGTGTGGGCACAGGCAGTCCACAGTGTTTAAATATCGCCTAAAGACTCTGGAGAGCGCGTGCCAAGTGCGTCTGGCGAAGAAATGTTATATATTAAGACGTTGTTTTTTTTTGTTTTTCGAAAGTCTGTGAGACCAATGAGCTTGACGACCAATTCAGCCATTTATTGCTTTGATCAATCCCAACGGAGGAAACCAAAACAAAAAAAAACCTAAACTAAAAAGATGACGCATGCGTAATGGGGGATGTAAATTGCTGTCCCTCGACGCGGTGCTGAAACCAAACGCACGGGGCAAGAAGCGGTGCCAACTCTATGAAGACTTAAGGAGGAAAGACTTTTGAAGGATGTGCTCGCGTTGCCTCCCAGACTGTAAAACTACATTCATCCGAAGTTGGTGTTTGTATTTACGTGGTTAATGTTCTGTTTGTGTTGGTGTTATTGAGGCTGTTTTAGGTCGACTTTGTGAAGTTAGGCACTAACACTGGATAAAATAATATTCAGCACTTGGAAATGCTTTTGTGGCCTGTGATGTTTGTATTCTGTTGTACGTATTTGGAGTTATAACTATTTAGAGTTGTAACCAAGAGAATAAAATACAATGAATCAAGCTGCTTTCAAATAACCTAGATATAAACTACCAGCTGACAGTACTGGTAATGTGCTTCTCAGATCTAAATCGAGTTATCAATATAAAGTACACTTTCAAAAGATTCTCCAGTAAAACGATATAAAAAGGGTACAAAACACACGATAACTCATGTAAGACTCGTGATTTACTGGGATACGCAAGAAACGCCCAAGTCAGTGTATGCAATTAAGGATTGTCCATTTAAAAATTACCAGATACATATTTATATGCCACCGAATAAGCTGCAATCAAGTTACGTTCAAATAAATAAAGGGCATTTCAGATCTATGCATTTTTCTTATCAGTCAAACTGGCAGTCAGATGCCAACATTTACATATTGCTGCTGCATGACCCAACAGTAATGATACACTATCATTACTATATTTACAAGCTTTTGGGGTGACGCACAAATAAGGTGAATACTAAGTGTAATTAAGACACTTACTTTCTCCTTCTTTATGGAAGTTTTCAAGAATCTTCTGACCAGGGCTTCCCTTTCCAGCTGTTTCCATGCTATCCCACTCTGCTTGATGTCAGTCTTGAGGTCCCTTCACCGGGTATTCTTCGGCAAGGCCTTTCTTTATTGTGCCTTGAGGCTTTATCTGCCTGCCGACGCGGGCCTTGCGTTTCCGGAGTGTGTGGCCGATCCATCCCCATCTTCTTCTCTTGAGCTCCTCTTCCACAGTTTGTTGACCCTTTCTCTGCTAGAGATCATTGCTGCTGATGGTATCTGGCCAGTGGATGCTCAAGATCCACCTCAGGCAGCTGTTGATGAATGTTTGTACTTGCATCATTGTGGTCTTGTCCTCTGTGTCTCTAATACGGAGGTAGACTAGTATCAACTTAACGTTAGAGCTGAAGAGTCTGAGAATTTGCCCTCTGGCTGATTTCTTTGGGGCTCCAAAAGAAGACACATTGCTATTTCTTACAAATTACCTGGTTTATATGTGTCCCTTTGAGTAAAGTAATGACATACTAATTTACCAATGATTAATGCAAACTGACTAAAAGTATGAGTACAAAGAAGTATGGAACTGTTCTGCTCTTCAGTGGTCTAACAGGCCTGAAACGCCCTTTTGCCTGTACCTGGATCAAAGCTAATTCACCAGCATCTAACACTAACAAGCATTATTATCCATTACATGTTAACTTATCACAAAGTCTGACTTGCTCATCAAGGTATATTCTGCATTAAATGATCAAGTAACACATCAATTTTGGATTACTTAAGCAGTTGTACTTATTATGAAGGGTTACTGCTTTCCCTTTAGAGCAGCCATCTCTTCTAAATAAAACTGATTGGCCATAGGCCTAAACTTTCTTTGCAATAAAAAAGACAGATAATGTATTTACTTATTTCAAGTAATGTAATAATATATTTAGGATAGCTGTAATGGTTGTGGCAGCTTGCAGTACCTAGCAGAGTACCCAATGTGGTGCGTTAAGCCCCAGATATACTTGTGTACTGTACACGGTGGCTGCCTCATTTCCCTGCGTCCGTTTGGTCTGTTGGTTGTGCACGTCCTCACAACACATGGTTGAAAAGCAAGTATGTCTTCGACTTTAGACAGGTCAACAGTCCAAATCAACAAATGTAATCAGGCGTTGAGACTTTTCACCTATTTTATTGGAAAATCTTCAAAATAAACAAAAATGGCACAGCAGTATACAAATCTCAAAATGCATATAGCCAGTAGAAATACTGCGGTTCCCTCTGTGTAAATTACTTCTTTCTTACTAGAAAATCATTGTGATAACTGGGAGGTGCTGGTTGATACACACACACGTGCTTCCTTTTGAAGAGAGGATCAACTAAGTGTGATTTCAAGGCTCATCACATATATGTGTGTATGTGTTGCTAGTTATGGTGCACAACATGCCAGTAATGGATATATATGATGAGAAACGCTGTGCTTTGCATACATAGGACGCTCATTCAATGTTACTATATAAATGAATATATTCAAGACATAGCTAAATGATAAATACATAATATATCCATGTTAGTGGCATTTCCATACATAAAGAGAAATTACGATAAATTACTTTCAACCACAGTTATGTGTCGAACATTCTTGACTCCAATTAGAAAGTGGAAACGAACACCAATCAGGGTCACTAATTAAACTAGAAGAGGCAGTGAACAATATTATTTTGGCGGGCGCGGGGAGGGGAAGTTATCATTGAAATGTTTATTGTCTGAGAGAAACCTGGAGCAGTGATGAGAGCTTTGGGTTGTCGGGGCCAAGCTGGGCAGAGCAGGGCCGAGCCAGACCAGGCCAAGCGGAGCCATCTTTTCTTTTAGGCTTGTCTGATTTTGGATGGGGTGTAGTTCTTGTCCAAAGACTCGTCCTGTAGAAACATATGCAGGCACCGTTCGTTCTGAGCTAGAGGGTGACCTGCCACTCTGAAACACACAAGAGCAAAAAGGCAGGTTTGAAATCTGGGTGAGCGTTCAGAGACGAGGCTTGGTGACATGATGGAGGCGCAAATGTATCTTTGGACAAAAGGACAAACATGGAGGGCAGGATGGACAGAGACTGAAGGGGCACTGGACAAACATTAAGGTAAGAAGTCTGGGAAAGATTTAGCATGAATGAACTGGAAAAATGTTAAGGAATCATTGGTTATGTGCACAAAGAGAGTCAAGATGCCAATCATCATTTTCAGTGTTCTGCACACCTCTAAGTGTGTTTAAATACTGGAGGTAAAATTTTCTTTAAAAAAAAAAGACTGATTTAAGGTTAGGTCTTCAATTCCTTAGATGTATTATGCAGGATTTTCCTAAAAAAACAAAAACAACCAAGATATACCTCATACAAAAATAATTCTTCTCAATCATTACTCATGAACCACTACAGGTGTGTGGTGATATGTGTATCTGCAGAGGCTCTCTGGCTGTATTTTCTTCTTATGTTACTGGGATCAGGACATTTCTGTATCGTCAGATTTTGGGCACTGGCATGTGAAAGTACGTATCAAAGAAGAGGGAAGGGCAAAAAATGTGAAATATAGCAAGGTGAAACAGTAGTGTGATATGTAATGTAATATTTTATGTTCTGATGTACTCCTGGAGCCGTTTCATCAACATCCACAATTAGCTTTCATTTTCTCCATTTGCTTGGGAGAATAGAGTCACGCTCAAAAGTAAAAGGGGTTTGCGAGTCCAGCTGGGGACCTTTGTCCCCGTCTTTGTCTCCTCAGATTGCCCGGCGTCTCTCTACTGTCTCTCCAATAAAAGACACAAACTCCTGAACACTACCACTCAAAACCTGCTGATATGAGTGTACAGTATGGACTTGGGACACAGCTACAGACGGTCCAAAAAGGGTCTCTGATTGGACAGGGGATGCTGTGATTAAATGGTATTCATCTGAAACCACTAGGATACAATGACAGCCAGAAACATTAGGTTTAACAACCTCTGCAATAAACAGTAATCAATATGCCATTAAAAAATCTAGTTAATAGTGACAAAGATAGAACTCTGCAGACATGATGGTCTCAGTCATGTCTGCAGATTTCACTGACGGTCAAAGACATACAGCGATACATACATCACCTATTTACATCAGCCTCATTACCGTGCAGTTAAACAACTTTTGAACACATTGGTTTATGAATGTGGATGTGTGGTTAGGGTCACACACGCTTTTTCTCCAAGCCATAAAAAAAAGAAAGTAAAACTTGTCAAGGAGAAAGACCCATCAACCAAGGGGAAAACATACACAAGAGCCTTCTGTGAGAGCTTCCACATCTGTTTAATGATGCAGAATGTCCCTCCACTACCATGTGGAATCAGTTCGGGGGAGTAGGTATGAAGGTTTTGTTAAAAAGGACACAACTAAAAAGCTAAAATCGTTTATTTCTCAGGGCTTTGGTGAATGTGCCCCCCCATATGAATCTTCATGATCCTATGATTTACTTAAATCAATCTGTAGTTTTTAGCACCATCACGGCTGCATATTTTTTCACTACATCTAGAAAATACTGTATGTCTGGGAAGTCTGTTAGAGCCACTTTGACATCAAACTCTGAATGCCCCTTCAGATGACGCAGGAGCTTAACAAAAATGAGCCAGTGCACCTGAGACCACAAAGACACCCTATTTTTTTTCTAAACGGTAATGTCAACATGATGACATTATATGTATGCATGCATCTTAACCTCTAATGGGAAATATTTTAGACAAATACTGATGACCCATTACACATTAACTAACAACAAACCATGTTTAATAGGTTTTGGAAATTGACGTTGAGGACAAGGTGCAGCTGAATGTTAAAATGTCATGCCCTTGCTTGCTTTTTAAAGTGGGAATGCAAGCCCTTCTTCTTTACCTCAAGCATGAATTATGTTCGACTAGCCTAATCAAAAAACGATGCTCATCTCCTCTCCTCCCTCTCACTTGTTTCACAGCGACATTCACGTTTACCATTCCAAAAGATTTCCTCTTCACAATGCTCTCAATCACAGACGAAACAATGTTGCCAGCTACACGGCCCGGCATTTAGTCTGAACAATGATATGATCAACAGCAGTGTTTCATTCACAGGAAGCAAACGTGGGGGAAAAACTTAATTACTAACACATTCACATCTTTGTAAAAAAAAACATATTTATGGATTTTAATTTCCTCAACTGTCTTTGAGCACTTAATATTCCAAAAGGAAACATTGATGCATTTGCACATGAAACAAAGATAATGGCCAAGTCTGCAATCAAAGCAAATAATTACAATCACACTGTAACTTTTATTGTTCTGCAGCTGAAAATGAGGACATGCTGGATCAAAAATAAGCAGAGGTGTACACAAGATCCCGCGGAACCACGCACTGTAATTTGAGCTGCAATTATCATAAATTACACATCAACAATAAAACAAATGTAGGAAAAATTATGTTGTGGGGGTGCACACTTCAGTCCTCTTTGGTTGTTCTTGTCGTTCTGCGAGGTAATTATGAAAGAGAATTAAGGAGGATAGTGAGGAAAAAGACCTGCCTGTCTCTGCTGGTTCACTTTGTTAACAATGAGAAGAGAAGTGAAAAAGTTGAATCTACTTATTGCGCAAAGTGTTTTGTTGTTCTTGAGAGTTAAAATAAAGAGCTGCGACTGTGACGACAGAGACAAAATTGTAAAGAATAAATTGTTTTAACCTCATGTCAAAGCGGTTTGAGGAACGGAGGAAGACTGAGATGAGGCGTAAAGGCTTACTTGTTAAGAAACTGCTCCAGAGCTTGTCTTCGCTCCTCGATGAAAGAGTCATCAAATATCCCATCGTCCCCTCGGAATGGAAGCTGCCGGAAAAGAGCTTTCCCTGGGAGAGGTGGGACGACCACCTGAGATAAAAGAGCACAACCAGAAATTCATACAGCAGCAGCTAAACAGGCATATAGGACTCATTAATGAGGATTTTAGTTCTTAGAATTCATTTTGGAAAAGTGAACAAATGTAGTGTAGTGTATGATCTGGTGGGGACATTTTGTATATGCCATTTCTGAGGCTATAAACCAGATAGGACAAAGAACACATTCAGGTGAAATCTTCTTTAACAAACTGCAGAGGCTCAAAACCTTTGAACAACATTCTTGCGATCAATGTTGGATTCTGATTTGATAAGCCAAATACTCAAGAGCCTTTGTGTGGAGTTCACCTCAATGGCTCACCTTGCTCTCCCTCTCCAGCTCCGCTCTGAGCCACTCAAAGTCGCTGTACCGCCTCCGTACACTAGACTCCTTTAGCTTGAAGATGGGTAGGTTGGTCTGTGGACACACACACATGGCACAGTGTTAAAGATGTCACGTTTGAGTGTTGCCTTGAGGAATTTTGGGATGTATGGCTTAAACCATAAGGGTTTAACTATTTATCGTTTCATCTTAAAACATCATCAAATAGTGAAACGTTCTTGTGCCAGTTTCCAAAAGCCCAAGTGGACGTCTGAAACCAGAAACATTATGGCATTTGTGATTTATAAATTTATATTATCACAATTTTTTCTGTTTCGGTAGGTTTTTCTTGCCACACCTCATTGTGATGTTTTCTTGAGGCATGTTGGCTTTTTTATTAAATCGATAATCAATAAAATAATCGATAATCAATCTCTTTAGAGCTGAAACAATTAAATGATTCTATGTTTGACAAAAAATTATGATTTTTCAGGAAACTGAATGCATTTTGGATTTAGACTAAAACTGTTGAAAGCAATTTGAAGACATAACCTTGGACGTCAGGGCATTGTGATGGGCACTTTTTCCTGACATTTTACAGACCGAATCAAAAGGCCCTACTTCCCGTCACATCATGGGACTTATTCTATTATTTCATGCACGCTGGAACCAATTGGTGTGCGTTATCACATTTATACCAAACACCTTGTGTTATTAAAAGATCATCAAAACAGTGAACCATTTTTGAGATGTCCAAATAGAGCCTTTTAACAGTCAAGTACCAACCAATAGGGCTGTACTATTAAATGAATATTAATCCTGTTCATGACTTTGGCTTCCCAAAATGAAATGAACATGAGCAACTGCATTGGTGGCATTAAAAACATGTGCTCTACTCATAGAAAACTTCGCTGTATAACAAATGAAGCGCTTCCTCAACTGCCAGCCACTGGGGTGATCAAGATGTTTTGGCTTTGCTTTTTTAGGGACCTATCATGCCGTTGCATACGCACCCTGTGAAAAAACCTTCACTGCAGTCCACGGTAACATAGTAATATACAACAGAGAGTAGACGGGCAAAACAAAAAGGACATGCACTGAATTCAAGAACCTTGTATTATTATAAGTCTTTTGATGTAAAGATTTGTTTTAAACTTCAAAAGCAGCGTATTCAAATGTGGAAGTGCAATACAAATATTTTGTCCCTAAAATCAATGAATATATTGTGATAAATAACAGTAATCTCATATTGATCAAAATTATGGTATTTATCATTATAGCCGTAATCGTGCAGCCCTAACAACCAATCAGCGGCTTTATAAAGGAAAATGATCACTAGAAATCAGTAGGGAGATGCAAACTTCTGGAAAAAAAGACAGTTCAAGGTTTGGGTTTGGTTTGGGGCGTAGCCTTGTGTTATCTTTAAAAAAAAAGAAAAAGGAGGGGAAACTGACTAAAAAAAAAACAAAGACTCCTTCAAATTGAACCAAACTGAATGAAGGAAAATGAACGTTCACTTATGTTTTGCTCACCAAGGTCTATCGCACTCAGAACGCTTTGCCATTTTTGTGTGTGTTCTTGTAGGCCCAAGCACAGATGTGTTTGTAATTCTAAGTTGCTGTTGACAAGCACTTGAGAGTGAATTTCATATTAAAAAGGGGAGATGTTTCGACATTGACAGAGAACATTGAGCAAACAGCACATTACAGCACAATGCCAAACCTCTTCACTAGTCCTGACGGCACATGGCCATCCCATGACAATGTACAAACAAGGAGGGAGTGAATGAGCATTTCATTGGCAGGCCACATTCACAGAAGGTCAGAATTCATGGGAGGAGGAATCACAAGAGCAAAGCAATCGAGCAAGTAGGTGCGGTATGAATACACGGTGAGCTGCAGACTGATCAATGAGCAGACGGCAGTGACTGTGCGCAGTATAGGGGAGGAAGAGTTAACTAGAAGGCTGAGTAAATGGCTGAACAAAAGAGAAAGGAGGGGGTGTACGTGGTCATAAAGGAAGAGGAGAAAAAACTGAAGGGGTTGGGAGCTTCATCTGGTCTGTGCAGGACTAATTGAGGAGGAGGGAGAGCAGGAGTGGTCTTTTCGTTCTCATGGTCTCTCCCTTTCAGTCTTTTCCCTCTTTATTTCCCTTGCTCTGCGATAATAAGTCAGATTTTCTGCCCTTGAGACTCCTCTTGTTGTGTTTCAATGGGTAAAATGCAGCCATTCGTTTTCATTCCTCTTTACTCTGTCCTCTCTCATAGTCAAAAAATGATGGCTCCTACACATATTTGGTTGAACCGATTTCATGTTTGACTGTAAAACTAATTTTACCGAGGCAAATTATCGAAAGAGAATCCTGGTTAATGTCACAGTATACACTCAGTTACCAGTTTATTAGATAGCTAAAACTAATGCCGTGTATTACATCAGTCCCACTCAATATACATCATTACGAAGATGTAGTTGATGGGGGTGCTGGTAAAGTGTGTTGTTGTGACAGGTGTTTCTATTATTTTGCCCACCCCATCATATCAATGAGGGTAGGCTTTATGAAGTCTGGACTTGCAGGGCTGTTGCATTAGACTTCATGACTGTTGGCTAGGTGTACCTAATAAACTGGCAACAATACTCCCTATTTGAGTTATTCTTTTTCAAGCAGCAGCAGACTTTTCTTTATCATCTAATAAGTTCAGTGTGTGTGTGTGTGTGTGTGTGTGTGTGTGTGTGTGTGTGTGTCTGTGTCATCATGGCACAATGTGCTTCTGGGCACACCTACTGTAGTTGAACCCTCCCACAGAGGTGGTTTTGAGTATTTTCACAGGTTTTCATATGTCTGTGGATAGATTTCATCGCCATAGATACAGTCACAAAACGTTACAGGTAGTTGGGATCCAAATAAAGGCAGAGTATGAAAATGGGTGTGATCTGAGCAAGGGGTGGGGAAGAATGGGGGTAGAAAGTTGGCCCACTAACCATGCACAATGTATTCCTGCAACTTTACAGGTTTGTAGTTGAGATTAAAATGAAGGTCGAGTTCAAAGAGATGTGTGTAGCCGGAGAAAGGACGACGAAAGTACAGAAGGCAAAAAATGCCTATTACCCAAGCTTTCTCCGATTTAATGTGACGTGTGATTGGCCTATGACAGCAACAGCCATACAGTCTGTGGTGTGGTTAAAGTCCAGCATGATGTATTTGACATTGTAGTATTTGGAATGGCAGTCCATCTGGCAGAGATTCTTTAATTAACATGATGATTAAGTAGAATTAAGTCCTCTATGGTATTTGTCCTAGGTCACGACTAACGTTTGACACAGAATATCTGGTAATGTGAGCAGCTCACAGATAAGACTGTACGGTCATGTCCTACTAATAACATCATCATCATCAATATTTATGTTTAATATTGTGTATGGAGTTGCATGAGGGTGTGGCAGAGAGAGAGAGAGAGAGAGAGAGAGAGAGAGAGAGAGAGAGAGAGAGAGAGAGAGAGAGAGAGAGAGACCTCAAATACTATAAATGGTGCATAGTTTGCACTGGAAATGTTGTTATTCTGTAAGTCCTGTGCTTTATTTTTCTTTTCTTATGTTTTGTTTGAGTCATAATACGAGTTTTGCTTATTAGCCGCCACCACCACCAGCCTTGCAGCTTTTTTCCTAAACAAACACACCATTCTGTATCCGGTGTCTTTCTGTGACCTATGCGGTGCATGCACACTCCCTCTTTCCCACCGTGTTTTTATGAGACACGCCAGCACTGAAAACTTTCCTGTCCCACTTATTTCAAGTTCTCTCCAGGTGAAGTTGTCAATGAGCCCCTCACTCCTCCTCTTTCTCAGGTCACAGGAGAAGTGGATTATCTTAGCTTTATCACCCCAGTGCACTAGCATTAACTCCACTCTCCTCTCACCGCTGTCTGCCCCCGCTGCGTCATGTTACCTCACAGCATGGAGCGCCGCAAAGTTAATCCCCACCACAACAGATCACAGTTACAGGTAATCTGCCACCGCCGTGACTCTAATCCCATCATGTGCACATAGAAAACACTTAACCACGCACAAGCACAGACTGACGCACATGAAGCATGCATGCACAGGTGTTAAGTTATAAAGATTTGACCAGTCACACAGTTAACAATGTAAAATATAATAGCCGAAGGCATTCAAGCCTTTTTATGCACACTCAGTCGAACCCGGACTACTCGTCTCAACACAATGAAGCTAGCAGTGAGAGTTTAAGGAAAGAAAGTCACCTGGCCTTTCAATCCTCTCGCCCTGTGATTAAGAGATTGGCCGTGCAGGACAAGGGGAGGAACGAAAATTACAGAACTGAAAAATGAGATCACACACACATACACAGAGAGAGAGAGAGAGAGAAAGAGGCGGTGCGTGAGAGCTCTACGAGTCAAAGATAAGGTTTCTCTGGCCTCTGTTCTCTTCACGGCTGGTTAGAGGTTAGGACCTGGGTGTCTCAACTTACTGGCCCCTGAAGTAATTGGGGAGGTGGGACCAGCCCACACCCAGCCGTGTCTTAACATTTGATTAATCGTCTAAAAAGGCACATGTTGCCTCTCTCACCTTCTCAGGAATAGAATAAAACAAAAGAGAGGACAGTGAAAGAAATTTAAGTTAGCAGAAAATAACTCTGAAACTTAAAGTATGACAAAAAAACACAAAAAATAGGAATTAATGGTTATATTAGAAGCATGTTTCAAAGAGAAATGCTTAAAATTAAGACCAAAAAGACAGATGTACCTCCTTCAAAGTAAATCTCCTAGCTTCCCTTTCCATTATGAGGTGCTATCTGCGCTCCATAGGAATAGAATGTGATTCATAATGTGTGGGATACAATACCTTAGGCTCATTGAAAATGGGTTGAAAAGAGGCAGAACCCTTAAAAACAGCGAGACAGAGAAAGGGAGAGAGAGGACAAAGATCACTCATCTCCTGAGAGAATAGTTCAAGGCCACCATGCATTAGCTTTTAGCAGGATGGATTAAGTCAAGTTTGAGAGTGTGCATCCTAAACCTCCCCCATTCTCCATTCTTACCCTTCCCATATGCTCTCCTTTCAGAATAATAGCATAAAAAATGGTAACATAATACCATCTCATTGCATCATATTCCAAAATGGGAAAAAAAAAAAGACAGGGAACAAAAGCGCTGGGGCTATGGGTCTTTTGCTCTCGCCTCATGTACTCTCTCACTCGTTCACTCGCTTGCCGGCCCCTGCGGCCTGACAGCCTACCCTCTCTGCGACTCGCCTAGCTAGCAAAAAGCTGCTTTGTTGCCATAGTATCAACTCCCACTTTTGATACTGTCATTTCAAGTAGGATATGGTAGCCTTGATACAATATGTTCCCTATTTCCATTAAAATAGTTGTCGAAGAGGATGCTGTAGACTTTGGATTACACTTGACTGTGCCTGACAAGCCTCCCCCACACACACACACACTCCCCATCTCTCCCCATTTTATTAATGACCAAAGCCCCCCGCCCCATAGCCCAAATGGAAAAGAGAAAGAAAGAGAGAGGGAGAAGCTATGGGAGTAGAGAAGAGGAGGGGTAGAAGACTGCAGAGTGAGAGTGAGCGACAGAGCTATAAGAGGCCTTTTATGTACTCCTATCCATAAACAAAGTGAGATCCCGAAGTTCACTCCCCTGAATGTGCTCTCTGGATGAGATGGGAACCAACTAAAGACAAGAAATTTTGATAATACCCAACATCCCCTCCTCCCCCCTCATACCAACTCCAGCCCTCTGTTTGCTGAGGGTCCAAAGAAATACACAATGTACTATGCCTCTCAAACCAGCAACCATCAAAAAAACCTGATATGATAGGACTCATGTTCTTAATGGCAGAATAACTGTCCATTAAGAATATAAAAAACTGTGCAGAGGCAGCAAAGACAGAACACCAAGCCTACCAGCTTCCTGTGGCTTATAAGCCATTTAAGAAACTACACTTAAAACTAAAGGGATTTAGGTGAGAACAAAAACCTATTGTTTCAACACGAACCTGGACATTACAAGTCTGCTCAGGCAAAATGAGATATCCGCCTCCTTTCACGATGAACTTAGCTTCCTTCCACCTCTTTAAAAACCTGACTGAAAGAAGTAGATTTATCCCATTGACCTTAAACACCAAATGCAGGCCTCGTTGTCAACATGTGACTATGTAACCTACCTCACAGCGACTGCAACCAGCTGATTTCTCATGATAAATCCCCAATCCTTATCCAGTTTGTTTCACCATTAATCTTATGACCATTCAGACACTGTCAATGAGTCACAAGCCAAACGCATACGCTGACAACTATTTCAATAATTCAATTCAATTTATTTTATAGTGCCAAATTAATCATCTTAGGACACTTTACAGAGTAGGTATAGACCACACTCAATGACTTATTTATGACTTTTACAATTTCATAGAGTTAATAAGCCATCGTTCTGATGTTTATACTATACATCAAACCATATATAGTTATCAAAGGGGCTTCAGTAACACATTATGAAGTAGGCAACTGACTGCACACAGCTGGGAGTGAAATGGGATAAGTGGGCAATGGGATGAAGGCTGGTGAGGGGGTGGCTTTCTGCCCTCCCATGGGTGGGGGGTAAGGATGGGGTATAAACGCTCCGGCTCCCCCACACCCTGGCCTGTTTCATTCTTCTATTCTCTCAATGAGGGGATTAAGCAGACTCTCTCACTGCGACCACAAGGGCTCTCTCAATTTTGGGGTGGATAGTAAGACAGCAGTGAGAACTGGAGACAAGGGAATAGCAGCGTTATAAACAGAATCTGCCTAGCATAATTAGACGATAGAATAAAGTAGTTCTAAATACTATATGTAAGTTTCAAACAAAAAGAGCAAAGCATAGGTTATGCATTCCAGGCCAAGGCATTGTGGCTAACGCTCTTAACATGCTGGAGATGGAGTAAAACGCTTCTAAAGAAAGCTGAAGAAAGGAGAAGGAGAGAAGCAAAGCAAAGTTGACACCACATTTGTTGAGATGTGAGGGATGCGCCGCTTCTTCTGTGGTCTTATGCAAAGCAGGGTCACACGGGGCTATGAGGTGCACAATAATGCTGATTACACGCATATGCTAATTATTACACGCTAATCAAGTACAGTAGCCTTATATTCAACGCTAATGTCTGGAGACGGCCTCTCTTCCCTCAACACATTTCTTTAAGGTAAAGGGAAACCATAAATACTTTAGGGCTGATCACTAATCTAAATACTCCATGCCACTAACTACAGGGGTGTCAGTCAACTGAAATGACAATTTAAAGATAAAAAGATGAGACAATCAGATGAGACTAATGGCCATTTCAGACTCAATACAGCCCTCGCATTAAAAGTGCATACAGTGGAGTACTAGAACGGCTTAACTGCAATGCGAAATTGTATGGGGTGACAAACATGATGAAAATTGAAACCAGAAAATGTGTTTGAGAAAAAGTTTTGGTCAAATTCATAAAAAGTGGTGCAATTTTAAAGAAAATCATAAACCTTTCTCTTATGTTTGAGTCGGCTATATATTGAATAAAGACTCTTACAGCTCGATCATTTTGTAATTGACCACTAAAGCAATGCCTAATTTAAGCTTATCAGTTCATTCTTGACAAAACAAAAAAAATTATCTCAGTCCAAGGTCCTCTAAGTTGCTTACTCTAGAGCTTTCAACCGTATCAGACTGTCTTCATTAGCACATGAAGATTGCACAGTTGTCACTGAGTTGTTATCCTGAGCATCTAAAGGATTTCTTGCTCATGTTGGCTATGTTTGAAAATCTACAGTTTGATGACAACTGAGCAAACTCCCATCAGTTGATAAAGACTGTGTGATGACCTGATAAGGTTGAACCCATAGACTGTATAAAAAATGGACGTAGCCATCTTGTCAGACTCTGCCTCATTTCCTTTTACCAAAAAAGGGAATGTATGTGACGTTGGGGGGGAGGGAGATACATCCATCTAACTGACGTATACGAGTATGACGAGAAGTGAAGGTCAGTAGCAAGCTGTCACTCAAGAGGCCGCGCCCCTAATTATTCATAAACTTTCACCTCCAATAAAATAAAAATTAGCTGCTAAAAAAAAAAATTCAACCCCTCAGTGTTGTCATGGAGATATGACCTAAACATACAGACTAGAATGTTTTTTTGTACCAGGCCTCACATAGGTTTAATTATGCTGTGAAAATGAGAAATTGTGAAACTGGCCCCTTGTAAACACTGGACAATCTGCCATTTTTGGCACTTCAGTATTGGATCAACCAACCGTAATGGATCGTCGCTTGGTTGAAACCTTTTGTTTTTGGTTAATAATTTAGTGTAATTATTGTCTGCTATGTGTTAATTCACTTAAGTAGAGTCCTAGGGATGTTCAAAAATTGTCTAAAAAATTAAGCTGATTCAGCCTCTACTGAGTAAAATACACACAATGCAGGATCTTTGTTTCGCAATAGCTAGGATTGTCTTGCCATTACTCCTGTCACTGATTTCTCAATAATGGCACATTTCTGGTCAGTTTATTCTAATAGTCTATGTCACATTTCAGAAGCATTTAGATTACAATTTTATATGTATATTTAAGCATTCAAACCAACTACCAGCTGTTTTACCAGTGGAGAGCAGGAAGAAGGAAAGCATTTGTTCTTCTCTACAAGTTCTTCAGCAGCCAGGAGGAAGGAAACGTGTTGAGGTGGGGGATGGGAGAGACTGGAAACAGATCAGGAAACTCTGCATCCTGCCTACAGTTCCAGAGAGGCTAAAGGTTAGGTTCCCCTTTGGCCCGGTACTAGAGTGTACTACTTTGGATGGCATTTCATGAATCATCAGTGAAGTCAGGACAAAGTTAACTAACTAACATCTCCACTAAAGTAATATTAGTATGATGTGTATATGGAAGGACCGAGCTGAGCATTTGGTGATGCATTAGGTTGGTGATTAAGTGTAACCGACTCTTATCTATCGCAGTCAGAAACTGGGGTGTGGCTGGAGTTTAACTCTGAACTGTTCAGGCTCTTAACTTTAAGGAGATGTCATGTAATCATATTTTACTCAGTTGGCTGCAGGGGTCATTTTCCTGTTCTTTGAAGGCATGTGACTTTAAAACATCAGCACTGTCACGCCACTGCGACAAACACTTGAGGCTAATGTAAACAAATTCCCATTCTTTAGCAGAGCAATAGCAGCATGTCTGTTACAAGTTCATTTCTTTCTTTAACTTTTATTAATCCTGCAAGGGGCAATACAATTATTTCACTCTGTTTTTCATGTTACACAAACAGGTCCGAAATACACACACATGCACAAACAGGACCTATATACAGTGCTGCTTGAAAGTATGTGAACACTGTCACTTTTTCCAAACTGTGTTGTATTATAGACTCAATTTAAAATAGATTAAAATATATCACCTCTGCTGCACATCTGGCAGCAAATGGTGATGGTTTGAGGCTCACTTAATCCATCCGACCCTTGATGACTTACTGCTGTTTATCCAACCAGCTGCTCCACACTGTACCACTGTCACTTACATCTGATTCTAGTCCCGTCCTCTATTCTCATAGAGGTCCATTCAAAGATTTTGCAGAGAGGTTATAGCATCTCTTGTAAGGGTCCCTGAAAATCAGACATAAAGTGTCAGGTGATGTCGATGGGTGTGTTAATTCTGCAGGAATCCAGGCTGGAATAACTTCCAAAGGTGCTTCAACAGCATACCAAGTAAAGGGTCCATAAACGTTTGCACATGATATTTTAGTATTTTTCTTTTTTATGAATTTGCTAAAAATATGTAAACATCTGCTTTGTCATTTTGATGTATTGTGTGAAGATTGATTTTATCTATTTTAAGTCTGTAATGCAACAAAGGTTGGAAAAGTGACTTGGTTCACACCTTTTCACATGCAGAGATGTCAGAGCGAAAGGGACTGTCCATGGACAGGCACCTGAGCAGTTGGGGATTTAGTGCCTTGCTCAAAGGCACAGGCCCAAGGAATAAAGTGGAAAAACCTGGTCCACACGGGGACTCGAACCGGAGACCATAAGGATCCCAAGCCGAGCCCCCTTATGGACCGAGATACTGCTGTAAAGCAAACATTTGCAGGTTCACTGTACTTGTGGACGTTGTTGTGGAAATCTCGCGATGACTTCTTATCAAACGTCTCGTCCTATAACTTGGATTCAAACGTTAACATTTGTAATTAACTTGTTGGCTTAATGACAAAACATCAACTTTGTGATTGCACGCACGTCTGTTTGACAGTGGAGTCGAGGAGACCCAACTTTCTTTGACTAACAGGAAAAGGCGTTAGATAGCTCAGGTAGCTTAGCTTTAAGAGCTAACGTCATTAGCACTGTAGTTCCTGCTGGCTCACCTTCAGTCTGACTTCATACGTGGTGTATCTGGTCCTGCCGACCCCGGTGGTCTCAGGGTTGCTCACATCAATCTCTAGAAAATTACTCGGAGGTCCATACGCATCATTTAGGTTCTGAGGCTTAGAGAAGAGCCTTCTTGTATCAGCTATGGTGTCAGCCATGTTTTTCCCCCTGATCCCTCCAGCAGCTAGTGTCAAGTTGGCGCAAATAGAAATATTTACATTCCACTGCACACTTTCAAAATAAAACATTTGGTGGCTGTTGTATCCGCGTAAATGAAGACATATAGTGAAAGGTAGCACTACATTAGAAGAGCGTCTTTGTTTTAATGGTACTATATTTTTATACAAGTGATTTCCCATGCGGTTAAAAAGTTTACACACTTAAAAAAGTCTACGCGTGACTTTTATGTTGAAGGCACGTTACATGAGTTCCCGTGTTGTTCTGTCTCTTACTATCGCGAGCTTTGAAAAGCCCAGCGCCCTGCACTTCCGATCAGCTGAGGTTCAGCTGACACTGCTCGGCCACCAGCTGCTCGGTTTGTCTGTTTGTTTTTTCACAACTTTATTTGCAAATTCTCAAGTACATTTAAGAAGAAAGAGTACGTAAATACACAATAAATGAAAGGAAATAAACGAATAAAACAATAAATGCAAAGTAAATAAATAAATACAAACAAATTAATTGAAAGGTAGGCTATATAATCATATTTACTTATAAAATATTGTAGTATATAGAGAGGTATCAATTTTTTCTCATTATTAATCATTTAAATAGACTTAAAATAATTCTTATAAAGTTGAAATAAAAGTTGGCCGAGATTTTGCTTTATGGATGTTAAATGTTCCTTTTAGAATTAATAAGATGACAATCCAATGTATTGTATTGTTTTTTTGTTTTTTATAATATTCTGCTCGGTTTGTTTACAACCTGACCTGCACATTGACCTAATCACGTTTTTTTTGTATTTGTATAATCCGGATCAATCGTCCTTTACAATATAAAGTAATTGCTGCTTAAATGTAAAAAACAAGACAAAACAAAAACAGGTTCAATATTGTTGAGGTGACTCAGAATATGCTCAAAATAATATATTTAAAATAAAATAAAACTTTGCTCAAAAAGCATAATATGTATTATTATTATTATCATATTATGAACAATGGTATAATACAGTCATACAAACAACCAAGATTTATTTATTTTTCGGCCCTAAAATGGGCAACCGTTTGTTTTACAAGCTTAAATGTAAAGAATAAAAGGAAGACACTTGTTCAATCTGATTACATTTGTTCAGCACTAGACCGCTGCATGTCATGCGTGAATCACGTGTCACACGATTGTCAATAAAGTTTTGGCGCTTTGAAACATGGCGGCGCCCATGATTCCTGCAGCTGTCAGATGCTCAATAAATGTTTTACTAAAAAACAAAGTTATGGTCTCAAATAAAGTCTGCCGGCTGTCCGCCCTTTGCACTGGAAAAGGTACGTGTCTTTCCCTCACGTTGTAGTCATTAGTGTTCATGTTGTGGGAGGTGTTTTGTTTTCTACTGGGTTTTTTTTTGCTATGACTGTTAATGTTTTTTTTTTACTGTGTCCACAGGCTATTATAATATTTAGTATTTTGCATCTGCTGTTGATGCTTTTGTTATTTTCACTATCTTCTTTGCTGCTGTAAGATTAAATCCCCCCACTGTGGGACTAATAAAGGGAAAGCTTCTCTTATTTTCAGGTGTGTCAAAACCAAAGACTGTGTTAAAGAAATACATTTTATAAAGTCTACGGTTAGAACCTGTCTTTTTAGGAAACGTGAACTTGGCTACATCACCAATATCTTCTGGGTTACACTTGACTGTACCACCTTCCCTTTCTAATCATGGTTTTAATGCATCTAATATACCGTAATAAAAGCTCTTTTTTAAGCTTTGCAACACATAATGCTTTTGTTTGAATGTTTCAAGGTTACACTAGTTGGAGGATGTGCAGTTCATCCTCATCGTCCTGCTCCTCTCAGCCTCCAGCAGCAGATATTTGTGTTTTCAGTGGACGCTATGATCGCCTCGTGCGGTGTGGCTCCCTGAGGAACGATCTTCAGCAGAGACGTGTCCTCCAGCAGCTGGCTCTGCTGCAGCACACCCTGGACACCTACAGCAACCGCAACTACTTGAACCCAGCTCCACTGCGGCTAAACTCTAAAGATGACAACGGTCAACTTCCAAAAGATAAAGACTCCCACATTACAACAGCTGGAAACGAAGGTGAAGAATCTGCTGCCACGGTAAAGGAGGTATTAGTTATTATGCGATAATGATGCATGGTCTGATAATGAAATCCTCACCACTCCGCAAAAGATTACCACATTATCATACCAACAAATTATCCCTCACAAAATGCAATGAGTGTTATTTAGAATCAACTTTATGTTAGTTGTCATGAACCACATGCGTTATTCTTACTAAACAAGTATGTCAACATTTTTTAGCTAAATCAAGTCTGTAATTATTCCTAATTTGGGTTGAACAATCAATTACAGTAGTTTAGTGAAATATCCAAATTGAAGAGGTGTATTTGTTAAAGAGGGAATATGTTTAAAAATATGGTACTGAATTATTGTGGTGCTGCAGAGATGTCCCTGCCATGAATTTAATTTAACAGAAAAAAGTGAGATAGATCCTCTCAAGAACAAAAATGTTTCAATGAAAATGCAAAAAGATAATTCCCTACTATATTGGGAATCATACACGACTGCAATACCAGGCAAAACAATCACAATCATATATTTTTTTATTTAGCGAAATCCTTCAGCCCCATTCCTTATTGAAGACGTAGAGGGTCTTAACTTGGACCTTGACATGAGACGCTGTGATCTTGACTTTGGGACTTTTTGGTCTTGATGTGAAGGTTTTGACTTGAGACTTGTTGCTCTTAACTTCGTTCTTGATTTGAGACACTGTAGTCTTGACTTTTTTCTTAACGTGGGACTTTCTCGTCTTATTTGGCTCTTGATTTCGAACTTGACTTGGGGCTCATTTGGCCTGACTTGGGATTCTACTTGAGACTTTTAGGTCTTAACCTTGTATTTGACCTGGGATTTACTAGAGACCCATAGGTCTTAACTTTATTCTTGACTTGGGACATTTTGGTCTTGATGTAGTTCTCAACTTGCGATTTTTAGGTCTTAAAAAAAAGTAAAGACAACTGATCAAGACCACTCCACAAATCTAGCCTCAATTAATACAAGACTATCCTGTCTATATAGTCAAGACTACAGCTCTGATAAAACAATCCAAAACTCAACTCATTAGGTTTTGTGGAGGTTCAAACTGTATGATATGATCTCCATTGATGAGTGGAGTTTGGGTCAGTTGTCATGGAGATGCATCTGATGACATGCGCGTTCAGTAGCTGTTCTAATAATAAAGACAGCTACTTGAGCTGTGTGTCAACAGATCCATCTCAGGGACAACTGAACAACCTCATGAAGACCATGTGATGTGAATTTGAATATGGGATGGAAACGGAGACAGTAACACAACAATCTAATCAAAGTGTTTTTATTTACAGTTTCTTTAACAGAGGGTTACCAAAGTGTAGAGGAAGGGTCACAGAGGTTGTGCCAAACAAATTAAATGAATTGCAGAACTAAAGCTAATTAACCTCTGCCTCTCAAAACCAAAACCCAAACAAAAAGAGCTTTACCACAACAAGTACAGGGGGCACCGACCATTCATCCTGGTGTATCTATGAAAGTTAACTGTGCCAAATATGTACAAGGCCTCTTCAACTCACCTACAGTCTTCAAACTCGCACCACATCCATTTTTATTTATTAACTCGTTTTTAAACAAAGCAACCACAGCTGAGAAGATCCGAGACTAAATGCATCAGGTGTGCTCCTCTTATTGAGGGCCCCGAGTGCTGATTGGCCAGCTCAAAACCCCATGGGAACAAATGATCGGCATGACCGAGCTGCACAAGTGGAAACTAGTCAACTTGTTGGCTCCTGGAGAGGAAACAGGGAACGGAAAGAAAAAGTAAAAAGAAGAAAAACACATAACACAGGAACTTTGCCCCTGCCTGGCACAACATGGTGGAAAAGTCGGGGGACAGCCAGTGAGTGGTCCTTTTTAAGTGGGGGTTTGTCTTGTCAATCTACTGTTTCCAGATCAGGAATTAACCATCATGCTCAAGACTAATGTCTGAAATCACTCGCCCATTCAATCACTCACTGTTCTCTATAGAATATAACTCAATAGCAGTAGTCACTTGAGATTTTGCACACCTTTGGTCCTGAATTGTCATTTTTGCATTGTTTGGAGTAGTTCACATGCTACAGAGAAAACAAAATCTTTGTTGGCATTTTTGAGGAGTAAAAATCTGCTCCTGTTTCTTGTTCAAGCACTCTCAAAATCCTTCCAACTAAGTCACCCATATTACAATATAACAACTACAGGGTGCCATCAACCATCAGTGCTGCAGAACTTATTATTTTTTTTACCCATTCACTCAAATAAAAAGTTGGAAGGTGAAAACGGGGCACTAGCTAGAAGTATATATAGTATAATAGTGAGTGATTTGGGACATAGGTTCCAATTTACACAGGTTTGTTCAAAGCATTTGGACGTGTGGCATCTGGACTCATCCTGTTATAAAACCCCACTGACATCTAACATATGGAGGGACTTCACAGAGTCCTCTGCACTGTACTCCAGTTGTATGACTGATGATGGCCATGGGGCTCAGGTCAAAGGGAGGGTAGGGGTCTGGGAAGTGTATTGTGCATGTGAGTTTTGGAACGGCGTAATGTAGGGGGCTGTTGTTGTTTTTAGGTCAGCGGAGCTGACTGTCTAGTATTTGGTGGTGGGAGTTGTTTTGTTAGTTCGCTGGCACAGACACATAGGGTTAGGCAGAGATTTTGGAAGGCAGCAGGGCAGACCTCCTGCTGGGCCCGTCCCGGCACCCCTCTTACTCTCTCACCGTCCCCATGCAGTAATGAGGGGATCCCCATTGTCTGGGCCATTCTTGTCCTTTTTGCTTTTGATTCGGGACTCTGACAAATACTTTGGTGTTAGGCTATCAACACCACCACCCCCCTCTCCTTTTGCACCTTGTTTCTTGCTCTGTCTCTCTCTCTCTCTCACACACACACACACACACACAGACACACACTCACATTGACTGGAGTACTTATGCAATTATTCTGGTTTGAATCAGGTCATACCACTGTCCTTTCGGTGTCTATTCTCTCTGTGAAAGTGCCGCCATTGTCCTCACTAACTGACCAAGTCTGTGAGCAGAGTACACTTGACTTAATATTGACCCAATGTGGCGTGGTTTTGCGGATGGTCGGCTAACAATGGGCCATTGTTTAGAGGGAGCCACCCTCTTCAAGTCAGACCTCCATCATTGAGTCCTCCTGTGCACTGTAGATCTCAGGACAGTCGCAGGACAGTTGTACCACTAAAACCAAACTTGGACTCCCTCAATCACTCCATTAACCTTCTAAGATGCATGCCATCTCTGGTTGTAGGTAAACATGTTCAAACACAGTTTTTCCTGAAGTCATTTAAAAGCCAAAGTGGCCATGTCCTGCATGTGAACCTTTCACTCATGTGTCAGTCTATATCCTCCTCCTGGAGGTGAGACAAGGCCACAGAGCTCAGCTAGACAGAGTGGCTGAGGGACAGCCTTGTCCTTCTCCACTCTGCCGTGGCAGAATGGCTTCCAGCCACCACTGACAATTACCCCACCATGCCAGAGGGCAGCTTGGGAAGTCAGGGAGAAGTCACAGACTGTTATGCCAGAGCAGACAGGAACGGCTTGTTGGTCTTCCAGTATTTCACTCCAGCACAGGACAGGCGGGGGCTGAGGAGAGGAGGGGAGAAGAAGGAAGAGGGTAGATAGAGAGGGTGGGTGACAAGTTTGTTTTTTCATTTAGTTCTCAATTGGCCATTGTCTGCAAATTAAATTTTAGGAGGACAAGCCTTTTTATTTAGTGCTTAATTAATTCCAAAACTATTTGGTGTTGCCTGGTTACAGAGATGGACAACCGTCAACCGCGCTGTTGTCAAACCCTGTATTAAACATCTATCATTTATCCTCCTGTATACAAATATGCTCCATGTTATGTTTACATGTCATGATTAAACTGATGACACATGCGTTTACATGGCTCAAGTCCTCTTTAGAGATATTTGGCTTTACTCAAAATTCTCAGCTTGGTCACAAAGAAGACGTTTTTTTTTTTGAAGCAAGGACCTTTTGATGATAGGAGGCAGGCAGCACAATGACTTCCAGCAGCACCTCAATGCAACAGTACCGTATCACAATTAGCAGCGCTAAACAGGCTGCACAGACAAGTCCACTCCATCTCGTATGGAGCCTCATCCAGTCCTCTCCGTTTTGTCTGACAAATCCCCCCATTGTTCCTCTGATGATGCTTTTCTTTCGTGGGAACCCTGGCTTGTCTTGTTGATTAGATCCCCTTTGTCTTCCTCCCCTGTAGTGGGCTAGTCTGGTGAATGTGAAACCTCACACTGTAGTGGTGGCTTAATGCCTCAGCATACTTTGTTTATTAAATGATGATTCAGTCTTATATGCTAATGAATAAAACGAAGTTTATGTAGGTCACCAGCTATAGTGTTTTGTGACTTTCTTAAACTAAGGAATTCATTTATGCATTCATTTTGAATAACCATATAGATTTATGGTTTGCTTTTATGCATTGTTGTTTGTGATGACAAGCAGCTGTGAAAAGATTTGATGTAAAACAAATATACTTAAGCCATTTCCTCAGGTTTCCTCTTTCCCCTTAAAGGAGGAACCCCTTCCCCTCCCTCCACCCAAAGGTTTCTATATCTACGGAGACGTTGGTAAGATCACAAAAGAAATGTGGTGTTTTCTAAATCTGCACAAGATATCAAAGATCAGGACAGAGGTTAGACTAATTTCTTTTTTCTCTAATCCCTCTCAGGCACAGGGAAGACCATGCTCATGGATATGTTTTATTCCCATGTGGAAAACACTCGTAAAAAGAGAGTCCACTTCAATGGCTTCATGTTGGACATCCACAAAAGTGAGTATTATCCTCCCACTCCACGTAGCTTACCGCTAAAGGTTTGCTTGCTTGACTTTACAGAAGTTTCTGGACTCCTCGTTCACTGGAGATCCTATATTTATCTCTGTGTTTGTCCTGAAGCCCTCCTGCTAATTGTCTACCATTATGCACGCAGGTGAAATTACCGCTTTATTCAGTATTGTCGTCGGGTTTGTATTTGCCGACGCAGGTGTTGCTTTAAGACATGCCTGACGTTTGTGTACTGCTTTAAAGGGATCCATCGGAGGAAACAAAGCCTGCCAAAACGAAGGCTAGGAAAAATGTTCACCTATGACCCCATATCACCGGTTGCCATGGAGATCAGCAATGAAACCTGCCTCTTGTGTTTTGATGAGTTTCAGGTGAGCTTGTTTGTTGCAGGCTTCTTGTGTGTGTGTGTGTGTGTGTGTGTGTGTGTGTGTGTGTGTGTGTGTGTGTGTGTGTGTGTGTGTGTGTGTGTGTGTGTGTGTGTGTGTGTGTGTGTGTGTGTGTGTGTGTGTGTGTGTGTGTGTGTGTGTGTGTGTGTGTGTGTGTGTGTGTGTGTGTGTGTGTGTGTGTGTGTGTGTGTGTGTGTGTGTGTGTGTGTGTGTGTGTGTGTGTGTGTGCAGCACCACCTAAACTTTGGAACTCTCTCCCATTGGACACTTAAAAAGCATTTCAAACTCCATTTTTATAGACCTGCTTCTGTTTATTTTGGTGTCTGTTGTGTTTTTATTTTGCATTTCATGAATGTTGTTTTCTTACTACTATTACTTACTATTTTGCCTTATGAAGCACTTTGTCACATATTATTATTATTATTAGTAATAGTAGTAGTAGTATAAGGGAATGCTGACTCTTATGTTACATTAAAACATTTACTGTTTGCTAAAGTGTGCCGTGAGGATTAGATAATAAATACCCTTATAGTCCTTTAAAGTGTACCAAAGATTTAAAGCCAATATTTCATTTTGGACACATTGTGTATAAGCTATCTTAAGGGTATGTTTAGGTTTAAACAAGTTTGCAAAGAGAAAAGATATCCCAAACGACCACGATGCTGAAAAAAGCTCAACTTCAAGACTTTATATGTGAAATACACATTTTTACAGTCAATCTGACCTTCAGTCATGCTGAAGCATCTATTTGTACATTATTTTGACACGCGCAGCATACACCTTTTTATTATGGAGATATGTTATAGATTAGAACCAGTGCTTGATTTGTAAATCAGGAGGTGCTGGAACACAGAGAGGCTGCTGACCCGGCGGGTCGGGGGAAGAAAAAAAAGTCACGGAATCACAGAAAACACTGAACAAGAACGACAATAAACAACGCTATATGCAGATCACCAAAATATTGTTGTGACAAATGTTGTTGTGAGCCTAGTAAACACTAAACGCCCACAACGATGACAATTATGTTTGACCATACTCGGCTGTGGCTCAGTTGGTAGAGCGGGTTGCCCTTCCCTACTTGTGTCATGCTCGTTGTGTCCTTGGGCAAGACACTTCACCCACCTTGCCTCGTTTGAATGTGTAAGACTATGTTTGAGGAGGTGGTCGGACGGGCCGTTGGCGCTGGTTAGCAGCCACGCTTCCGTCAGTCTGCCCCACGGCAGCTGTGACTTCTATCGTAGTTTACCACAACCATGTATGTCTGTCTGAATAAATGGAACATGGACTCTGGAAAGCACCTTGAGCACTGAGAAAGGCGCTATATAAATCCAATCCATTATTATACTCATTTCACAGCACAGCAAGAAACGCCTAATATCTGTGGGGCTTACAGTAAAATGCCAAAACATTGACTGACCTTCTGGTTGGAAGAAATTCAACAAATTGTCTTTTTGACATATTACCAGTTTCCTCCTTGTTGCTGAGGGTATCCTAATTCAAATTGTGGTAACATTAGCTCACATGCACAAAACTAACACGCTTTAGGCGTCACTGTGACCAGAGTGATTGATATCTCTCTTTAAAATAAAGAAATCTGATTTAAATTGCATCCAAAATAGGCCAACAAGCAATTAACGAGTAACTTCAATGGGAAATAACAGAGTGCCATGACAGATTATCATACAATATGTTTACAGATTTTGATTATGACAAAGGAGGTGTTCCCCGATCATGTTCAGGGAGGATCTGCTACAAATTATCAGAACCAAATAGGACTTGAGACTTTGGCATATAAAGTAATGGGCAGAAAACATGTGAAATGTTCAATCTGTGATCACTATTAGTTTTCAATTAAAGCCAGTATCTTTCTGGATAACTGGATGCTTCTGATCTTGAGACCCCCACAAAAACAGGACTGGGGACACCTAGTGGCTTTTTTGAATATAGCATAATTGTAAAATGACTTCCAGTAGCAATGAAACATTCCCTCTCCTCCTTAGGCTGTGGTAAAGTAGTGAGTCACTAGTCCTGTACTAGGAAATACATTTGTAATGTCACATTTGGTAATGTAGAACGCGCTTGTTGTGCTTGTTTATGCACTCAGACAATTTGTTTGCTCCCAAACCATCACAAGCAGGTCATAGTTTTTGGATTTCCACAACTAAAAGGCGCCATCTGCCATTAGTGTTGCAGAACTTATCATTATTTCACCCTTTGGTGTCAAAGGAGAGAGCCACTACTGTAGCTCTCTCTATTCTCTGTAAGGTAGTTAGTCATTCACTGAGTAGAGAAAGACGTGTACTCCTGTCTTTATTATTAGCCAGCAAAACACATCTGTTAGCAGCACAATGTTGTTCCTCTTACTGATATCATTACAGTTAATGCCAGCAGGTCAAAGGTCACAGAAGGTGCGCTTGCTCTCTCTAATCACTCTCTATGCATCTGTGAGGATCAAGAGCTGCTCCTTTCATCCGCCCGTCTTTCACATTTTAAACTGCAGCGCTGTTTGTGCATTCTCATTGATTTGTTTTGTTTGCTGTCGCCAGCTTTGCTGTTTTCGCTTGTCGACTGTTGCTACCGGTGAATAGAGGGGAAACAAGAAGACATGTGCACGTTGTTTGTGATGCATAAACAAGAGGTTGCGAGGTTGGGAGAGCTGGGGGTGGGTTGGGTTGCAGGGGTCTATACCAATCAGCATCCTCCTCCACTCAGCCATGCAAATGAGGCTCTGGGTATCAGTCGCACTCTCCTGCTTCCTTAAGTGAGTGAAGCTAGAAAGCGACTGCCGGCGGCGGGTCAGATGGATCTTATCCTCTTAAATGCTAATGACATTTCTCCATTCTCTTCATTAGCGCCGTGCCATTATCAGTAATTTGTCGCTCCCCTCCCTCCTTTTACGGCCCCCTACCCATCTCCCCTAATGAATACTCACCATTGAGAGGGCCGAGATGGAAAGATGGGAAGAGAGCAACGAAGGAAGAAGAAGAGTGAGAAGAAAATGCTTGAGCGTCATTGTCTCATGGCCTCAGTCAGTGAAATTGCTCATAGGTTGTGTACATAAAGAGGTGTAACATCAAAAGAGGTTTAATTTGGCACCCGTGTGCCTTGCTGTAAACTGACAGCCGCTTGAGTAATTGGATGCTCATTTGAATATCGGCATTGGCTTACGGAGATTGCACCATTATTTTTTTGTGTTCCACAAGTGCTACATCAGTCCCCTCCACCTTTCTCATTCTGTGGGTACCCATTCTCTTTCCCTCTCCCCCTACTCATTCAGCAATCAATATTGCCCCTCATACTATGCCCATGTTGAGGGCACATGAATAAACAAATCCAGGTTGTATAAAAGGTCATTTTTAAATGATTCTTTTGAAATGAAAATAAAATCCTGCGGTCGGAGGAAATGGGGGCCCCTTCAGAGAGACACAGAGCCTTGGCTTTTTGTTGATTCTCATTACACGCACACACAATCACTCACATACACACTAATTTGATGCCCCCTGGCCACCTCTCCTTAGCGAAATCAAGGCTTTAACACAAATGTTAATCAAGTATTGGCAAGGGCAGGGGGGCTAATATGCAAAAGCAGAAGACTCTCCAGGGTATGAAAGGAGGCATATGTCGTGGGTATGGCCATCAGAAGTGCCTGTTATATACAGGAAAGTAGGTAAGAGGGAGTAAGAGGAGAGGGCGGGACAGAAGTCTTCCTTTTTTCCCTTTCTTTAACATAATTGCTATTAGCAATTTGAAATGTATTTCTCAATTTATTTAAAATGTGGATGGTACTTGGAAATAATGTTTCTCCTCAACACTGGATTCTCTCTACAGCAATAATTTTGTAAGGGAAGGTCACTTGTGGATTTGTATGTCATATTGGAAGAAAAGTTATTTATGTATTGTATACAAATTACTATTAGCATGAGACGTTAAGCAACTGCAGAGGTAATTAAAATTTATTTTACAATATGCCCATCTCGTATCAGTCAGCCATCATGTTTAATCAGGCGCGTTGTACATATGCTGCTTTGACTACTGTGCAAATGAACAACAGAGGTGAAAGAGAGAGATGAGAATAAGAACAAAAGTGAGAGCACTAATAAAAAGAGCAGAGCTCTTCATTTAACAGCCAGAGACTCATAAACGTCCTTGTTTCAGTGTTGTCATTGACCTTTGTGTATGGTTGGCTAATGGAAATGATGTAGATAAAAAAAGGCAGCAGGCAGATGAATTGGATTTATGTATTATTATAACCTTGTTTAGGCTAAAGTATTGTAGTGTAGTCCTTGTGTAGCCATCTTGGACAGAGGCTTTGTGTGCCATTGTGACCCCAGTCTGGATTCACATTGCTCCATTTTCATCATTCTTTTCTTCCTCTTGTTTTCTCACTTGCGTTCAGTCATTCTCACGTCAGTCAGTTGATTAGCTTGGGACCGCTGTCTTGCCTCAGCTACTTGTCCTCAGTAGAAAGCCGCTTCGTGACCATTTGCAGTCAGTTCAAGTGGTTTAGATGTGCGTGTGTGTGTCTACGTGTCTGCGTGTACGCATGCATGGACATTTACAAGTGCGAATGGCCATGACCAGACACAATGGATTGAATGAGCACACCTGAATGACACTAATCAACATGGAGTGTTGATGGCACGGTTTGACCTCAGACGCACACACGCGTTATGTGGTAAGAAAAGGTAAATTGTAAAGTACACAAATATCTCTCTTCTTCTTCTTCTTCTTCTCTGTTTCTGTTCTAAGGTGACCGACATTGCTGATGCCATGATCCTGAAGCAGCTGTTCGAGATGCTGTTTAAGACCGGAGTGGTGGTGGTGGCCACCTCCAACAGACCTCCTGATGGTACGACAACTGGTGACCCAGCACATACGTATTATGCTTTTTTATGTATTTTTAATTCAATTACATTTTATTTATAGTGTCATGTCTTAACAAAAGTTATCACTGGACACTTTCCATATAGAGTAGGTCTAGACCACACATTATACGATTCATTTATGATTTACAGAGACCCAAGAATTCCCCCATGAACAAACGGCAAGTCGCACTATCAACTTGAAACCACGGCGACGAAAACCTTCCTTTTAACAGGCTGTTACTTTGGAATATATGACTAATAATATTTATAGCAGTGGGTGTACTAGAATGATACAAGTAGCAGCAATAATAGCAGTAATAATAATAGAAATATGAATAATGATAGTCAAAGTAAAGGTGAAACATTATGACTACCACAACAAATATTAAATTCTACTAATATGTTTTTTCTTGCTGTGGATCTGACAAATAAATTAGATAGTTGTGGACCATAGCATCCCCATAAGTGAAAAACAAACCTTCCAAATATGTCACTTCAAAATGCTTTGGAACACTAACTCTGTTCTGATGCACTTGCAACGACAGCCAGTAACCATTATATTGCAAAAGGCTGCACTTTAACCTTTTTGAAATGATTGTAAATCATTTATAAGACAGATAAAATGGAAGAAAACAAACGCGTTATTGACACAACTGGAACATTTTCCTTTTGCTTAGTGCGTGTTTCTCAAAGTAGGCTCACAGTTTAACAAATGTTAAAATATTTTGAAATCTATAATAGTTCATAGATTATATTCTAATCAAACAAAACTATATTGTCTACATATCTAATACCTATTCTATTTCTCTTTGGTTGCTCTTTCACATAACTAAAACTTGTAAGACTATGTAAATAAATTGGCTATGTCAAGGGTCCCCGGTTTTTCCGGTGTATTCTTTATCTTGTAAGGGGTCCTTGGCTGAAAAAAATGAGAACATCTCACATACCCACAGCTATATTCAGTCGTACAATGAAGCACTTTGCACAAGGATTATCTGTACCAGAAAATGAAAACCACCAAAACTGTAGCTCCAGCCTTTCTCCAGTGCTGCACTGAAGAAAAAACGATTGATATTTTGAGGATGTCGGCGGAATATAACATGACACGTCGGCAAGAATTCTGTACATTTCACCACTTACTGCGAGCATGCAAGAATAAAAGGCGGTGTATCTTCTATAGAAATCTCAACTCAAAAGGATTGAGAAGGCAAAAGACTGACGGTAAAACATTGTCAATGTCTCAGCCCTGAAGCTCCTCTTAACTGCACCAGTACGTCATCAGAACTACAGCTGAAATAGCAAGTAATATTCCTGTAATATCAAGTTCAAGTTACTTTATTAGTACCTGGAGGTAGATTTTGTTTGCAGTAGCGTTCCCATACACATATCGGAAAAACACACGAGGCACATATCACACGTCATCCAACTTAGGACAGTGGATATTAAGAGGAAATGGCAAATTAAAAGGTTCTTACAGGTCCAGAAATATCTTATACCCTATCATGTTAAGATATACAAACTAATAGTAAAAATATAATAAACGTAAAACCACAGAAATTTGTAAAAGTCGTTTAGGTTGTTAAAACGTAATGGGTAAAAAAACAAATAAATATTAAAAAAATGTAAAAAAAAAATGAAAAATACAGTAAAAAAAGTAAAAGACATAAATACAGCACTGAGTATATAAATAAATCTGCAATAAATAACCCCTTGTGCAAAATATAGCTATGACTTATTCCTCAGTGTGATGGCTGCAGGGATAAAACTGCTTTTGTGTCTTTTTGTTCTACACATGGGGAGTGTAAACCCGCACCCAAAGGGGAGAAGCTGAAACTCGGTGTGCAATGGATGGGAACTGTCATTTGGAATTGAACCGGTTATGCGCTGTAGCTGTTGTGTGTATAAGGTCTCCACATTGAGCTGTGACTCACCAATCAGCCTGCTGGGCCACTTCACTATTTGGTTTAGTAGCTTTTTTTCCCTCAAAGAAACGTTTCCAAACCAACAACAAATCAATGTTTGCTCCTCCTCCTCTTGAACCAGCGCATTTCTCAGTTACTTTACATACATCTGCATTATTCACTTAACATGCGTTAAAGCTTTTACCCAAAAGTGCTCAAACAATCAAATCACAAGACCACACCAACCACTTCCTGTTAACAGCTAATAACCAGAGGAAAAGGCGAGGGAACATTTGACACAGCTCTCACTTTTAGAGACGTGACACAACCTTTCAACAGGCTTTGATGTTGCATTTACTGCCAGCAGAGCAAGGTTGAAGAAAGAATGAGCGAGGCGGTGATCAAGGTGGAGATAAATGCATGATGTGCTATCTGACGGCTCTCTTTATGGAGGAAGACGTTGATGTCTCAAAGTCTCAAGTGGCAGCAAGCTGGCTCTGGTAGACAAAGACGCCCGTCTCTGATATTTACTAGCTATTAAGAACAAAGCGTCAAACCATGCAAACTTGATAGAGAGCCTACTTGGTATTAATTACATGGTTAATGGAGCACTGAAAGCCATAAGAGACAACTGGACATGAAAGGCATACATTTTCTACCTTTATTGATGTGGAGATGCTGGTATCAAACAGCTGTAGATGTGTTTGGAGGGGGAATTTAGAGATAGGTTTTTACTAGAATGTCTAAAGTAGTATTAGTGTTTTATTGTTGTTATACCCCTGTGGAGCTTAATGAGATTGAGGAGGGTTACGAGGATACATTATGTATTTCTTGAAGTGGAACAACATCAGTGTATTTTACATTGATGGACTTACGCCCCTGTCCCAGGAATAAATTTACTTCTGAGGTGCATCTATCTATGTCAATCAACAATACAATATCATTGGAAATAGTTCTCTTAAATTAAAAAATAGCTGGCTCCTGGCATGGCACATTTTTCAAAGTGTACAATCTGTGCTTTTTTTTAAAGGAATAGTTTGACATTTTGAAGAATATGCGTATTTGATTCTTGCTGAGGGTAAGTTGACCAGATTGATACCACTTTCACGTTTTTTCAGGAAATATGAAGCCACTGTTATCAGTCTGTTACATAGACTGTATAAATATGGACGTAGTCTCTGTGACGTCACCCGTATGTTTCTGAAGAGTCGTTGTGAAGCTCAAAATCGGTGGCTCTCGGTGGCTCGTAGCAGTGCCTGACACCTCCTAACCCCCCGGGCAAATTTAAAAAAGGGGCAAATGAAGCCTACAGTCTATGCTCGCCACCTTTGACGGCACCCACCTGTCACTCAAAGATGCCAGGCATCTGATTGTGCAAAATCTTTAAATCTTTAAGAGGTGAGTTATATAAAACATCTCCCCTGTATGTCATGAACGGGGAAATTAGCTGGAAAGACCAAAAAGGCTGTAAAATGTTTATTTCTGTTGTTGCATTTTAACATGGGGTCTATGGAAATTGACTCACTTTTGGAGCCGGCCTCAAGTGGTTATTTGAGAAACTGCAGTTTTTGGCATTAACTTGTTGGCTTTATTTTTACAGCGCTTGGTCAGTTAGCTTAACTTAGCACAACAACTAGAAATGGGGGGGGGGGCAGCTAGCCTGGCTCTCTCCAAATCCTACAACAAACACAGCTAAAGCTCACATATTAACACGTTATATCTCATTTTTTAGATGAGACAAACGCTGAAATACAAACACTGAAGTGTTAAAACAACCCAATGTTGTTTTATGGGAGTTATATCTCGGGCTATTTTTAGGAATTCACATATTTCTTGCTCATTGCCAAGGAATAGTCCAAGACATAACCCCCTGTGGAACCACAACTGGTCATTTTTGCTCTTGACTTGTGTACAGATTTAACACATAGATATAACGTGTTTATTTGTGAACTTTTTGAACAGAGCCAGGCTAGCTATTTCCACCCTTTTCAGTCTTTGTGTTAGGCTAAGCTAACTGTCTCCTCTTCCGGCTTCATATTTACTGCACAGATATCACAGTGGTATTGATTTCCTGAAAAAACTCTTGGCAAGAAGGCGAACAAAGGTTTGTCTTAAAATATTGAACCATTCCTCTGAGCATGGCAGCAGTCATGTCTCATAGACAGCACAGTCCATTATAGTATAGGAGTTATAGTAAGCTTAAGCCCAAACATCAACAATGGCCGCTTGTTTACGTTCGCAGCTGGAGAAAGCTTAAGCCTCGATGTGTGTTTGTAGGTGTGTGTCTTTGTCCGTGTTTGTGTGTGACGCCCTATCTGTTTTATCTGTCTATCAGAGATGCTACTTCAGATGTAATTTGTTCCAGCCGAGCTAATTGAAACATCTATTCAGTGGGCTGCTGTGGACATTGTCCGTGCTGAAAAGGCGACAGCCCTTTCTCTCGCCACCATTGTTTGGGAATGTAATGAATTTTATGTTGCTGCCGCTGCCGGTAGAGAAATCCATTTTTCTCTCCTGGTCCCAGTCCTTTTGTCGTGCCTCCCCACCCATCCTTCAGTTCATCAATAGCCACTTTATCTGCCAATCTGCGGCGAGGGAATGACATTATTAGGAGGCTAAACAGCAGCTCTAATACAGGCCCTCCCCTCCTCTTTCAGATCTGTACAAAAACGGACTTCAGAGGGACACCTTTCTACCTTTCATTGACGTGCTGAAGGTAGAGACAAAGTCATCCCTCTCTCTTGTCTTGTTAATTAATTCATTTGTTTATCATACACATAAACACATACACACTTGCATGTGCGCCTCTGTCCCTCTGTCTTTTTTCACAAGTTGCTCTTTAGTGGTTTGATGTTTTCTGCTTCCTGGATGCCTCGCACAGTGTCACAAAGCTGTCTTTGATCATACCAGGGCACGGTGAAAGACTCACAGAGAGAAAGGTAGGGAGAGATGGAAAGAGCGTGAGTGAGCACAGGTAATGTGAATGAGAGATGGGCAGACGAGCTCAGTGACTGACCCAGGCTGCTTGCATTTCAAAAGTGAGAGGAGAGAAGAGGAGAGGAGCGATGCACTGGTTAGCATTTCCAGCGAAAAATCTACTTTGCAATTTAAGTAGGTAGCACCATTATCCTGCCTGCATCTCAGATTATCATTGATGTGTTTGGAGTGATCCTGATCATAAATAATTGCATAATAATTTGTTGTCATGCATTTTGCAACAGAGGAGGGCAGCATTCTTGCACCTTTTATTGGTATTTACGCTAATGGCATAATATCCAACTGTAGTGTAATAGGCCACGAATGTACAGCTTATTCTTTCACTATTCCTAAGAAAAATTACGCTTATTCTGCGAAACAAATGTTATGCATAATGTATGTACAGACATACAAATGTATGCACCTTTTTTTTCCATACAGACCTAGACGTTTTCAGTTAAGTTCTGTCTGAGTTACACTCACAGAAGATATAATGTAGCAAATAAATGCTCTCTTGTGACTGAAGTACTGAAAATCACCACTCAGTGCTACTTGAATGATGCTAGCTTGATGAAGGAAATTATTTTCATTCATTCATTCATCGTCAACCGCTTGTCCCGGGGCGGCGTCGCGGGGGGTGCAGGAGCCGATCCCAGCTGACATCAGGCGTGAGGCGGGGTACACCCTGGACAGGACGCCAGTCTATCGCAGGGCAAATAGAGACAAACAGAGATAGACAACCATTCACACCTACGGGCAATTTTTAGAGTCATCAATTAACCTAACACATGCATGATTTTGGATTGCGGGAGGAAACCGGAGTACCCGGAGAAAACCCACGCAGACACGGGGAGAACATGCAAACTGGCTCATTTGAATACACCTTTCAGACAACTTAACATCTGTACAATGGTTAGAGCCATAACAATACACTGTATATTCTTCTTGGCTTTGAATATTCCATAAACTGAATGTCACCAATAAGGTTGTCATGATAGCAGAATTTTAAATTTAACAACAAACTATACTCGATAGGAAACAAAATCCTGAAGGACCTTTTGCCTTTCCTTCTGCATAGCTAACTATAGCTTGCTTCTTGAATAACAGTGACCGGTCACTCACTGGCTGTTCCGACCTCCACCAGTGTAGTGGCGCATGTCTCCAGTCACGTGGTGGGTTTGTTGCTGGAGAGATTGCCGTAACAGCCACAGGTTGAGGACCAGTTGATTTTCCTCCTTGCTGTTTCATCTGTGCACCTGGGGGTTGGAAATCTGTTTAAAGATGTGGGGTTTTTTTTAAAACTTCAGTTATTTTAACTTCAGACAACAACCGTATTCACTGATATATTGGTACTTAAATGTACTAAAATCATGAATATATTGAAAAATACACTACATGAAGGAAAAAGTTCTATTTTTTTACACAAATTGTCCAACAGACTCGTTGCAGAAATCAGTTCAGTAATTAGTATAGCATCACATCTGAGAAGATATAGGTACATATGATAAGAATATTAAATTGGGAAAAATAGGTCTCAGCTATTTAAAAAACTCTGCCTCCAGTACATATCTCACATTTAAGGTGAAATATGAGTTTATATACTGTATAACATGAGCTGATATGATGATTTTCATTCTCTTAAAAATCACTCTAAAAGTCGGATTGGCCTAAAATGTCCATTATTGGTCAGGCTCTATATAAACATAAGTAAGTTTAGATTAGATTAGAATGATCCCATCACATGTACCTTTTGCCTGTAACATCACAAACCTCAATGTGAGCACCGTTGTGTACGAAATAACAAGGAAATCAAAACACAAGCACTTAAACAAGGGCAACATGGTGGATCTGTAGTGCCCAGGCTATATAGACAGTTTCAGGGTCATCTGCTGCTCCACTGTATCTTCAAACACGCAAACACACACAAATGTGAACGCACTATAGCAGGGGGGGCTTCGACTCTCGCTGCTCCCCACCCACTCTCCCAGCAGCACCCTTGCCCTCTCTAATCCACCCTCATCAAGGTCCTGAATGTCTGTTGTTCCTCTCTGCCCCGCACTACCTCCTCTCTTTCAGGGTTCCATGTTCCCCTTTGTGAAGCCATCTGGTTCTTGGGGTCAGGGTTTTTTGGGGGGTGCACGGCATTCTCTATAGTGGCCTGTTCTGTAAAGTCAAAGCGTGTTTTAGCGGGGTCACACTGCTAACTAGCTGACCCTTGATAGATTTAATTAATGCATGCAGGGCCGGTGGTGCAGGTTCCTCCTCCCTGATGCAACTCGTTCTCGTATGTGCTTGCCGGAGTCTGTTTCTATAGCGGGCGAGGGAGTGAATGAGGGTGTTAAAAAGTAAAAAAATAGCCTCTGACCTCTCCTCCCTATCACCTGAGCTGAGTGGTAGAGGTTAATCCACAGCCTCTGCCTGCCTGGGATGATGTCTTTATTTAACTATTGACTTCTGATTAGTTGGGACCCCCTTTTTCCTCAGCAACCCATCCCCCCAAAGTCATCTTGTTCCTAATCTTAAAGGTCCCATAATGTAAAAGTTTTTTTTTCATTATAAAGAAGGTTGAGGTGCTTTTATAAATACTGGGAAAGTATGAAAACTCTCAATCCACAGAGAAATGCACACAACCCGTATTCAGAAACTATGTCTTTAAACGAGCCACCAGGATGTCTTTGCGCTTGTGATGTCACAATTATACTATATATAGTTATAAAGTCAGGGTTCCTACACAATTTCCATTTCAAAATTCCAGACTTTTCCAGACTCAAATTTCCAGACTTCTCAGAGGATTTTTCAGTAAATATTAAACATCCGAATAACAATTGTTAGATGGTTATGTAAATAAATGGGTTTAAAATCCCAATTAACACGTATGTTAAATTCTGATTATGTATGCCATTATGTTGCCAAGTAATTACAAGACATTTTTTCATACGTATTGAGGCTCATATAAGTGAATGAACTCTGTTCAATGCACAGCATTTTATTCAAGCAAAATGCTTAAATAGTGCAATAAATAACTGTGTTCCTGAAACCCCTACAGACAGTTTCAGTAGAGATGGACAATTAACCACGCACAAGTCGGTGCTTTATTGGCTTTAGATGAACATACTTGTAAATATATAATATAATGATAAAAAATAAATAAATCATAAATAAAATGTAGACGACAAGTATGGAAAAAATTAAATAAATGAAAGTCACAGTCGCACGGTGAACGGTAACCATGGTAACCCAACACGGTTCTACAGCCAGCTTAATTAGTCTCATATCATCTACACTTAGGCTTTGTTGCATTAGTAAGCTCGTTTTGATTTGTATATATTCATTTATTTTATTTTAGAAAGTGATATAGCAACACAAACATTTTTCCAAACTCTTTTCCCATTTTCTATACTTATCCAGACCTGGAAATTTCTCAAATTGAATTCCATACTTTTCATACTGTGTAGGAACCCTGTAAAGTGCCATTACAGTCATTTCCCAGCTGCAATGACCGTGCCGAGATGCAAAGAGCACAGACAGGGAAGCACTGCAAACGCAAATCCCCTTGCCAGAAATGGAAAAGTCGCTGACTGCTTTTCTCTTTTCAGTTTGTCTAATTTTTCCTTCCATTCAGTCTTTCGTAATTTCTTGTTCTTTTTAGTGTCTCTGTAGTCTCCATCAGGAAACCTATTCATCTGTTAAGGCTTCTTTTCTTTGTAGCGAGAGCTCAGAGTTCGGTAAAATACAGGGCTTAAGGGCTTTTTTTTAATGGACACCGCCAGTATTGTAACTAAGACACTCTTACAAACTGTCCTTCCACTCCACTTCTCATCGCCCATCCTCTCTACCCCTCTATCCCAGTTCTTTATTCTATTACTATCCTGCTCTGCTCACTGGCTTTACTCACCCAAGGTCAGGTCTCTGTATTTTGGTAGCAGAATAGTGACTTTCTTTCCCTACCGCTTGTTCGATTGCAGTTGCTTACAATACTGCCGAGGGGAGGGGTGTGGGGTGGGCATGACAATAACCCTGAGGCAACTTTGAGTATCTCTGGGTTTCCTGCTGTTTTTAACCCTTCTTTTGATCCACTCTACTCCTCTCTTTTTGAGTGTCATTGTTAATCATGTATGTGTGCTGTGCAGTTGGTGATGAGAGAAAAAGAAATATCTAAAAAAAAATCAGGATGATAGAGAAAGAAAAATGAGGAATGAGAGGGATGTTGGTGCTCCAGGGAAGACCTTGGTGAGAAGGACTTCCTGTGAACAGCCGGCAGCATGCCAGTTCAAATCAAATGGATGTTGATATTTGATGACTCGCATTGTCTTCCAGAGCATGCAATGGCAAGGCAGGGCCACTCACCGTATGCCACGAGGGCGTACCTCACTTCTTTCATATCAGTGTCTCGCTTCTACATAACTGATAAAGGACAAAATCATTTTTTATCTTTTTGAACATGAGGAATTCATTCTGGCTCTGGATTTATTTTCTAATTTTCAATTGATCCAGTTACCTTGGCTTATTTCCTGATGTCCCAGTGTTTTCTTATAAGTGTAGACGTGTCAGATGTGTTGCATGCACACATTATTCTGGTCTATATGTGTTCATTTTTAAAGCAGACCTCCTGCATTCACTTCTAACTTCGCTAACATGTATCATTTTTTATTTCTCTTTGCCTCTGTTGCACTCTTGATCAACCCACTCCGGATGTTCTGTTTACACATTTGTAGCATCATGTAGCTGAAAAGACGGCCTGTTTTTAAAGTTAGGAATTGAAATAGATTTTCAGGCAGCCTTTTTATGGAGATATGGGGGGTTACTAACCTGTTCGCTTGAGTACAAACACGTCTTATACCTCAGTAGTACATTGTTGATGCTATTAGTACTTTCATATGGCAAGACAACTTCAGAAGGGGAAAGGGTTTCACATAACGCATCAATACCAAACAAAAGACGGAATTAATCAAATGGCAGACTAAAACAAAAAACTAATCTAATTCTTACCTTTCTGGCATTTTTACACTTTTCTTTTGTAATCTTAAAATGCTCCTTATAAGTGCATTGCAAACTAAAATCCACAGGAAAGAAATTCACCAGGTGTTGAAGATCATTAATATTCAATTCTCATATATTTCTGATAAAGGTCTTCAGGCTTCCTGCCTGTCATCCGTCGCTCTGTTTCACTTACGCGGCTCAGGCTGCGTTCAAGTCCGAAGTTGTGTATGAAAAAAGTGTATGAAAAAGTATGTCAATCTTCCTCCAGTTAGCTAGTAGGAGGAGGTTCCACTTTGACAGGCATTCCAGTGCACTTTGCCTAGTTGGAGGTCCGAAACGTCTGGCTTCCCCTGGCACTGGAACGCAGCATTTCTCTCTCATGGCACGTGTCGGGGGAAGAGGGAGTGTCAGAGGTCAGGCAGGGGGAAGATAGTGGGACTTTGGAGGGAAGTGCTGTGAAACATGCACATTTATAGTTTAGATCTTGAGAATATATTTGCCAACAATTAGGCATTACTTTTTCATTATTGTCTTAACTACTGTTAACTACTAACTGTTAACGCTGTTAACGGTGAATAACCATGTTTATTTTGTGAATTCTCTGAAATAACGAGGGGGTAATTGTGCGCATGGACGCAACAGAGAAGCTGAGATGAATTCATGAGCCCAGAACATGATCTAAGTTGAGGCGGATGGAAACATTTGTTGGTATTTACCCTGTTTACACTAGTATCAAGTACTCACGGTATTGAGCACCCTTTGCATTTTCCCAAATCTTCCGCAAGTTTGTTTTACATCTGTGCAACGTATAGTAGCTTCCCCATATCTGGCTGACCTCAAGGGGAACACCACGGATTTTACACATCTAAGTCTTGTTTACAGGTTGAGTTGAGGTTTGGGAGTACTACATTAGTGTAAAAAAATTATATAAAGCCTTTTGAGGCTCTAGAGTGAAATTGCCTCAGATGTCACTTTGAAAACCTGGGGGGTTAGGTTACCAGACCTCTGTAGCTCGCTCCTCATCTCTGCTTGAGGCTACACTAGCAGTAGTAGTAGTGTTTTAAAATATGTTCATTTATAACCTTTTCCCCAAAAAAGTTTTTTAAACACTTTGAAAAACAGCTAAAATAGGCGATAACTCCTTTTGCATTGTCAGTCCGTTTTTGTGAACACATTTATCTCAGGAAGGGATTTCTGAACGGATTTTCTTCAAATTTGGCACAAATGGCCACTTGGACTCAAGGATGAACTGATTAGACTTTGGAGGTCAAAGGTCAAGCTTACCGTGACCTGTGACAAAATGCATATTTGTCAATAAATCAAGAATCCCTGCGCTAATTCTGATTCTCATTTCACACAAATGACTAACAGTTAAAAATGATGAAGTGATGACATTTTATAGCCCAAAGGTAAAATGTCAACTTCACTGTGACACCATTATGTTTCATAACTCAGGAACAGAAGGGAAGACATTTGGACAGATACTGAATTGGTGACACTAATCTTGAAACTGTGGTGGTTGATGTGTGGAAAGTTTGGATGTAAACTGCATATTGACTGGTTTCTGGAGGCATACAACCGCAAGGTGGTAACTGTAGAAAGACACATCGAGGCCAGTAACAATGTTATGGTGTTGACCTGGTGTTTTAATTTATTACTTACAACATACAGTCTCTTTCCAACGCTGCCGAAATTGAAATGATGATCAAGCATCACTTGGGTTGAGATGGACAGATTTTGTGGCAGAAGGTGAATATTAGCGTGACCGTCCAGGTGTCATGTCTCCATGACTGGCAATCGGAGCTAGAGCCGATAAACACCCATGACTACTTTGGAGTCATTTTTCCTTGGAATTAATGTATTGTGTACCTTTCCCACTGTGGGAAGCGATGATCTCAGCTGCATTTCATCTGTCTGTGTGTTGCTACCAGCATGTGGAGCCTCTGTTGGCCAGGTGCAGGTAGCACAGACTCCACCGGGTTTTGGGCCTCATCAGAGCGTGAGGGGGTTGAGGGTGGGGGGTCCAGTGGGGTCCTGGATCACGAAAGGTGGGGCCTCCAACTCAAAGGATGTTTCCCCAAGAGGAGCAGCCGAGGTAGGGGGAGGTTGTGAGAACGACCCCTCAGAACAAACCATCTCTGGCCCAAGGCGGTCACACTTTAAGGGAATAGATCATTAGGTGTAATTAGGGTGTTCACATTGTCACGTACCCCCCCGACTGCCCGAGAATGAATAAAATCACCAGATCCACCACCACCCCCCACACTCTCTCACACACTCACCCTCTCTCTGACACACACACACACACACACACACACACACACACACACACACACACACACACACACACACACACACACACACTCACACACACACAGCCGCTCCCAGTTTGTGAAAACACTTTGATGTCAGAAGAGTCGTCCAGAACTTGCCAGCATAAAGGCAGTGTTTTAAGCTTTCTCTCTTTTCTCCCCCGTCTCTCTCTCTCTGTCTCTCTTTCTCTCTCTCTCTCTCTCTCTCTCTCTCTCTCTCTCGACCCCTCTATCCCTCCCTCCTTCTTTTCTTCTGTCCCTTCACACAAGGCTGTAAGACACACATGGTTGAATGAACGACAACCTTTCCCCTCCTCCTCCCTCCCTCTCTCTCTCCCCTTCTCTCCCCCCTCCGTCTCTTTTTCAGCCTTCCCACCCCGCATTTCATTGAGGCCTGGTCAATTCTCCGGGCCAAACAAAAAAAGCATCAAATGTTTTCTGCTGCTGGGTAATGAGGGAGTGGACCTCATCAGGGCCCAATAGTCAGCTATCCTTGGCTTTTGTTGCAGCTCAATGGCACCGCGCTCTTTGAAAAACTCAAAAGCAACTTTTTGAGGAGTAAAGGACAGAGAAAGATATGGCGCAGAGGGAGCGGGCGCAGAGGGGAGGCAGCGCCCAAAAAAACAAAAAAAAAGCCACTCTGTTTTTATGCTAAACGGCTGTCCAGAGAGAGCAGTGGACAGCTTGGACAATGACATGATTGGAGCTACATGTGTTTGGATGACTTTCTTCTAAAGAGACTCTGATTCTCATGTCTGTCATCTCCCTCCCACCTCTCTCCTGTCCCTTAGTTTGTGAATACATCCGTGCAAATGGTAAAACTCTTAATTTGCACAGGTGTTGCTTTTTCTGTAAGTCAGCTATGCATGGGACTTTTTTTTAACACCTAGTACAAAAAGAGAATATTGCTGATGCATGGTGATAATGACACTAGGAGCTAATGATTATTTGCCTTTTCAATTTAATGTCAGTTATTATTATAGTAAGACTTTATACTAATTAGAAAAAGGAATTGCCTTTTGTCAGCAGTTCAAAACTAAAATAAATTTAATTTCATTCACATTAAACAGAGAAAAGATCAAATTCTTACATATGAGAAGCTTAAAACAGTGACTTTTTCTCAAAATGCATGCCAGTGAATCTTCTGTTCATATACTCCTAATGGTTTCAAATGATGCTACAATGTGACTTGAGTTAGACGATCAGTTATTATTAATTCTTTTAGAGGTCTACAAAGAGCCAATAGAGGGATAGAAAAGTCTTTGTTCAATGACAAAAGTGAACACAGGTGCAAAGGAAGGACAGAGATGCTGTCATATATTGAAGAAATTGGAATTGGTAATATAATTGTACTTTTAAAAAAATCCTTTTGCAAAGTAGTTTTTGCCTCACAAAAATCTATCCAGCATTCGGGTATTATTAGTATCCCTGATCTTTAATTCATTAAGCATATATGTAATTTATGAGCGTGTGTTGCACTTCAATTGCTTATTCTGTCCAACAAATCATGCAGAACCAAAAGATTCTCATCATTTACAAAGATATAAAACAGAGGTACACAGCCAATACACTCATCATCAAACTTGGCCTAATCGATGCAACAGTAGAGTTTATTATGTATATACTGTATATCACACTGTTGTTGTCCAACTGTGCTGAACGATGTACAGAATAAGATAAAGGACATTTGGCGATGAGACTGTAAGAAGACGGAGAAGGGTTGGAGTGTGTGACAGGAGTTTTATGGCAGAGGGGGGTGACCACAATGTGTAGGCGGATGAAATCTTGCAGGAGTGAGAACTTGACAATCCCCTCAAGATGGATAATCAAGTAATGACCCGCAAGGCCTTGGGCCTTATCTGATTATAAATAACCAATGGAATCATCATCGCTGATTGTGTTTCCATTCCTCCTTCTTTCCTCTCTCTTATTTTCTCTCACTTCTCCGTCAGCCGCCTTTACTGTAGACAGAGACGCTTCATAAAGGGAGGGAGCAGAAGATGGCAGGAGAAAAGACAAACGGAGACTCTAATGATGTGGCGGCGTTAGTGACAAGTTTTTTTTTCTTTTTTTCCATTTTAGAGGGACTATTTACCCGTTGTTGGGGTCATAGTAGGTTGATGAAATGACACCTCCCTTTTGTGCATGGGGGAGGGCGAATTTGTCAGGTTGTTATTAAGCCTGATTCAGCCAATTGGCTCAGAGTGGGAACCCCGTTTGTGTGAGCGGACACGGAGATAAAAAGTTGACAGCAGAGAAGAATAGAGTATTTCCGTCCCCTTGCTTTGTGATGATTACTAATTATCCTGTAGCTTAAGGAGGCCAGTGGCAGAAATTCACTGATTTCATAATTTACCGGAGCTGTCGTCGAATACTCAGCCAGCGATGGCTCAGATGGGATTATATGCAATTCCTTTCTTTTCTTTGATAGAATGGTGGAGATGATGATTACAGTTTGCGCTGCACTCCCTGACATGAATCCTGTTGACGTTTTACACTATCTGCAAAAGTTTGAACCCCGCATCACAAGTTCACCCCTGCTGTAACACACTTGAATAGCTGCGGGAACAATAGATCGGCTCAATAAAGCATGAAGAAGAAGTGCCACAAAATCCTGGCACTGTTATTTTTTGCTTTGTTGATAAATTTGTTCGCTTGTTTCTGATTTGCTCTTTGCTCATAACAGATGAGCAGTAGAGAACTGTACTATAATGTTGGCACATACTATAGCATTTCATGGAAAGAATAGAAAAGAAGGTATCATGTAGAGACACAAGGAGTTAATTCACAACCACAAAAATGGAGCACAAACTGAGTTATCTCAAAGATTTCCATCAATCATCAGACGCTCAATCTAAACCTAAAATGGAGCATCTCATCTGTTCATTCCATATATATGATGCAGAATTTCAGTGTTTTCTTTCCATATTTTCATAGTACTGTCTTTGCACCACAGGTTAAATATCACAGATAGTTCTGGTGATTGTGTTTTATTGCATATCCATCAGTTTAGAAGCTCCGTATTTGACCACCTTTTCATTCGTCTTATTGTATGTTGTGTATTTGTTTATGTTTGTGCATGTGCAGGAGTACTGCCACACCATCTGCCTCGACTCTGGGATTGACTACAGGAGGTTGGAGTATGCTGCAGCGGGGAAACTCTACTACCTGTAAGACACACACACACACACACACACACACACACACACACACACACACACACACACACACACAAATAATGGTTACATTTGCTAGTCCAAATCTGCTCCGAGGCTGTGCAGAGGTCTGGTAAAGAGTTAACGTTAAAACCTGCACCCACGACACAGCACACAGTTATTCACAGACACACACACGAAAATGTTTCTGCACATTGAGTTTGATTTATTTTATTATTTTATTAGGATGGAAAGAGAAGGCAAAAAGATGGATAAATGGGGGGATTTATAAAGGCCGACATTACCTTGAGAGATCTATGAAAAGACTGAAAGAGGAATCAATAGAATATGAGAAAATGGTAGAGCTTTAAAAGCTAGTTTTCTGTTTTCCTCATTAAATACAGTACATGCTGTTGGGAACACACACGCAGATGAGCAAGATATGAATGACACTGATGTTGCTCACCACCGTATTGGAGCTTTCAAGTGCTTTCGTCTATTCACTGAATGTAAATAGACCGCATCACACCCTTTTACCTGGAGTTAAAATACAAGCACACACACACAGATACAAACACACACACTTTACAATCTCATTTGGACGTGCATTCACAGGCTGATGCTTGTGTTTAGAGCCTAACATCCTGTATTTTACTGATGAAGTGAAAAGCTAAGTACCCCCTTCCTGTGCACTCCTTGCTGCCAGCGTTTGATGTGGCACTTCAGTATTATTAATTTCATATCCTATTTCTCTTCTCTATTCTGTTGCCTGTGTGTGTTTGTGCGTGTGTGCGTGTTGTTCAGCACCGGGGAGCCTGGTGCGGAGGCCTTCTTGGATACTCTGTTTGAGGAGCTGGCCTTAAATCAAAAGTGTGGTAAGGAAGTTAAAGGAAAACAACTTTTGAGAAGATTTGTCGACTTGTTCCATAATAAAGAGACAAAGTTTCCAAAGTCTTGCATACTGTATAGGAAACTGGGTGATATGATGACAACATGTCTATCGTATATGTTCTACATCGTTTCTATTGGAATGAAAAAGCAGTGGCCAGACGACGCTTTACATTCTTGATTCTTGAAATCATCACACAATGTTTCTATTTACATTTTACACAGCATCCCAGCTGTTTTGGAAACATGGTTGTATTAATATTTATCTAAAAACCCTGAAATATAAGTAACTTAACTGTGGATTGTGTACATGATGTATGTCACTGTGCTGTAGCAATATATACTTGTTGCTTTCTGCTTTTTAGTTATTAAGTGAGGGTTGAAATGAGGAGGATTTAATTTTAGTGGTCTAAGATTAACTTTAACTTTCACTTATTTATTATATAATGATTCAACTGTAAATGTGATGATATAAACTGTACGATATGAGAATCAGGTTTATTGTTGGATGTGTGTTTCCATAGTTACAGGCCCTCGACTGCTCACAGTGCTGGGCCGAGACGTGACTCTGGAAAAGACCTGTGGCTCCATCGCTGACTGTACTTTTGATGAGCTGTGTGGCAGAGTGAGAATTTTATCCTTAATAATAATTTTGCCAACATAATGTAATTGTAAAATAAGAGTTACACAATAACACATACTCTTAACAATAATATATATTAATGCAGATAATCACAATCTTTAGATGTATAAAATAAAATATATTATTAATATTGTGTATTTTTTACAGTGTTTACAAAGAACATTAAAAAAATAAACAGCATAAACGAAACAATGCAGGAATGGAGCTCAGCGTTGACACACACACACATGCGCGCACACTAGGGTTGCAAAGGGGCGGAAAATTTCCGGTAAATTTCCGGAAAGTTTCCGGTAAATTTCCATGGTAAGTTAAGCTCGGGAATTTTGGAAATATTCCATATTGGAAACTTAGGAGAACTAACTGGGAATATATTATTTCCAAGCATAAATATAAACAGAAGTCATAAGAAAAACTCCATGCAAAATGTTTTCAACAGATATTTCAACAGATTTATTTGTAATACAGTGGAATAGAACACGTTTCAATAACTTGTTTCATGGATGAACAAAAACAGAAATGTTGAGTTTAATAATACCATCCCCTAACCCCACTCCCCCCCCCCCCCCCAAAAAAAATGCCCCCCATCCAGAAATCTCCACAAAGTCCCATTCAAAAGGTTAAATGAAAAATGCCACTTTTCCTCCAAAATGTCTCTTTAAACATGCAAATCTTCCTTCAAGCAATCCTCTTTTCTCTTTTTTGCTCAGTCAATAGACTCTTCCTGGACCTCATCATCATCCAACAACATGTCCACTTCCTCAATATCCAACTCTGAGTCTTCCTCTTCAGTGTCACTTTCCAGCCTTGTTGAGGATGGCTCTGTGTCAGGCTCAAACAGCCGTAGGTTTGCCCGAATGCCAACCAGCTTTTCCACTCTCACATTTGTGAGCCTGTTGCGAACCTTTGTGTGGGTGTTCCCAAACAGTGACCAGTTGCGCTCGGAGGCGGCTGATGATGGTGGGATTTGGAGGATGATGGAGGCTACAGGTGCAAGGGCCTCAGATTCACATAGTCCCTTCCACCAGGTGGCTGCAGATATGTGCTGGCATGACTGCCATATTCCATCCCCTTTCCAAAGGCCTTGCTTTGTTCGATACTTTGCCAAACTGCCTAGAACTTTGCCTTTATCGAGACCCAAGCGGTCAGACATGGCTGTAATGACTGCATAGGCACCGTTGATCTCTTCCCCAGAAAGTATGCCCTTGTCATATTTGGGGTCCAGCATGTATGCTGCTGCATGCACTGGCTTCATGCAGAACTCCCTCCGCTTTTCCAATGACTTGACCACAGCCGTTTCCTCTGCTTTCAGCAGTAGGGAAGTGGGCAAAACTGTCTGGATTTCCTCCTTGAGCTCTGCAAAAAGGCACTGGACATCCGATAAGATGGCACCATCCCCCTCTATCTTTGCTATTGCTGCTGCAATAGGTTTGAGGATTTTCTGACTGCTAGATACCCTTTCCCAGAACACATCATCCAAGATGACCTTCTTGATGTCACTGTCGATGCCTGCAGACTGGGATATGGCCATCTCTTGCAGAGACTCCTTTCCCTCCAGAAGGCTGTCAAACATGATAACAACACCACCCCATCGCGTTATGCTGGGAAGCTTCAGTGTAGTACCCTTGTTCTTTTCCTTTTGCTTTGACAGAAATGTAGCGGAAGTTACTTGTTTGCCTTTAACATATTTGACAACTTGCTTCGCTCTCTTGTTCAGAGTGTCCATTGTTTTCAGTGCCATTATGTCTTTCAGGAGAAGATTCAGTGTGTGGGCAGCACAGCCAATTGTAGTGATTTGAGGGTAGGTCTCCTCCACGTGTGCCCAGGCAACCTTCATGTTGGCTGCGTTGTCAGTGACCAGTGCAAGGTCTGGTCCAAGGTCATTGATGATCCCTTTTAGCTCATCTGCGATGTATTGGCCTGTGTGTCTGTTTTCTTTTGTGTCAATGCTCTTGTAGAACACAGGCTGAGGAGTGGTGATTATGTAGTTAATAATTCCTTGTCCCCTTATATTGGACCATCCATCAGATATGACTGAAATACAGTCAGCTTGGTCAATGGTCTGCTTCACCTTGGCTTGAACTCGACTGAACTCTTCATCCAGTAGATGAGTCGACAATGCATGTCTGGTTGGGGGAATGTATGCTGGTCGGAGAACATTCAAAAATCTCTTCCAGTACACATTGGATGTCAGCATCAGGGGTGAGCCAGTTGCATATATTGCACGAGCGAAACACTCATCTGCGTTTTTCTGGCTAGTGTCATCCATAAAATCAAAGAATCCTTTGATGCCAGAGGGACCAAGAGCTGATGAGTGGGTATCTGACTCTGATGCAGCTGAAACAGATTCATTTTCCCCTTGAGTGGAGCTCCTGGCTGCTGCATGTGTTGGGCCTTGAGGAAATTTCTTGCACTTTGCAATGTGCTGTTGCATTTTTGTGGCATTCTTCACGTAGGTCTTATCACAATACTTACACATATATACAGACTTCCCTTGTACAATAGCTGGTGTAAAAGGTCTCCACACATCAGATGGCGCACGTGGCATTTTTCTGTAAAATAACACAAGAGCTTGTAAGAATGCTAATGCAATGCAAGAGATTGTAGTAATACAATGCAATATGATAAACAGATATAAATAGTAAGGCTAGCTAAACAACTGGAATGATCTTCAAAACAAAACAGCCAAATGAGGTAGCTAGCATCTGTTTTATGCTATAGCCTACTAGCTATTGCTTATTTAGCATCTAACTTATCAGATTGCTATCTACCAGATTAATACAGTGTATGTGATATTTGCAATTTAAACATTTAATGAATATATTTCCCCATAATATCATCAAAACTTACCTCACTTGTTAAGTCCACAGGCTCAAATGTGTGCCTTCAATACTCTTTGTCCTTCAGGCTCTAAAGTGTGGTCCATGTGTTCATGTGATGGAGGCATGCACAGTGCCAGTAGGGGGTCTCAATAGCCATGCAGCAAGCATGTGCTCTGTGCATGTGATTAAGGAATGGCATGGATATTCAAGTGTATTTGAATGGCATCTGTTTGTTTTAGTCAATATTAGGCTAAAATATACTTTGCTCAACTATATTTAAGTTCCCTAAGAAGAGCCAACCTTCAATTTTGAAAATTCCCAGTTTATTCCCATAAATTCCCATTAATTCCCGTTAATTCCCGTTTATTCCCATTAATTCCCGTTAATTCCCATGGAAAGTTTCCATCTTTGAAAATTCCGGGAATTTTGCAACCCTAGCGCACACACACACACACACACACACACACACACACACACACACACACACACACACACACACACACACACACACACAATCCACTCACCACTAATCAAAACTGCTCAAATTCAAAGCACCTCTCCTGGCTCTTTATTACCTCTGCTTTCTGTTTTTCCCTCCTCTGTGTACTTATTGTCCAAGCCTTTGCTCTCAAACTGAATCACCTTCCCTCCATCTCAGTCCTATTTTCTGCTCAATGTCAAAAAGCAAGTCTATTGACAATTTAGTGAATAGTTTAGCCCGTTGTACCTCAGATAAAGCAGTTGTGGTGCTGTAATCTGCAGTGCAGAATCTCGAGCCTGACGGACAGCGGTGAGCCTTTGCAGGCATCTGGGTTTCAAGGATTTCTTCCATCTGACATGTTGGCATAGCCACATTAATTTTAAGAGCAATCATTCTGAATGGCAAAGAACCAAGGACAGGGACTGAACATCAGCCTGAGCCTTTTGCACAAGGTGCCCCCTTCGTCAGGGGCGTTTCTAGGTGGGGGGCTGGGCCACCTGAGGTGCCCCCCCAGTCAAAGAGCTATGGGTTGTGTTTAAGAGGCTGTAACAGGGTCTAAAGTTAGAGTGCATTTATTGGTATCATAAGAAACTAAATGATCTAAGGAATCCATCTGTACCAACCAACTCATGCTAACCTGTCTGGAAGGAGGCTAAATAATACTCCACAGTTAGGCTAAAGACTGGCATGGCCATTTTTAAAGGGGTCCCTTGACTTCTGACCTCAAGATATCTGAATGAAATTGGGTTATATGGTTACCCATGAGTCTCCTCTTTACAGACACACCCACTTTATGATAATCTAGACAGTTTGGGGCAAATAAACATGCAGTTATTTGGCCTATTCTAAAAATTGTGCATTGTAATATTTCTGCATACTGGGTCCATAAACAGTGTTGAATGTCAGAAATTGGGTCTGACTTTAAAGCTGTGATGATGATGGTCCCCAAAGTAGCCAACTCATTGTAGTGAGACCATTTTTTTTTGTGTGTGCTATACTGAAACCATTTACTCTCTGCACTGTGATTTGCTGTTGCTCTTTAGAAGCTCATGTAAACCCGCTCACTTGTTTTCCAGCCTCTGGGTGCCAGTGACTACTTGGAGATGGCGCGGCTCTTTGATACCGTATTCATTCGTCATGTTCCCATTCTGACACTGACCCTGAAGGACCAGGCCAGGCGCTTCACCACCCTCATAGACAACTTCTACGACAACAAGGTGCTCCATCTATTTGAGGAACTAGAGTTGGGCTGAAAAAATACACCAAAAGTGTAAACCACAATGCTTAAAGGTTTGCACCTTAAAGTGGACATATTCTGTTCATATTTGTATTTTCAGTTTTTACTAGAACATGTTTACATGCTTTAATGTTCAAAAAACACCATTTTTCTGAATATACCTGTATTTACTCTCTGTCTGAAAGACTCCATTTTAGCGCCCCCTTCCTGAAAAATCCCAGTCTGCTCTGATTGGTGAATGTTTCTGAATCTTCCTGCGGCCGGGGAATGACTGTAACGGCACTGTAGCGGCACTTTCTACCTTTATACAGTATAGTTGTACACAAGTCCTGGCGGCTCGTTTTAAAGACCCAGTTTATGAATACGGGCTGTGTGCATTTCTCCGGGGACTGAGCGTTTTGATACCTTGAAAGTATTTGTATAGCACCTTGACCTGCTTTATTAAAAAAAAAAAAAAAAAAAAGATTGGAAATGTCACTTTTTACAATATAGGACCTTTAAGACCTTTCTTCTCGATAATTAAGTGTACAGTGCACACATGAACTGAGAGGATGATTCAAGATAAAGGGGTTTTTGAAGCATGTCACTCCCCATTGTCTGCCCTCTCTCTCTTCCCTAATTTCTTACCATCTCTTTACTGTTGACAATAAACTCACAAAATGTCCAAAAAAACTAACGCTGCTTAGTGTGCTTGATGGCAGAAGTGACCTGATTGAAATAGTAAATCACTACACTATTTACTACTGCACAAAAAAGTAATATTACTGTATTAAATCACCACTGAAGAGGAAATTTGATTCTGTATAAAAAGTCAATATGCACTTAGAGCTTCTCAGTAAAACACCTCAAATTGACAAGAATCAAAGTACCGTCATTCTACAGAGATACTTTACTTTACACATTTTAATCCTGGGTTAAAATGGCTCTCAAGTATCCCTTTAAGGGATTAATGAATAAATGGTTAACTGCTCCTCATTATTAATAATATAGGAAGTCACCTCTATCAATAAACGGGACATTCCTGTGTCTCTGTTCTTCCCCGTGTCCCAGGTGAGAGTGGTGCTGCTGGCGGCCTCTCCTTTAGACCGACTGTTTGTCCACACTGGAGGGGACGACGAGAGGGACAGACAGCTGCTGGATGACCTGGGGCTTAGCGGGGTAAAATCATTTCTGCTGTAGTTTATTAGCATGTTAACTCATTAAAAAGGGGCTTTGCAGAATTAAAGTAAAATTGACACAGGTCTGCAGCAGCATGTAGTGCTTTATATCTGATGTAAATAATGACATTAAGCTTACTAATTAGAGTATAAATCCAACTGACATTTCTATTGTACATTTCCTGTGACCGTATGTTACTTCATTTGTTTTTTAAAATGTCAATATGTCAGTTGCTTTGTTTTGGCTTGATAACAAACTGACAACTTACAACTTTGTTGAGCTGTTAGTGTGAGTGAGTGCAAAGAAAGTTTCATAACTCTTAATCTTGTTTCTCTAATTTCTCTTCTTCTCAAATACTTCACTCATTTAGATTTAGATTTGAGTGTTTCGGCTGCTAACCCTGGTACTGGCTCCTCTCTTCAGGAGGCAGCAGAGCACCTGACTCTGTTCACAGCCGAGGAGGAGATCTTTGACTTCCAGAGGACCGTCTCCAGACTGATGGAGATGCAAACGGAGTCATATTGGATGAAGGGAGACCGCAGTCACAGCAAGAAACACACAAACACCTAACATCCACTGCTGACTGCCTGATGATCATTTATACCTCCAGACAACACAGTACCTCACTAACTACTGACACTACACGAGAGAAAAGACCCCAATACATCCAATAAAGACCTGATATCTGCCTTAAATATATAATAAAACTAGATACTGTATGTATTTTAATCTGACTTCCCTTTATCTTATGCATGCGTGTTCTTCTCTTCTGAGAGGTGGGCTCTCTCCCCCTTGTGGACTGTTAAGTGTAAACAATATGGAAACCTCTCCAACGTGTGTGAACCATAAGGCAAACAGGTGCTCACCTCAGAGAGAGGAAGGCACACTTGTGTCCCTCAGAGTGGTTTGATGCCGCCCTCTAGTGGATGAATGTGAAAGAATATCAGTCACTGAATTAAACCTCAATTGTATATGAAATGTATGCATGATGCACTTTCCCAAGAGGGTTCCACTACAGTTGCTATTTTATGCCAGCTGTCCTGACAGGAGGTTCACAGTAGCCAGACTTTTCAAGAAGCACTGCTGTCGATAGATAAGAGCAACAGTCAAATCACACAAACACATGTTTGGTCACATGAAATGTATTCATGCATCTGAGGAGCTTCTACTTATTTTCCAACAATAAATAAATAGTGGGGCCATGCAAAAATATATTAGATTGCACAATTTGATATACATGTAGATAGATGGATAAATTGATGTCAACTGGTAGTGTTTTAAACAAATCATAAAAACACAGTCTGTTTTTATGATTTGCTCCAAATTGATGTGAAAAATGAAAATAAAACCTTTTCTTCCAAAAATGACCGCAACATTTAAGATTAAATATAATTTAAAGGATAATGGTGATCTTTGGTAGACAAACTATAAACACTTTTCTGTTTTTTCATTAATATTTTAGTTACAATTAAAGGGAAGATATAAATGTTTACTGTCTGTGTTGTGGTGGAACTTCTTCCTGTTTGCCTGTAGGTGGCAGCAGAGGGTTACCAAAAGCTACAGGGTTTGTTATTGCGTCCATCTAAGGATGAGGTCATCCTAGTGCACCACTCCAGCCTGGACCAGCCCTCCATGAGCAGCACCTACAGTTTCCAAACCAAGACAAATGAGTGAGATACTGTGTTTGCACCGAGCAGCAAAAGTACAAAAACACCAGAGGAAATGGGAAATCTCGTTATTTATAAAATATAGTAAATGGCTCAGTGTGTGAGCAGGTGTGTGGGTGTGAGCATGGATCCATGCAATGACCTGTATCATTAAAAAGCACTTGAGTCGGTAGAGAGTTGAGTCTTTCCCACCATAGCTCTCAATTAAAGAAAAATCAATCACGCCCTACGCTGAGGCCTTTAATCCAATCAGAGCATTATGCTGTTTGGGGGAAACATCAGACACAAGCAGAGATGGCCGCCGTGTTTGGTGATTGTGTTTTTTGGATGATACACGCTGGATTAAGAGGGGTGGTCGCAGTCTCTGTCCTCTCTGGACCACAGTCTTGATACCCATGCTGATGGAGGGAAGATGGGAAACAGTCCACCTTTGGTCTCTTTGAGAGAACAGAAGCAGATGTAAAATAGGATCATTATACCTTCTGCTTTTACATTCAATTCAGGCAATTTTAGATAAGTCACCTAAAACTTGCATTACATATGGAATTATAAGGTTGTAAGATTTTGATGTTAGAAAGTCTGATAATCAAATTTTGAGAGAGCACAGTTAACAATATCAATGTATTAAATACTTGAATGGAACTCTTATGTTACGATACCATGTACTTTATTCTAAGAGATTATAAAGTGTTGGCTTAAATATGTCCTTAGGTAAAGAAAAATATTACAAGTGGTTCAGGGTTGTGTGTGTTCATTCATTCATGGAATTTGTCCTTGTTTAACACTAGTGTGGTCCTCAAAGGGGCATTTAGGGTGAAGCTGGCTTATCTTGGTACAGAAATAAATTGGCCAAAAGCCAGAGACACTACAGCAGGGTATAGAGGAGACATGTGGGACACTTATTTATCGACACCTATAATGATTTTTGTCAGGACAGCTGGCAAAATCTTTATCAGCTTGCTATTTTAAATGTGCATGAGCATATCTGTACCTTGATGGAAAAGCAAATTAAAATGAGTGGTGTGGTCCATACAAAGAAACCTAAAAACATCCAAAGAGTCCTTGGGATTTAGAAAATAAAGGTGTGGTATGTCAATAATCAAATGCTGGTGATCTTGAAGAAAAGGGGTTGAAATCTTCAAATAGAAGATTTGATTATAGTCTCTTGTACAGAGTCAGGTAATTAAAAAAAAGCTGTAATTAGTTACAGGGCTTGGTCATTAGCCAATTAAATAAACAGTTTCAACCTTTGTCTTCTTTGTCTAATCATCGGTTTAAAAGGAAACAAAAGAAATGTGATTCTTTACTTAAAGTTACTTATAAAGTAGTATAAAGTCTGATACAGTTGGCTGCAGTATTTCTGTACACACACACACACACACACACATACACACAGAGTCAGACATCCTAATCTCTCTGTACATCCAGTGAGCAGATGGAGCTATAGTTCTCTGCAGGAGCCAAACTGCTGCATCAGGTATTCTCTTTGATGTGAAGGGAACAATAACCACCGCACAATATGTGGTACATGTCTGCCTGTAATCCTGTACAGTAAATGTGTGTGTGGGTGTGTGTGTGTGTGTGTGTGTGTGTGTGTGTGTGTGTGTGTGTGTGTGTGTGTGTGTGTGTGTGTGTGTGAGAGAGAGAGATGTACCAATCTGCCTGGTCAAATGTGTGTCAATGAACACAGCTAAACAATAATGTCCGACCCTTTCAGAGTGCATGTGTGTCAGTTGGGTGACTACTGAATACTGTGATTTATATACAGTGTATTTATGGTTTATTAGTGATATTTTAGCAGGGAATAAACTGAAATACAAAACATGCAATTATTGCCCAAAACAATATCAATATCCTCAAATAATTATGCGTTATTGTGGTGAATTTAAGGAGCATATAAGGCACAGTAATAGTGAAGTGATGTTCTTGTTATGGTCAGCTGTGAACGCGCATTCCTGCACAGAAACTGCGAGCGAGCGCACCTTCATCTTGAGCGGCAGGGCACCTCCAGACAAAGAAGACGAGGTTGTTTTGATCCGGAGGAGGAGGAGGAGGAGGAGGAGGTGGTGGAGGAGGAGGTGGAGGAGGAAGGTCCAGAGCATCACTTACAGGATGGAGAACCATTCTAGGATTTCTCTCTATATCTCTGGCTAATAAACGGGATGACGTCATCCTTAGCTAGGTGGCCCGGGCAAGGGGGCGTGGTCTGAGCGCCGTGACAGACGTGATTGACAGCTCGCTGATTAAAGGCACATTACAACGCAGCAACAAGAGGCTTTTTAAACAGAGCACTTGATATTATGACCAAACTGACAAAAAGTCACAATATTAAATTGTAAGATTAGAGTTTACATTAATATTATGTTTGCTCTCTCATTGAATGGCTGTAATATATTTCTAATATTTCTGCAGGGACTCGAATTACTGAGGTGACACCATTGATGAAATCTGCAAAAACTTCAAACAATTGGACATGTTTCTTTTAAGCATCATTTTTAATCCAACACTGTAATTAACTGTTAAAAAATATTTAAAGGTGAAATAATAAGTTGATTGGCACCACTGTGATTGATCAGTTAATCCTTTGAGTCATTTTTAAGCAAGAATGTCCGAAACTAACTCGTTATTGCCTCTTAGATATGAATAATTTCTAGTTTTCTTTGTCTTCCATGACATTAAACCAAGTATATTTTCATTTCAATGCATTTGAACGTCGACTTGGGCTCTGGGAAACTGTGATGGATGTTTTTGTATTATTATTTTCTGATTATTCATTTATTCATTTTTTTTTATAATCAAAATGAATGGACTCTAGACACCTGTAGTAGCCACTTACACCAAGATGTGTCCTGCAAACTACATTTAAACATGTATTTTGCCACTTTGACTGTGCAAGTTAAAAATATATCTATATATTTCTCAAAACAACACATTACTGGACTTCAGTGGTTCTCCCTTGTCTTCATCTGTGTCCCTCTATTTCCGTCACACAACATGTCAGGACGTGTCTCAACCTCCACCTGCGCACAGACTGCTCCGTCCTGCAGTGTCTCTTTAAAAGGCGATCCCATGCACAGGATCCAGGGGGCTGGCCCTTGATCGACTTGCATGCGCGTGTCTGTGGTTTAGCACGTAGTGTGTGTGTGTAAGTGAGCGTGCGTGTGTGCGTGTGTGTGTGCATGTGTGTGTGCGTGTGTGTGCAGCGCTGCGTGGAGAGAGCAGATCGAGATACAGTAGTAACCCAGAGTGAGGTGGCAGTCTTGTTCCACATCGACACTGAGTTGCCCTGCATACATCCCATCTGCCTCTGTGTATCAGAGCGGACTTGAGGAGTGAAAGAGGAAAAGAGTCAAGATGGCATCTGGAAGTGGCCGTGGACAATCCGGGATCTAGTCTCTTCGGTGTGTTTTTGGTTTTTGCACAAGTGACTGGTCGTGCAAGGTAGGCTATTTCATTTAAAAGTGTACAGTGTGGATTTATTTCCCAGAGAGAAAGAGAGAGAGGAGGAGGTTTGAGCACTTTCTCCTCACTCACTGATCCCCAGTGGGTGGATTCAGACCCTTATTGCACCAGGACGGGATTTTCGTGTGGAGCTCCTATTGATGATCAAGTAGTGTTTTATAATGAAGACACGCTCTGAGACGAGAATGACTTCATTAACATCTCTTATTTGTTGTCATTTTTAAGAAGTAGCTTCATTGACAGAAATAGGTTGAACCTACACAGAAGGCTGCGGCTGTACTGTAGCTGTACAGGCGGTGTTTTGTTCTTTCTAACCGAATGTGTTGGTTTATTTTGTCCGTCTTTATGTCCTCAACAGGCGTTAATAACTAAGTTGCTCGTGGCCCTGTGTTGGGACGTCGCTGGTGTGGAGCAACAAAGGAGGGGAGCGCGCATTCATGGGACGCGACTTTGACAGCTTCTCATTTCTGGTCTTGTAACTTTACCTGGCAGCAGGGGCGAGATTGTGACTGGAGCACGAGATAATGGCTGAGGCTACGCTCCACGACCCACTCCCGGACTTGGACGTGGCCATCGACCCGGACTTCGAGCCCCAGAAGCGGCCCAGATCTTGCACCTGGCCGCTGCCACGGCCAGACTCGAACGCGGTGAAACCGGAGAGCAATGACACAGATATTATACCTGAGGAAGAGGACGATGAAGATGATAATGCCACCCCTACGGCCATTGGTGTCAATGGCTCTGGCTTGGCGACCGAGGACCAGAGCAGCAACAGCCCCGTGGCCGATGGAGCGCTCTCCTCCCCCGGCCATGAGAGCGGTGGCTCCCCGCTCTCCGCGCACTCTCCGACGGCCACCTCGGGCGCGCTGACCACCAGCAGCTTGTCTGCACAGCAGACCCCGAGGAAAGCATCATCTCGCCGTAACGCCTGGGGGAATCTCTCCTACGCAGACCTGATAACCAAAGCCATTGAGAGCACGCCGGACAAGAGACTGACACTGTCTCAAATTTATGACTGGATGGTGAGATCCATCCCCTACTTTAAAGACAAAGGCGACAGCAACAGCTCTGCAGGATGGAAGGTAAGAGTCGCCCCACTCACCCACACAGCCCCCCTCCTTCCTCCATCAAAACAAAAACAAAAAGCATGTGGCTTATAAACCCAAGCGCGCGCTCACACACATACACACACACATACAATACCAGCGCAGCCGCGTTTTTTTACAGCGTCTTATTGGAAAGTCTGTCTCTCATTATACAATACCTCTCATTATCATTCTAATGGAAATTACAGACCAGTCTGAAGACGTGGAGAAAATGAGAAAAAAATATCATTAATCTCTTCAAGCAGCGTGGGGTTTGGTGACCTACACATAATTATCTCATAAATTGACCAAAACGTGACATCTCGCACTTAATCAGAGACCTTTAATGGACAAATACGCTTGTGGAGTTTGGATCTAAATCGTATCAAATGCATGTTCTTTGTCTTCTTTCCCTTTTTTTTTTTTTTTTGGTTTTTATTTGACGTCTGATGAGTTATGTGCATATTATTCCTCTGAGGCCACAGTCACATGGCTGGAATTAGAGCAAACAGAAACGTTGTAACCGGTTTGTCTGGAAACACGGTAGCCTATTTCGAGTGATGCAACCCCATTTAAGAAGCTCAGAGAATGATGCAATTACATAAGCCAGTTTACTGAATAGGAGATAATACATTAATAGAACAAGGAGCTAGATGTAAACAAAACGTTCTAACAAGAATGCTGTGTGAAAAATAGGGAGAAGGCTCCTCCTGAAGGCATGAAACCCATGTGGTACTCTCACAGCAGTCTTTCTGTGGTTGTGAACAGTGAGATTATACTCCCATTATGTTTCTTGCTTTTTTATTAAGTGGCTAAATTTCCATAATGCTACTGTAACCACAGTGGCATTGCCCTGTTTGCTGTTTGTTATGTAAACCTTGGCAGGGATCTATCTCTTGGGTCAGGTAGCAACTGGCAAGGTTGTTGATCCTGCCATGGGGGAATTGCATAACTAGTGGCCATGAGTTTAGGTGAGCTATTTAGGTTACCTCTTCTTTTTAAAAAGGCAGCTATCTGCTCACCCATAAGACATATGGGGAACCCACGAAAAGAGACAGGGGGTTGCAGAAGGTCAGAGAGCAGAGATTATCGCCAATCAGAGGCTTGAAGGAACAGTCCCGTGGGCCATATTTTGTCAGGGCTTTTGAAACTTTGCTATGTGATATGCTCCAGTGACGAGCAAAGAGGGAGGTTGTGTGTGTAGCTCCACCGAGTCAAGGCCAGGTTCAGCCTCACCACGCAGGGCTGTTACTCCTGGAATTTCGGGCATGAGGACCGGTGGTTGAGTGTTACGCATGGTCAGTCAATAAATCTCGGCTGCCGCTCACAGCCTCAGCCTTTTTAAAGTTGCCTTCAAGAGACTCTTTTCATTACTAGCTATTTCTTCTTCAAGTGCAGAGCTGTGGCAGGACATAGTATCACAAACGAGTACGATTTAGATAAAGCACACTATTGTAGGATGATAGGTCTCTGCAGCTCCAAATGTACAAGTTCATCCATATTAAAAGGGTAAAACCACCAGAATGAATATGTTATTTCCACGGTCTAGAAAAGTTCAATCAATATCTGTGAACATGAGCTGCTCTCTCTCTCTCTCTCTCTCTCTCTCTCTCTCTCTCTCTCTCTCTCTCTCTCTCTCACTCTCTCACTCTCTCTCTCTCTCTCTCTCTCTCTCTCTCTCTCTCTCACTCTCTCACTCTCTCACTCTCTCACTCTCTCTCTCTCTCTCTCTCTCTCTCTCTCTCACTCTCTCACTCTCTCACTCTCTCACTCTCTCACTCTCTCACTCTCTCACTCTCTCTCTCTCTCTCTCTCTCTCTCTCTCTCTCTCTCTCAAAGCCAGAAACCAGAGATCAGTGAGGCTCAAACTTGTGATGTCATCAAGTATAAAGTCCGGCGCTGCTCCATAGACGATGAATGGGAGATTTTCTTTTTTATATATATACCCAAACAAATGTATTTCTATTGTAGTGTTTTCGTTTCTGAAACAAAAAATGTACCCTGAACACTGCCTTTGGAGCTCTCAGTGTCACTTATTACATCTTTCACAATTCATTGTCCGTGGAGCAGTTCAGACTTTATTTACTTTATTCATTTATCCCTGTAGTTTCTGGATTTGAGAGAGTTATTCACTTTGAACAAAATTTTTTGCACTGTCTTAGGCTACGTTTACACATGGCAGGCTATATCATAAACGGACATTTTGCCATCTCCGTTTCCAAAAATCACATCCTGTCCGTTTTCAAATTTTTGTTTACACTAACCTGTGTATATGTGCCGTCAAGAGCATGTCAGACCTGTAGGAAGCTCAAGCCCACGTCAACCAAAGATCCATGATCCCAATGGCCATATGGAAACATAGGTCGCACCGATGATGCAGCTGAAAGTTCTGGTGCGTACTGTGACGTTGGCTGCCGAAAAGTCATCTGGTGGACCATTGCCAGGGGTGAGCGGAGAGCTCCTAGCACCCGCGCCGCGCATCTATATTTATAGAAGTTACACGGAGTCAGTTGAAAATCGTCAGTTTCCCTTATGTTACCAGCTAATGCTAGCGCTAGGTAGGTAGCTTGGTTAGCAAAATGCAAACAATAAACGCTGATCAAGACATTTTCATGCAGCAAGGGCACCTTTGTTGAGGAGATTTGCTGAGCAAATCCTAGTAATCCCCCTGGGTTTCTCTCCCAGGTTCCTGTTTACGTCACTCTATTTCATATCTTTGTCAGTTAATAATTAGCCCTGGTAAAAGTAGCCTAAGACAGCTAGCAAAACACTTGGAATATTTTATTACCTTAGCTTGTCTTTAACTAAGAGGAGCCACTGTACAATCTTTTAGCTGTAACACAATGTTTGGTCATTTACCTTTTCTTACACAATGCAAAACTAGGTGTATACTACATCAACAATGATTTAACCGTAGCTTTGTTTTCTTAAAATCTTGTTATGGGCAAGGTATTTAAACTCAGCGCCTTCACCTGGCATCCAATGTCTGCTCAGATTCATTCATTCCTGTGTCGTTATATAAAATACCCAGCCGGTCTTTTTTAGCGATACATTCTGAATTATTGTATATTGGTCATCATGATAAACGATATTTTGTCAGCTTAAGTGTCTTTTACTAACACACTTCGTATCAACACAGCCTGTGTGAGTATGTTCCAGCTGGAGTTGTGTCCCAGAGGGGCAGGTCTGGGTCGGAGCTGCTGAAATGTGTGCTAAGAGAAGCTTTAGTATGGCAGGGGAGTGACGGACTGCATCTCAAAATAGCCCCTGTAAACATACCTGTAACACTCTAAGTGTGTGTCTCTCACTTGTGTGTCTCTGCATAATCGAAAGATTAAGTGTGTGTAGTTGTGTGCACAGGCAAGTGTATTTGTGTATTTGTGTGTGTGTGTGCGTGTGCGTGTGCGTGTATTTCTTGGTGTGTGTGTGTGTGTGTGTGTGTGTGTGTGTGTGTGTGTGTGTGTGTGTGTGTGTGTGTGTGTGTGTGTGTGTGTGTGTGTGTGTGTGTGTGTGTGTGTGTGTGTGTGTGTGTGTGTGTGTGTGTGTGTGTGTGTGTGTGTGTGTGTGTGTGTGTGTGTGTGTGTGTGTGTGTGTGTGTGTGTGTGTGTGTGTGTGTGTGTGTGTGTGTGTGTGTGTGTGTGTGTGTATTTGTGTATTTCTGGCTGCAGTGAACCTTGTGCTTTAGTGTTACTTAACCCTGCTGTAACAGACTCCCTGTTCCCAGCAGCTGCCAATCATAGGCCAAGCCCAAGTTATGTCACAGTGACACTCCACATAAACATGCACACACACACACACACACACACACACACACACACACACACACACACGCATACACACACACACACACACTGATATTGTCATTTAAGTTTATGAGGTTTTAACGGCCACACTCGCTCACATTCTCGGTACATACAGTTCTTTCTACCTCAGATAAAGTTCACCATTATAGTTTTTAAACCTGCTATACATTCCCACACACACAGACATGTTCAGGCATGTAGCGTGCATTCACCCGGTCATGTTCAGGCTCATCGCCAAGTTTAGTGACAATGAGCTTCTGCTGCAGGTCTGAATTCATCCAGGGGTCTGAAATGAGTTTATGAGATTACTTAAGTCTTTAAGGGTAGTCATGAAGTCAACAGAAGGTTGTTGTTTAACATGGAGCTTAACCCACGAAGCAGTGAGTCATGACCACTAGTGTTTAACTCGACTTTTGAGCTGTCACATTACAAAGAGACCAAAAAGCAAAGGTCCATCCATGGCACAACCGTCGTAGATACATACACAGAGGTGCTCTCATGCTACTCTCCACCCTTACCCCTCATCTGACTTTGTGTAGAAGCGTATGGCCCCCATAAGCCTGCCGGGTATGTTGATTATCATTTTAATAGCCTAGCACACTGAAAGTGTTGATTCTCCGAGGCTGAAATAATTTATTGTTCCTATCAGAGCAGGACAGGGTTGACAAAAGAGAAGGGTCTGCCAAGAAAAGAAAAGAAAACATTCATCCTTTTATTGGCTGTCCATCAATGCAGAGTTCGGCGAGCATTATGTGTGATAAGAACCTGGTGTTAGCCATGAATAGCCCCAGAGACATGGAGCGGCTGGAATTTTAACTTATAAGCATTATGAGATGATGGCCAGTAATGGAATTGCTATTATACTGATATATGATACTAATATATAATAGTAAGAAAATCTCTGGGGGAAAGGGGGGTGTGTGTTTGTGTGTGTTTGTGTGTTTGTGTGTTTGTGTGTTTGTGTGTGTGTGTGTGTGTGTGTGTGTGTGTGTGTGTGTGTGTGTGTGTGTGTGTGTGTGTGTGTGTGTGTGTGTGTGTGTGTGTGTGTGTGTGTGTGTGTGTGTGTGTGTGTGTGTGTGTGTGTGTGTGTGTGTGTGTGTGTGTGTGTGTGTGTGTGTGTGTGTTCGCTCAGGTACTCAGAGCAACAATCAGGAGGCCCCTCAGATGGCCCTGTGCCAAGCTGAGGGAACTGAAGCAAAAAGGCAATAAAAAGGGGTCGAGGGGGGGGTGGTGAAGACAGTCGAAGGAGGAGATGGGAGGGGGAGCTGAGGGAGTAAATTAACAAGCTTTGCTCTAAATTGGTGTATTACAACTGCCCCCTGGCTGGGATTCCCAATGGAGGGGTTTGTCGGTGTGTGAAGCTAAAGGGGCGATGGGTTATGGGAACAAGCCAGCTCCAGACACCCCTTCAAGTCTGAATAGTGTCACCCAGAGCAGTCGACCTCTGTGTGGAGGAGAACCCCCAGGCTCTGTTCTGGTTCCATTTCCAATCAATGAACATGTATTTTTTTTACTGTAGATGCCTGAGGAGATTTCGCTGCATCAAGATTTTACATCTGAAAATGACCCAATATGGCCAACGGATACCTATATGTGATTGTCGAGCATCTCGCTCCAGAACCATTTTTAAACCGTTTTTGTTACTCACTCTAATTTGAATTTTTCATAAGATTTTGGGAACCTGGCTTCGGAGATTTGCTCCCATTCTTCCACAGTAGCATTAGTGAGTGTGAACAGTACCACTCTCATGTCTGTACAGTTACCAACTATGAAGTTCCCGCCAGCAGTCAGTTAGCTTAGCTTAGCATAAAACACTTGAAACAGGGGGAAACAGCTAGTCTAGCTCTGTCCAAAGGTCAGAAAATAAACATAATAATTGCCTGCATTCCCACCCTCTTTCATTTTTTGATCTGCGCAATAACATAAGTTAAACAACATACTTTTGCACACAGTATATGTCAGCAGGTTTTCTCCTCTCCTTTCTTTTGTTTTCTAATCCCTACACCTGTTCTTTACCATCTTGCTCCCCTCCTTTTGTGTCTATTTGCCAAATGTATTTCTTTAATAATTAGTCCGGCCATTGAAACTTGCAGACATAAGGCTATCTAGTTAACTATTCTGTTTTGTCTCCCATGTGTTACATGAATGTCTTTGTAAAAGAAAGAAGAAAAGATGATTTCTCTCTCTCTCTCTCATTCTTTCTGCATCCGAACCATCCGAACAATGTCACACTACACGATCTGTTCTCCTCAAAGACACTTCTCAATTATTCAATGCACTCGGGATGAATTCAGATCACTGTATTAATTTTTAAGAGCCTGTTCTTGGCTAAAGGCTAACCCTCTTTCCCTCCTCTCTCTCTCTCTCTCTCTCTCTCTCTCACACACACACACACACACACACACACACACACCATCCCTCATTATTTTTCTGCCAGCTCCCTCATTTGTGTGGATGTAAAACACTGTGGTGAGCAAAAACAAGCCATCCCCCTGTAGCTTGCCGCTGCTCCTCTGAAGCACAACTCTTGAAATCTCTTGTAGAAATCTGTTCTAATGAATGGAAATAAATCTTGTACCTCTGCTCTTGCTACACCCCATTACTGTAACACTGCAACATTTTTTTTAGATACTTGAGAAAATATGGCCACGTTGTTGTTGTTTTTGTTGTCGTTGTTGTTGTTGTTGATGTTGTAAAACAATAGATTGTAAAATAAATTAGTAGTTTTAAACCTCTATGTGGCTCAGCTGGGCTGAGCTGTTTGCAGAAAATACAGAGTTCGAGATTTTAGAAATGACTTAGAATTGTTCTACATGATGATAGTTAAGAGCTGACATGTCACAGGATTTATATGTTGTGTTTAAAAGATAAACCATCTGCCTGCACACGCTCAGTCCTTGATAGCAACTGATTACACGTTAAAGCGTTTTAACTGGATTTGTGCAGTAAGTGTATGTTCTCGAAGGACATAATATGGGACATTTTTTACAAAATGTCCCATATTGTAAAAAGTAAAACATTTTAACACTTTCATTATAAAGCAGGACTAGGTGCTATTTAAATGCTGTGAAAGTATCCAAACACTCAATGCACAGAGAAATGTACAAAACGCGTATATTTAGAAAGTGTGTATTTAAGCGAGCTGTCAGGACTTAGGTACGTTTGTGATGTCACAGTTACACTATATACAGGTAGAGGTAGGCAGATGTAGAAGACCCCAAAGAGAATGCATTGTTATTCCCTAAAAACACAAAACAAAACGGGGATATACAGGAAGTAAATATCTATTTTAACATACCAGCTCAGTATGGCAGGACAGAGGACTATGGTGGTTTTTCTGGTGGTTAGAGGCTGGGCTTGCTGCTGTGCCGTTGACCCTGACCTTTGACCTCTCAGGAGAAAGGTCAAGCAAAGAACAGTTTTCTCCAACAGCAGGATCAATAAATTACAAGGGTAAGAAAACTTTTAGTGATGTCAGAGAGAATACAGAAATACCAGTGTGACTGGAAAATCGTGCTAGGGACATGTAGCTCAAAGGCATACTGTCTGTCTGCCACTGGAAATATAAACAAAACATCTAAGAAACCTGCCATTACACAGGGGGGAAATTGGGATTTGTTATGTGTGTGTCTGTGTGTGTGTGTGTGGGGGGGGGGGGGGGGGGGGGTCATACAAGCATAAGTGTTTAAAAAAGGCCGTTTTGGATGCGTTCGGTGCTTCACCCCAAGCTGCCTAGTGGCTGTTAGCGACTCTCCGGGATTTCTCTGTTAATAGGTGATCAACGAAAACAAATGCCTCAATGGCTTATTTGATGTATATTCATGCCGAAAAGGGCCGTGGGGTCCATTCTCGCCAGTGTTACACTTAAAATCTGCCAGTTTCTGCCATTCACTCTCCTCTATCAGTGCTTATTTTGTAAACATTACAGAGGACCTTTTTAGGGTTAATGAAATGAGTTTCATGTTTGAATTAATTGTAGCTTCATAGTGTAATATGTTCCTTGAGTTAACAAGGGAACTATCTAACCTGTTGTACCCTGCCTGTAACTCAGTAACAGTTAAGGTTGGCGGAGGGATAGGATGATGAGATGATGTAGCACATTTGTTTATAAGTACTGAGCTGTCCTACGCCGAGGGGGTCATTAAAGAAAACCAGGTTACATAGTCGAAACTGTCTCCGTGCCCTTACTCTATCCACGTCCCGAACGTATGTATGTAATAACTACAAGTTAATATTTAACGCTAAGAAGAACCAGCATTACAATATATAAAAAATGAAACCTCATGTAAGTTTTGATGTTCTCAAGTTACATCATCTCATTTATAATCTGGCCGCCCAGGATGATTATGATTGGTTAGAGAGATACAAACACCCCAGACTGTTTTTTTCCCCTGAAACCAGAATGTTAACTCATGCTCCATACTCCAGCACTGGAGCAATGCAAGTCTACCTCATTTAGGACTTTGCTCTCTGCAGCTACAAAGAAAATGTGTTTTAGTCACTGTTTGAATTAGACTGAGAAACTGTAAAAATATGTACATTGTTGAAGATGTGCTTATTTAAGCGTCCCTTAATGACGTACTGTAGGCGTATGCCTGTGTGCCGAGGTTGAGCTCGGGAGACGTCGTCCTGAGCCCAGTTTGCTCTGTCCAAATAACATATCTCTGCAAATACACATATGAAAAACAAAAGTGCTCACAGGCAAAAACGTACACACTGCAGAAGTGTATTTTTGTCCAAGGTTACGCGTTCCAAAAAAAGCACCAGTGTTAAATAAACAAGCACACATGCTTACAGAGATATTTAAGTTAATTTGCTGAACATTACACTGAAGCATCAGCGCTACTGTGTGTAAGTTATTTTATGAGTTACAAGCAGCTTTACCAGTGAAGGGACTGAAGAGTTGCCAGCATTATGTCTATAGTGTGGCCCTGAGACTTTCATATGTAGTTAATGTGCAGATCTTAATATAATAGTTTGACATTTTGGGAAAGATGCTTATTTGCTTTTCCTGCCAAGAATAAGATGAGAAGATAGATACACCACTCTGCTGGGCTGGAGCCAGCAGCCGTTTAGCTTATTTTGGCTCTGGCCAAAGATGACAAAGATGACAAAATCAACCAGCACCTCTAAAGCTCACACGTTATACAGTATCTCATTTGTTCAGTTCATACAAAAACTGAAGCGTAAAAACAACAAGCTTATGGGTCCCATTGGAGAAACAATCAGGCAGTTGTTACAAAGCTAGCGTCTGGCAATATGTTAGCATTTTCCACCCATCAGCCAACAACCGAAGATTGCTGGTATATTCACGCAGGTGTGTTCGTTCCTTTAATTCAATTTTGAATTTAAAATCTGGTGTTAAAATAACAGAAGAGTTCACATAATCGTGAACTGTGTCATTTGATTTGTCCTTCTCTTCTCCATCTGTTGTCATCCAACGCATATATTGATATGACAAACAAAAAGTGGAGTTGACTACAATAAAGGAAATATTTCTTAGTACAGGATATAAGCGGTGGAGCACAGGAAGTCTCGCTGGGCAGAAAAGTCTTTAGGAGTCTAGAAGGTGCAGATGTGTATACGTGCTGGTGTGTTTAAACAGCAACATACATATAGGCATGCATACTTGTGTCAACAGGGCAAAGGAGGGGGCTTGTTACTTGTTTGTCTCCATAGCAACTGATAACTTGTCAAGCAGGTGGGGGGACGACTTGCAGTTTGGGTGACAGCTGATAACAGAGCGACCCACTGAACGCATCTCCCCTCCCCCTTTGCTTAAACACACCCACATGCATACAGTCAGACTGCACATACCTCCCATTCTGGCCTTGCTTCTCAGTTTCTCCGATAACCACATTGCTGAAGTGGGCCCCTCGCCTCTGGGCCTCCTCCTCCTCTGAAATCAACTCTCTCCTCCACCACCATACATGCCATTATACCATACACACACCCTCTGTCCGTCATTAATATTGTGTATATTTTATTGACGCAGGCGTTATTAAATCAAGCCGTTTTTGTGTATTCTGGGATGTAGAAGCAGGTGAAGAGCTCTTTCTCTCTCTCTCTCTCTCTCTCTCTCTCTCTCTCTCTCTCTCTCTCTCTCTCTCTCTCTCTCTCTCTCTCTCTCTCTCTCTCTCTCTCTCTCTCTCTCTCTCTCTCTCTCTCTCTCTCTCTCTCAGTCCTCCGACATCATCTGAACTCTGTCAACAGCCATCAGCGAGCGGCTAGTTTGAAGAGATCATCTCTGAATTTGGCTCAGCAGTGCCACTCTTGGCTTTTAAACTTTAATTTGTTTTCTTCTGAGCCTGTCTCTTTCAATTTCACCACTCCACCTATCTGGCATCAGTGAGTATGCAAAGGACGGGCTGAGCTACTGTTCCTGATTAACATTTAATTGACTGCAATAAAGCTTTCTGTGTCAGAGGAGGGAGGTAGGAGAAGAGGAGAGGTGGGGAAAGGGGGGTGGTAGTGAATGTGCTACTGACATATGATGGATGAATAATCACTTGCCCAAATGCAAATCATTTTTTTTATTTTACTGGATAATTAAAAGTAGAGATAAAGACAGGAAACATGGGGTGAGAGAACATGCAACAAAGTCAGTACCCCCTTTTAACCACTGGATTGTCGGGACAGCCCCAAAATCATAAAAGCTTATATGTATACACATAATACAGAATTAAGGGCTGTAACTTACCATTACAGTCGTTATTGATTAACCTGTTGATTATTTCAATAGTTTCCTCAATAAAACACCAGAGAGTACTGAATATCTCTTATTTTGTCGGACCAACCATCCAAAAGCCCAAAATATTCAGTTAACAAGGATACAAGAAAGCAGTATCTGAGTATCTGGAACCAACTATTAAAAAAATGACTCAAACTAATGAATCAAATTGCTTTATTTAAAAGTATAAACCTCTGTTACATAAGACAAAGACATTGTAGAGGCTAAAACCATCTATACTTACTTATCTCTTTCTGACAAATCAACAAGTGTTCAAATATTTTCCCCTGATTCCCATAGTGTAGTCTGTTGTGCAGAAAGCCCAAAGTATTATTATTACAATTTGCATAAAGAGTGTGCAGTTTTACATACACTTTAGGCTTCAGAGTAAAAGGTGGAAGCTCTCCAACCACAGAGACGGCACTCCCAGATTTGATAGGCAAAGATTGAGAGTGCCATCAAGCAGCCAGCCTGCCAGCCACCTGTTCAACACACAGGCTTTCTATCTGCACACACAGGATTCTCTTGTCTCTGTGAAATCCTATAGGTCAGAGTCACACATGCAAAGCGTGTCAGTTTCTGGTATTTATTACACGGCTCGAGATGTGTTGCTGTACACACGCTGGGCTCCAATGTTCCACATCCTCCATGCATCATTAAAACGAGGGAATGATGTTTTCAGTTCTTTCTGGGCGTCTGATAATAGTTCCCATAATTTCCCCGTGGTGGTTTGTCTGCACAAAATACAATCTTGTGCGTGTGTGCGTGTGTGCGTGTGTGCGTGTGTGCGTGTGTGCGTGTGTGTGTGTGTGTGTGTGTGGGATGAAGGCAAACCATTGTTGAGCCTGCTTTAGCCGCGGAACACTGAAACAGAAAGACAAGGCAAATGGCAGCAGCTGAAGTTACTGTACATGAGAGAGCGTATGTCTTTGTGTTTATTTCTGCTACTGTTTTGTTTCTCTTGTGTAATTTATGTTTTCCACATGTATCAAATGACAATATGTCACTGCTAGCACGAGAGGGTCCAGAGGAAACATGCAAGGGATAGAGTATCAGACAATCTTTCTCTCTCACATCGCTTTTTAAAAAAGGAAACCATCTGCTCTGGGGCGAACTGAGATCTATTGCATCCCCTCATCATCTTGTCTTTTGGTTCCACACACTTTTCATACCTTATACTTTTCACATATCTTTTAATATATCTCAACATCTACTTGATATTCTATAGGTATATTTTTCCTCTAGTGACACCATGAGGGTAACGTTTTGGTTTTGAGTGAAAACTATTGAATGGATTGCCGTTGAATTTGTTACACACGTTCATGTTCCCCACAGAGTGAATATAATAACTTTGGTAATCATTAATTTCCCATCTAGAACCATTGTAAGGTCAAAATCTCACCATTAGCTTTAAGCTCAAAGCACCACTGATCTTAAGAACAGTCTCACAGAGCCGCTAGCATGAATGTAGCATCTAAAGGACACATGCACCGCAAACCTGAAATTATCTAGATAGAACCTGGCAGATCTGTATGTGAGTGGGCAAACGTCTGTGTAATGTCCGATTGAACCCATGTGTGAATGGAGCAGTGGGCGTGTTGATGTTTCTATCAAACGGCTCACGTGGTACCGATGAAAATGTCTTACGAGTGTCAGGTCTTTCTGACGCTAAATGCCAAAGCTGAAATCAGCAAATTCAAGAAACTGCAAGAGACTCTGTTTTTTATCATCAAATTATGAACCATGGTATAATCCACGTTATGTCCTGCTTCATGCACACTTTACCCAGGCGCCACCCCTCACCAGTGAGAATGTGTTTGACATAGACAATGTCCTCTTGTGCACTGCACGTGTGAAAGGACAACCCCTGATTCGTTGGACATTGTCCAGAGTTCAGATGACAAAACGGCTAGCTGAGATCTATCTGATGCCTTGAGACCTCCCTCAGAATCGTAGACAGCTCATATCAGTATTCCAGCGTGTGACCTTCTGATTACAAAGAAGATACCAGATGGCAGTCACATCTTTTAACTGATTTGGTTTTTAACTTATGAGAAGATGAGACAATAAATGGTGTTGTATCTGTGCAAGAACTTCCTGGGATGACAAACCTAGGCCAGGTCACAAACCAGATCATGAGGTCACTGTGGATCTGATGAGCTGGGCCTCCTTCCTTTTCATTTCTCCTCTCCTCTTTTCTTATCAGTTATCGTTTATGAGGCCTAGGTAAACCTTTGTGTTTGCACACCTGGGTTTTATAAGAGAGAGGTGTGGGGGTTGATAAGGGTCAACAGATATGCCTGCAGAGCACAGCTGCAGCAGTTGGGGTCGATCTAATAAGCATGCCACTGTGTGTTTGCTGACAGTGCACAAACTAACTTGAGCCTCAGCCAAATAAAGTTTGTTTTATTGGGGGGAAAAACTTGAGAGTCGAAGAGCTGACAGAAGAATCTTCCAAAGGAATCTGAGACTGTGGAGTTAGTGAAATCTGACTCTGGGGTCATGGGCAGGGGCACATCTACCTTAAGTTGACGAAGGGAAAGGTTAGTTTTTGAATGCTGGCCCAGTAACCCCTAGATAAAGCTTTCTCTAGAACCTCTCACCCACGAACCAACAGTCCCAGTTTGACTTCGGGCAGCCGGTGAGCCGAAAGCAACAAACCTCTTCCACCCTCTTCACCATATTCTGCTCTGTTGAAATTTAATAGTGTTGCATTTTATAACCAGGTCTAAAACATATATAGTACACTAAGAATATACGATCACTGTCTACCAGGTCAAATCCTTGGACCAGCTGAGCATATTTGAGTATAATAGAAAAACTCAGTGTCTTCTGGGGTAAATAGCAGGGCACTGAACTGTTCAAAGGTTTTTCTCTTTATGTTCTCTCAGAGCTTGGTTAAGTCCGTAACCATTACTGTTATTCACAAAGTAATACACTCCACATCAACATGGCAGGAGGGACCATTAATGTAAAATTTTCATCAAAATGTATTTATATTTCAATATAGTATAAACAGGACCATAAGCATTCTGCTGTACATGTACGTTTTGACACTGTATTGACCCCTTAAGACATATGTTTATGATTTAAGGCTGCACTTTTTTGCCTTTGCGAATGGTGCACAGTGTTATTAGAGAGCTCATGCACGCTTTCCTGTACAAAGGTTAAAAAGGCAACTACTTTCTCAGAAATCATTACTGAAGACTTTTCATGTTGACTCAGAAAGCTGAATGTTTGCTCTTTATTCAATAACATTGAAAGCAAAATGCTGTATGAGTAGTTAGATCACTCCGCTGCAACCGATAGTGAATGCATGTTGTAACAGACTTCTCTCTTTGCTTATCTTTGTTCTTCTGTCCCTCTCCCATCTCTCACCACGTGCCATGCTTTCTTTTTTTCATCCGATGCGGGTAACTTGGCAGAGAGAATGCCCAGCAGTATGTGTGTGTGTGTGTGTGTGTGTCTGTGTGTGTGTTTCATTGCTTATGGGGGCATGAAATCAGTCCAAAGCCTCAATGCACATTGGGCACGGCTCTACCCAGACACAGAGCCTTCCTCTCTGCTTTTACACACTCTCCTCAGCCCTTCCTTCATCTTCACCCTGTGCCGAGGTGTGTTTGTAGGCATTATGAGTGCATGCATGTGTGATTCCTCTCAACTTCCAGCTCATCCCTCTGTTCCCACAATGACCTTCATCCCAACCATCAATCACTTAGCCCCTCTGTGCTGCTGAGGAGAGTAACTGATACCCAGAGACTGACCTGACCTCAAGACCTGGAGGGTTTCAAAATGGCTCCACGGCAAGGACAGAATACTGAATACACATATAAGCAGGCTTGCAACCATTTACACACTCACACAACATGCATAGCAAACATTAAACTGGAGTAAGACACACTCAAGCACCCAGCCAGGGAGACATTCTCTAGTGCATGTTTCCTATTTCCATGCTCTGCTCCAGGCATTTGAATATGAAGGGGCCCTGATGTAGTGAATGTTTTGTGTTCACTATGAATATGTAGGCACGTGTGTGTAGTGCTATAGACAGAAGGGCTGGGCTAATGCAGGGGAAAGCCCTGGCCACAGCTGTCGTTGTACATTTTCCCCCAGAGAGATCCTCACTTTCCCTGCACAGCCAACTTTCTCTCCTGCGTTCCTTTGTGGAGGAAGCCTTCAGGTCACGGTGATGTGTGCAGAATAAAAGCAACAGAACTCCTCCTCCTTCTACTGTATATCTCTGTCCATTTTTTCAGTCATTCCCTCAGCATATTGTAGGTGGGGGATGGGTACGTACTCATGTGATCTGGCTGGAGAGTCGAGCAAGCAGACAGTGTGTGTTGTCCCACCCTGTTACACTGTTACTGTGTAAAAGACTACAGGCAACTGTAACCGAGGGATAAAAGAAATCTTCCCTTCAACATGGGTTTTAAAAAACAACGGTTGATGATGTATCAGTGCCTCATAATCTTGATTTGTGTTTTTAATAATCATACAGTAGGAGATCATTGTGGGCAGCTCAACAGAACAGTATGTTGCAGTGTTGCAGACAGAAGATCTTGCAAATATTGCAATTTGAGCAAAGGTTACCTTCTCTCAACCCTTTTTGCTTTAACGCTATCAATATTACAACGCTATCTACGCCTGCAGCTGAATGAGACAAGTTCAGACACACTTTTTTATTGTCCAAATGCATTATGGGAAATGTAACAAATCATTAACTCAAACAGAAGTAGAAATGTCTTCAATATGTTAGAGCTGTGCCAAATACCATTTTTAAGCTTCAGTACTACTCAATCCCAAAACAGAAAACTGGATACCTACCCGACCAATTAATATCTGAATAGTCAAATATTGGGATTCAACCCTACAATAAGCTGATATCGGTTATATTGGCCTGGCTGATTTATTGGAGTGCATTGTCAGAAATGCAGTTTGCAATACCTTGACCTGATACATTCTTAGCATCATCTTTTAAGACCTGGGTACGCTTGAAATTAACTAGTTTGTGTGAAGCACCGTCCCACCGAAGTGTTTATAGCGGTTCCAAATGGCCACATGTGAAGGCTGGGCGAAAAGTGAGACACGCTCTACATGACCACTATGACATGCCCCAGGATGGTCCCGCCCCCCTTGTATCAGCGTAAGAGCACTGTGTCATGTGGCAACGTTCAGACTGGAGGGTCACAACTGACCTCCACCCCTCTCACTTTCACAATACTGTCTAATTATCCTGGACACCTCACTCTGGAGACCATAGCAGGATTAGTGCTGCCCGTTTTTTGTTTTGTTTCAAGTAGACGGGTCAATATTGGTCAGGAATCCATTTTCATATGAGCACTTGAGTCAATGTGTGCATTATTCATGAAGACCCATCAACCCTCATAGGCTGAGCTGTCTACTGGACAAGCGGGAGGCTCGGGGGAGGGTCTGGGGGGCACCATGTACGGACCACCAGTGTGAGCCAGACCTACGCTGACCACTGTATCCTCTGGGATGGATTATCGCTGTGCAATGACATCACCGTGTGGTTGAAAGGCTTTTAGTCTGATTAATGTACATTGTGTGTGCGTGTGCGTGTCTGGTGCGTGTGCGTGTGCGTGTGTGTGTGTGTGTGTGTGTGTGTGTGCGTGCGTGTACGTGTACGTGTGTACCAGATACAGATTGAGTGTTTTTGAATGTGAATATACAGTATGTAAGCACCTTTATGTGGTTTGACTTAGTGCATGCATGTGTGTGTCCATGTTTAAATGTGTTCGTCTCTGCATACCCAATGATTCAAATCCAATATCGTCCCTGGGCACCATATTATAGCTTTTGTCCTCCCTCTACTCCCCATAATCCATCATTTCTAGAGTGTTTGCTCTGTTGTGGGAGCAGTATAAGCCTCCATCTCTTTAAATATGGGTTAGTGTGCCTCACACTGCCTTTCTACACCTCACCGCTGCCCCCTCTTTTTCCTTCAGTTTGCCTTTTGTGGCTTTTTTTATTGTATTCTCTTTTTTCCTTCCTGCCACCACAGCAAAACGATGGCAAACAGAACAAAACATGATAGACTAGAATTGCATTACCTATGTTGGACTTAATTATAAACGCTTATGTAAGGTTTTGTCTTAGAGCCTGCAGTTATTTGGCTGTAGGTTGAACTTTCCATTTCGCTGGATGCCAGGGATGCCCTCATCCTGTCTGTGGTGTCATTGTGCTGTCAAAGGTGTGTGTGTGTGTGTGTGTGGTGTGCACTTGTAGAAAGTGCACGCTTTGTTTACTTTGGTGTCTGTGTGTGTTTGTGGGTGAGAGTATCTGTCTGTGTTTGAGCCTGTCAGTCTCATTCATCGACGTCTATAGTTAATCTTGTACAGTTTTATTTGGTATATAGTCCACCTGCATGTGTGATTTCCTCATACTTTTACTAGAATGAAATTCACAAAGCCTCAAAGAGTTGACTGTTGAGGAATTCAGCATTTTTAAAGATTAATTACAGGTTTTACTTCCATACAAGTCAGGGGGTCATTAGGCCAAGTTCGAGCTCAAGTAAAAACATGATAATCACCAAAAACCTGAGTTATGAGGTGTTTGGGAAACGGCAGGAATTCATTCTGACACTTTTAATATTTTTGAGTGTCTCTTTAGCCCTGTTTACACCTGGCATTAACATGCGTCTTGGGTGATCACTTGTGATCGGAGGTCACTTCCCCGCTCTATATGCAAATAAACACATACTTCATATCCATTTGCAAAGAACAAATGTGTTGTTGTTTTTAATCGGAGGGAGGCAGTAACGCCTTTCCTGTTCCTAGTCTGCTGGAACTTTAAAGAAGAAGAAATCGAACAATACAGACTGGGTCCTTGGCGAGTTCCAGGCAAACCAAACCACTAGGACTGCCCCCTCTTTGTTGATTAGTCGACTAATGGGTCTTTATTTAGTTAGTTTATTAGTCATTTTCTATGTTTTTTTATGCAGAATGACTTATTTCCAAGAAACATATGTGCATATCTAGTAAACACAAGATTTGAAGTGATGCTTTTGCAGTATTCTTTGTAGATAAACAGGAATTTCTTTAATCAAGGACAGCCCTTCAAATCAGCAAAGATGCCATCTGTCAATAATATATCTCTATTTGATATAGGCTTTGCAAAATTTTCAGACATCGTGAACAAAGCCAGCTCACGCTGTATTTAATGTGAGAATGTACTTTCGCTTACACAGAGGACGTCAGCCGCGTAGGCGATCATACAGTGTACTAATTCGCATCCACACTGCCAAAAGAATGTGGCCATATGCAGAAGTCAATGCGTCCTCAACGAGTCTTGGATGCAGTCACACCTGTACTTAGAGTTGTCCACTTGTGATTGGATCAGCCAAGATGCATGTTAATGCAAGGTCCGTGCAGGGCCTTGGAGATGATTCAATTTTATTTATAGTGCCAAATCATAACAAAAGTTATCTCAGGACACTTTACAGAGTAGGTATAGACCACACTCTATGACTTATTTATGATTTACATAGACCCAACAATTCAGTTTTAGAGAGGAGACTTCTCAGGCTCAGAAAAGGCTAGCCTGGGCAGAGGAAGGAGCAGGGACAAATATGGGGCACTAATCCACTGTTTAACATTAGCCAGTATTAGCCTTTATCTGTCTGCAGTTGTAGCTCCATAAGACACTGAGGCCGAGAGCAAACGACGAAGGAACAACCGTTTATTTTTGTCTGTCTGAGCCACATTTTGCCTCCACGCTTTGCCTTTCTATTTTCTGTCTCCCAGCCTCACTCCCTTCTGTCTCTTTCTTTCGCTCATTTTCTGTGACTCTCATCTGTCAAGCTCACCCTTTCTCTCTGTCTCTCTCCTTCTCTCTGCCCCTGTATGATTACTGAAAACTGTATGGAGACAGTGCAAGAGCTCCGCGGAGAGCAACCGATGCCATTGGCTGGCTGGCACTCCACCCCCACTCGTGATTGGCCGCAGGCCTCAACTTAAGATTCAATCAGCTGGGTGGAAGTGTATGTAGGTCAGTGTGTAGCGATGTGAGCCTTCTCTCTCTCTGTTCCCCTCCTCCACCACCTTAACCGGCTGTTGTGTTAATTGGCCGTGTTCCAACTTTCAAACCCAGAGAGACTTGAGGCGAGAGAGGAAAGGGGGAATAAAGCAGAGAGGTTAAAAGAGGAAGGGAAGTTGAAGAGGCGAAGGGGAGGAGAAGGAAGAGGGCAGGGAAGCGTAGGTGGGGGAAGGGAATGGTTTAACATGGGGTGCCCTGTTGCACTCAGCAGTGCAATAGTACAGTGTGTTAGTCAGTCAAACACACACACGCACGCACACACACTATCCAAACAGACAACTCCCGGCGAATATAGCAGTGCGGGGTATTTATTTTCTCTCTGTTTGACTGTGAGAAGAGATGAGAAGGAGAGGGATGGAGTATCATGAATAAAGGGCGGCACGGAAAAAGAAAACAAATTGGGCTTGATCTTCTACTATTTTGGGTTTGAACTTCTACTACTTCGAACCCTGTACACCCCCCAGTTTACCCCATGAGCTTCTCCGACACTGGCTGGACGCTGATCACAGGGCGTCCTCACAGACCCCAAATGGCTTAGATAGAGGCCAGTGTGGTTATCTAATCTGCTGGGTTTTGACTTTGTGGAAACTGTAAACCAATTGATACACGCAGCAATCCTGCAACAGCTACTCCGCTCATCCAATCCCGGCTTTTAAAAAGTGAGTGTGCCACCCCGAGGAGAAACTTGCTCGGCTCTGATGTGCTCTGCTCCACCAGTGAATAATTCACACTAACCCAAATTCTTCTACAGTGCTTACTCTGCCCCTAAGTGCCCCCACACAGACACAGAAACACACACACATACAAGCACCCCCCGTAAGTGGTAGTCCCTAGGCGTTGCCCATAGTAGTCTAACCCAGACAAGCAGACTGTGAAAAGCAGACAAAATAAAGTCTTGTACACTTCACTTTACTACTCCCTCTGCAGCCGTGTCTGTCTGCATACTTCACATTAAAAGCACCCCGCAGCAGTTTGTGTTCTCCGCAGCCCTCCCTTTCCATGTCTGTCTGTGTCTATATCTACACATCTTTTACACCCGCCTGCGTTTTCTTTTATTAGGAACCCATCATTTCATACAATAGCACTCATTGCATTTTAGATGTAGCCTTGCATACATGAGGTGAAGTACATTCCTGCCTGCCTCGCTTTCTCAATATCTTTGTTACATTTCCCCTTTTACATCTCATCTCCCTTGTCTCTGTCTTCTTCTCACTCTGCCCTGGCTTTGAACTCATTATGGTGGATGTAGGCGACTCTTCCCCACCCACCCACAATTATGCACACACAAACACACTGGGTGACTTTAACCTGACTTTACCCTCTTACTCAGCCAGCCACTGACCCACTTAGTGGGGAATAGAGCACCAGACAGACGGTAACGTTTCTACTCCAGGGCACTCTAAAGCTAAAAACAACAAAAGATATACATGCACACACACTCACATACACACAGATACAGTGGACAAGTTTACTGAGTAAACTGAAAATGCAGACGCACGGCCTGCTTCTGTGCCATAAAGTAGTCCCATACTGGTTGTTCCAGTGATGTCATGACTTGACACATCAGCATACCTGGAAATGCAGACAGTCAAATCTGCATTCCTATATTTGCGAGGACCTTCATTGAATATACGCTAGTCTCTGATTTATAGTATACGGAATAGTTCAAAATTTCGGGAAACACTTTCTTGCGGAGTGTCCAAAGGTCGGGCACATAACCCCTCCATAAGATCACAAATCGTTGTTTTTGCCTTTTTCGTTTTTGTAGAGATGTTTATCAGTGAGATTTTTAGAGGGGCAGATTTGGTTCCCTTTGCACAGAGCCAGTCTAAGCTAAGCTAACCGTAATGAACAGAAAGAATGCTATCAATCTTCTCATTTAATCCTCTGCAAGAAATCTTTTTTTTCTCAAACTATTCATTTCATTTCTAACTACGTCTGTTGAGGATATAGTTCAGTGTATAGCAGCTGCTATGGAAACACACACACCCCACACAGAATGTAATATATATAGACTGCAACCACACCTTGAAACTTAAACACACACTGATCGTTATGTAACACACTGAGGACGGTGCAGCGCAGACATACACCATTCACAATAGCCCATTTTTTCATGATTTCATCTAGGTTTTTCTAATGTTACAACACAGGGTCAGAGCTGCAGCCACTTCAGCTCTTTCTTTTGCCTTGATCTCGTGACCAAGGACACAAGAAACAGACTGACCAACTAATGTAACACCACCGCTTCCCTTTTCCTCTGGTTATTTGAGTCAGTTTGAGGCCAGCGACTGCTGATTGCTCGTGTCACGCCGTAGTGACTGTGGTGAGGTCAGCATGTAAATTCAGAGGATTATAAGTCACAAGTTGCATCTTGCTCTGACACTGCACACTGGACACCTGAAGCCACGTTTTCTTGGTTTGTGTTCCATTTAATTTATTCCTTGATTACCATTTGTCCTTATTGTCACCTCTTTCTTCATTTAACTTCCTTATAGACGCATTGTCTGGAGCAATGTGAACTTGCTGCGTGACAAGCATTCATGAGCAAGCCTTTCATTACTGTGTGTGTTTGGGTTAAAGCGCTGTCAATCAGCTCCGAGGTGAGGTTTCCCTGAAGAGTCCTCCTTGAAAGGTTCACACACTTTAAGGCCAGTGTGTTGTGTGAGCATATGTGTGCATTTGTGTGCTTTCTTTTTTATTAGCATGTGGATGCTGTGGTGCTACACCCACTATCAGAAAGAGGCCCGCTCAGCTGAAAAGCCTGTCAGCGCTTTCTTTCTCTCATGTTTTTTTTCTCCTCCACTCTTCCTTTCTTCTTCCCCCCTTTTCCACCCTCTCCGGTTTACAAGGCCTTCACACACGAGCTCCAAAAGGATTACCAGACACACCCCTTTCAGAAGCACTGAGCCCTACAGCTCCTCAGTCACCTCATAGTGTGTGTGCGTGTGCGTGTGTGAAAGCGAACATTTGCGCGTTCGAGATCTCAGACCTTCTACCCACTGAGAGAAAAGAAAGTGGAGGAAGAAAAACAGAAAGAGAGGTGGAACAAGGAGAGTGATTTGGAAAGGAGAGGCAGATCGAGTGATCGCTGCTCACCGACACAGAGAGGGAGAAAGAGCCAGAGAGCAGAGTTTTGGCCTGCAGCCAGCTGGTGCCACCATACAGCTTTTGTGCGGAGAGTTGACTTAGAAAGGATCTTTCAGAGATGGAGAGAAAAGAGTGGGAGATGACAGAGAAATACAGATACGGGGCAATGAGAGGACGTTGGAGCAAGGGGAGAATGGGGCTAAACAGGAGGAGAATTAATCACAAAAGGCAGCTGTAAGGGAGAGGACAGACAAATAAAGGAGAAAGGAGAAAAATGAGGCATGGGAGGAGGGTTTAAAAGCAGATGATAGAAACTCATTCATGAGCCTGTACAGTAGATTAGAGAGATCAGGCCACAGCTACACCCTTCTGTCCCTCCCTCCATCTCTCTTTACCCACCCACAAACTCTTTCTAGCCCAAAAATCACGCTAAAAATGTTTTTAATTTACATGCAGGCGTCACGCTCTGCCCTTTATTTTGCTTCACCAGGTGAGGTCAGGGGTAGGGCACTGATGTCACTGTTACAGTAACTGGTAATTCTGGGTAATGCCATCAGCCGCGGCTTAGATAAGGCGATTACCTGTGAAACCATTGTTTCCTGTCATGCCAACACAATCGCATGCATCTCAAAATCAGGGTCATTGGGAACAAAACTTAAACATAGCAAGGGCTGAAAAAAGAAACTATACTTTTGGTGGCTACACATGCAAAAGAAAAATACACACAGAGGAGTCAGAAGGGGTAGCTGTGCGGTTGCCAATGGCCTATTAATAGCGGGGTAATATAAATACAAAGTGCTGCGTGTGGGGAAAAGAGCTCAGCTGGAGGAAGGGTGAGGTGACGTGGTGGGCAATTCAATAGAGGCCACTGTTCACCTGATTCGTGAGTGGGTATTCTCGTGGATGTGTATAACTAGAAACTAGAAAATATCAGCCTGACCTATAAACAGTTAGTGTGTTGTGTGTGTGTATTGTCATGTATTAAGCGAAGCACTAAGCTGTGAGCGCCTGAGAGAGCGTAGACAAAGAGAAGGATGAAGGAAGGGCCTCTTGTGTCCCCGCTGAACCCTCCCTGCTCCGGGTAAACAGGGGCCCAGATGCCCATACTCGTACCCCCAAATAACCCCCTGTAGCATGGGGGTATTTGAGTTCAAGCCGCCCTTGGGCCCAAAATAAATACTGAGACCTGATAACAATATACAGTCTGCTTGGCTAATGAAATTCCAATACAGTCACCATGGCACTGAAGTTCGATTCAAGCGGCGAGGACAGAAAGGAGGTGTTTTGGAGTTTGGATTTAGCCAGCCGATGAAAATGAATGACAACCTTCAGTATATGAGCATAAATGTGGAAAGAAACAGATTGGTGACAAATATACTCCGCTGCAAATTGTGCACAATGGAAGATAGAAAGCTAAAGAGTGGGCGAATAAGAAATTTGAAGGAGTGGTGGTTCCCGTTGGACAAAGATGCATAACTGTTCTATCATCACTCTCTCCAAGACTTCCTGTCATTCTCCTTGGGGTACTTTTTGTGATTAAACAAAATGCCATAAAAGAGAAGATTCTTGTTTTTGTCTTTTTCTTCAGTAAATCGTCTCAACAGCCAAATATTAACACCAATTTCTTGCACACAATTCTTAATTAAAAGTGCAGATTATAGTCTGCATGTCTGTGGTGTAGACAGATCATAACACAAACAAAAAAAGCAGAACTGCCGTACAAACAATTCAAAAAGTGGACCTTTTTCTTTGATAAGGGGATGTCAGAGAGAGAAAAAAGTAGAATAACAGCAAAGTCGCACAAAAGAAAGTGGGCTTCTTTTACATGCTGCTCAGAGCATCCTCCCAGAGCTGTGGTTTAAAGTCTCTGTTTTGAGTTCAAGTCCTGTGTCAAACAGCCACACGCACAGATGTTTCAGGGTTTAGTTTTAAGTTACTGGCAGAGATTTAAATTTCATTCCTGATTCAATACTATGAAGGTTTTTAAGGGTTTTGGACTGAAAAAAGCCTGTATACTAAGTGGACTGATTGAAAACAGGGTTAGACACAAAGATGAAAAGTCATTCACGTTGAGCATAGACCTTGAAAACAGACAAAAATGCATGCAGACATTAACAACAATGGCTGAATGAAGGCGAGGAGTACGTGCAGATTTAAGCTGACACAAGCAGAGTGGAGGCACCACGGCTACGTCATCATCATCATCTCCTTTGGCAATGATTAATAAGCTTAACAGAAACGTGCTCTACACACGCAAGCAGACCTGTATAAACAAAAGCTGGAACACTCACGTTTACTCTACACACACACACACACACACACACACATACACACACATACAAACTCCAATCATGCAAACATGTAATCAAGCATAATCATATTGGACACAAGCATATGCACGCACAGACACCACTGAAGTGGGTTATGGGGCCATGAAACAATATCTTTGCTTCAGATACGGGGATGCAAAGGATCCAGAAAGTGATGCAATAATAAGAGAAGACAGGGGACAGCTCACCAGTCCTGAGACAAATGAGAAGAAGAGCACAGAGTGATGGCAAACTGCTGCTCTCCTTCCTTTTTGTCTCAAAGCAGGAAGTAATGTGACTCCTCAGAGGGGCTGCGGAAGCTGCTGTTGCTGGGAGAAAACTCTCCCAAGGTGTGTGTGTATGTGTGTGTGTGTGTGTGTGTGTGTGTGTGTGTGTGTGTGTGTGTGTGTGTGTGTGTGTGTGTGTGTGTGTGTGTGTGTGTGTGTGTGTGTGTGTGTGTGTGTGTGTGTGTGTGTGTGTGTGTGTGTGTGTGTGTGTGTGTGTGTGTGTGTGTGTGTGTGTGTGTGTGTGTGTGTGTGTGTGTGTGTGTGTGTGTGTGTGTGTGTGTGTGTGTGTGTGTGTGTGTGTGTGTGTGTGTGTGTGTGTGTGTGTGTGTGTGTGTGTGTGTGTGTGTGTGTGTGTGTGTGTGTGTGTGTGTGTGTGTGTCAGCCATTGGATGTTTGCCTTAGGGTCTCACCCGGTGCTAAAACATACATATAAAATACACACTGAGGGACACAGATACACTTTCTGAGCGTATGTGTGTCAAATACCTCCACCACCACCTCCTTCCCTTTCTCCAGCTGCTTAGCTGGTGTGTAGGAGGAAGAAGGCTGACAGGCCTGGAAGTGCTTACATCAGCAGAGAATAAAGTACACACACACACAAGGCCAAACAGAAACACTTTCTAGTGCACAGATGCTGGGCATGTTGGGTCAGACGAGTTAAACTGGCCTATAGATTCGGAGTTTGCGAGAATGACAGTTAGATTAGAAGATTATATATAGAGAGATGGGGGGGGGTAGATTGAAATAAAATAAAGTCTACTTTTCTTGCTGGCTCTAATAGCTCAGCATTAAATCAGCAGGCTCAGCAGTCAAAGTGGTATAAATCTTGAAAATAAAACTCAAAGATGGCTCCATGCTGAGTCTGCAGCATTATTCATCATTATCACTTTGAAAGACCAGCACCACGGGCTTTAGATTTAAAAGGAACATTTTTAGTGTATTGCAATTGAATCTTTTATCTAGATTATCTAAGATACAGTAATTGGGCTGTAAAACAAAACTGGTGTGCGCTCAAAATATTTCCTCATCCCACAACTACAGTGGGTGTGGTGGGTCAAAGTTGAACTATGAAGTCTTTCTGTAAACTGAGTCTGAGGGGGAAAAATGTATAAGTCTCCTTCGTCAGAATAAGTTTGTTTAAATACTGCCTGATTGTGTTTCCTGCCTTGTCTGACGTCTTTTCAGGAATGTCACAATTGCCAGATCTCACAAAGTAACCTGGTGAGAGCTATATTGTTACTGTTACAGGCCAAAATGAAGAAAACAAAACCCAAGTTGTAATAAAAAAGAATTACCCTTGAAGTGTGTGTGCGTGTGCGTGTGTGTGTGTGTGTGTGTGTGTGTGTATGTCTATGTGTGTGTGTGTGTGTGTGTTGTGTGTGTGTGTGTGTGTGTGTGTGTACTGTATCTGTTTTTAGCACCATTAGAGCGAAGAGCTTGTGAACACCAGCGGGGCCCCGACACTAATCCGGCCCAGATGTGAACTCCATCGCTGCACCAAAACATACACACACAAAACATGCATATTTAAAACAAGAACCAGCACATCAACGGCTGCAAACACTCAAACTAGATTTGAAGCCTACTGTTTAGTTAGCCAACAACATGATTATGCATAATGCTATTATAGCCATAATCTGTCTAAATGAGATCATAGCTCACCTTCAGCGGAGTTAATTGAAGGTTTGCGAGGTCATTAAACCGCATCGACCCCTCCTCAAGCCGAACTAAGTCCCGTTGGCGTGACCTGGATACAGCCGTGAGGCATTAAGCAGGCAGGTCAAAGGGACGGCACACCTTAGGGTCACACACACACCAAAGCAAAGGTAGATCAAGCAGACAAGTGTAATGATAAAAGACAATGAAATGCACAGATGGAAAATCAGTGGCAAAGGAGTGTGTGTGTGTGTGTGTTTTTTTTAGTGTATGTATCGTTGCGGGATGTTACTGAATCCGACGAAACATAGAAAAGTAAGGGAACATAACGCATGGACAGAGAAGAGTTTAAAAACCTGATTATATTCGCATTAAGGACATACTCCGGTTTCTCAAACGCCATGTTAACACCGTATCTGGGGTTAAATCTTGAGTTTATATACTGTACCCCGGTTTACAGCCCTGGATAACTCCTTTAGTAACCGGGGTGCATGTAAACAGCTTATCCGGAGTAATAACAGGTGTCCGGTCTGCGCATATTCCATGGGTTATAACTCCCCCTCCCCACTCCGCGGCGGTGGCTTTTGACCGAGAAATAGAATAAACCAGGAAGCAACGGCGCTAAAAACAACGTGAAAAAAAAACTTTACCTTTAAACTGAGGGAGGACTTCACCATCGTAGTAACATCTACAAGTATCATCACTACCAAGAAGACCCGTTTTTGTCGTGATCCTGTCCAAAAGTCTGTTGCTTGTGATGATGAATGAATGTGAACCGGGGAAAAAAGCCCTATTCTGGCTGTATCTTGGCCACCTACTGTAACGGGGGTCGAGTTACTCCGTCATGTAAACGCACTGACTAAGGCAGTTTTGAGGAAAAAAGGCCCTGTATGCTGCAGGCAACTTGCATATGTTACATAACTAGAAGGGCATTTATTGGCTTTTATTCATTTACAACTGTCGTTTACCGCGACATCCTGCTTAATGGTAACACATCTACTGTAATAGGCAGTTTTGCACATTAATGGCCCTGCGTGTCAGCACTTTGAAAATGGACTGCCAAGAAATTGCACTACGTAAGGTAATGGTTCCTAACCTTTTATGTCGAAGTGACCCCTTTGTCATAGGTTTGGGTTTTAGTTTGGACTTGAGTTGTGAGAAGTTTTCCTTTTCAGATTCAGTAAAAGGGTTTTTAAAAGGCCCCAAAAGTATCCAGAATTAAACAAAAGGTCCAGAAAAGATAAATGTGATATTGTGTAATAGCAATATATGATTGCTAAATGTTTTTAATAGTCATACTTCAGGGGCTTAAATGTCCTTTTACATCTACAGTGAATATTGTGGAAGAAATATTTTTGAGATTTTAAGTTATACTGGTTTAAGATAGTATTTAGTACATTTCAAGACCAAAAGTGTTTCATTATAAATAGAGACAACAGACAAATGAGAATGCAGAAGACATGGATTTGTAATTTCCTGTGTGTGCAGAAGTTTTACAACCAGTGACGAGTTACTAGATAATTATTTGGGTTACTAAAAATGTAGACAGTTACTCTGATAACTGTATATATCATAAAATTGATGTGCACAGTTTTTCCCTTTCACCTATTACATGTTCCCAGTGTAATCCATAAATGTGTTATTCAGTGCAGAACTCCCACTGGTCCTCAGTGGAAATACAAGTATGCACACAGGGCAGAGTAGTGTTAAGGGAGGCAATAAACCTCTGTCAACCCCTCACCCAAGCTAGGCACATAAAAACAGCATGTCGTCGTCCCCTCCCTCACTTCCTCCCTCTGTCCCACCACTTCATCTTTCGCCCTCTTCTTCTCCCGCTTTTCTCCCCATCCAAAGAGTAGCATAGTGGTAAATTCATCTTATGAAATGTTCCTTCTTAATGGTATCCTCAATTTGTCTCCGCGTAGAAACATAGGACTGCTCTGTAAAGCATTAGTAAATGATTTATTTACCATTGATAAAGCCATTAGTTAATCTCTTCCCAACCTTTTAAAAATGTCTGTTAGAGAGTGGTAAGTTACGTTTTGTGAATCACTTTAGCGACTAATTCATAGCCTGTATAAAATATGGGTGCTGTCTCTGTGACGCCACCCCATACAGTTCTCATGAACAAGGAAATTAGCTATAGAGACCAAAAAGGTTTTATTGAACCGGGCTGATGTGTGTACAGGGCACTTTGACATGGGGTCTATGGTGGTTGACTCACTTTTGGAACCTGCTTCAAGTGGCCGTACAAGGAACTGCAGTTTTTGGCACTGTTGTTGCCACATTACCACTCAACTAAAGCTGCGTTTCAATAGTGGTTCAACACGCACTCGTTCCCTTCCCCCGCCGCCATCATAAGTGTCGTTCCAAAAAAACTTGAAGCAAACTTGGTGAGATCAACCCCCAGAGGGATCGAGTGAACAACGCTGTTGACTCCGGAGGTGGATATCACCCACAATGCACTGCAGTTATGCATTTGGTGCAAGAGAATACATACATGGTTAGTTGGCAGTAAAGTAGGTAAAACCCTTTGATTACTCCCCACTAAAGAAGAACAATATACATAAATAAAGCAAATTTTTATCATTATTGAAAAACTTCACAATCTGACATGCTTCAGTTTTAATTTTTCTATTTACAGTATGATATCTTCTCAACATCATCTGTTTAAACATAGGGGGGAATTTTTTTTTGCAATATATCCTAGATCACAAACAGACATTATTGAATCCAAGACCAAGAAGATGCAGCTGTTTACAAAGTCCCTACGGTGCAGATGTATTGCAGTCATCTGCAGAAAATGTCTTTGTCTCATTGAAATGAGTCTAAAGGTATTTGTGATTATTTGTATGAAGCAGTACAGCGCTAAACTTTCACCTGGTGGTGGATCAATGACAGTTTGGGCTGAAGTGATCAAGTGCAGCTGCGTTTCATTTCATCCCCCGCTCCTCCACCCGCCCAATTTCCCTCTGCTCTCCAAGTGGCCTCCGTGTGCCGTGTGCTGTTATGTAATTCCAAGGGCTGAGGGGAGGTAAAGGAGGGCGTGTTGAAACACTATTGAAACGCAGCACAGACTCAGTACCCATGAGCCTCAGTAGCTGTTGATGGAGAACATGCCAGCATGCAAGTCACAAATAAAATACCACATAATAGTTACGCTGACGATCCAAAATTGAAATGAGAATCCAAAAGAAATGGTTATTTCTACTGATTAAAGTAACAATCAACCAATCAGAGCTCTGCAGGTGGGAGTAAGAATGAAGATCTTCCCACAAAGCTCGCCAGGCACCCACATTAGATACACTCGTGAAAAACAGTGACAAGCGTGGATGATATTGACATAAATCTTTGCATATTTTATCTCCAAGTTCTTGAATCACGGTTGCTCCGTGGTTTGATCAGGAGATTTTCATGCCCATTCAGAGCCTAGGAAGTACTCCAACTGCCAGTCACTTGACCTTGTCTATGCAGAAAGCACACAGGATTTTTACTTTCAGCCAAAAATAAATCATCCCACTCCTCTACTCCATTGCCCTCGAAATCGGTCTGTGGGTTGAGGTGTAGATGGAAGGCTCATTTCCCAAATGTATTTCTTGTCACCCGCACCATATCTTCCCACAGGAATAGCAACATTCCCCTTCGTGATAATTATGAATGATTCTGCCCTTCCCCCTTTCTCCTTTTACCCCTTCACTCCTCGCTGCTGCTCGAGTGGCACAGAGATGTAATTAATCATGTAGACACTATGCTAGTCTTAATGCTAAGCGTGTCCTCTTCTTCTCTATCTCTCTGTCGTCCCCCTATACTCTTTATCTAGCTCTGTCTCCCTCAGTGCCTCTCAATCCCCCTCTAACACACACACACACACACACACACACACACACACACACACACACACACACACACACACACACACACACACACACACAGTTTGACGGTCTCATTAATCACCTGTTCACATTGAAAAGCTCTGTAATGCATACCAGTGAGATCATTTGGTGGTTGGCCTACCCTGTCTTTTTACCCTTGTCCCTATATACATGTGTACTTCATGCCCCACAACAACACTGTGTTTTCATTCCCAGTGTGTGTATTAGAGTGCGTCCGTCATCAGCACACTGGTACGCCAGGATAAATACGATAATCGTTGCTAGCAGACTTGCCCCCTGGTCCCTCTCTATTTTTAGACATCAGATGTTGAAATAGTTCAAGTTCTTAAAAAGGGCAGGCTGCGAGTCACGGCTCTATCCTCATAAAGCCGGGGCAGAGGATCTGCCAACCCAACCCCCTAGACGAACCCAAACAACATTCATTTCACAAAGCATATATAACGTTTTAAATCCACCAGCTGTTTTTTCACAAAAAAATATTAAGAGCATGTTCCCTCTGGTGGTATTTATTGACTGGCAGATGGATTGTGGTTCCCTTTAATACTGCTTTGAGTGTATTTTTGATTTTCACAACAGATCGAAAGAGTTAGACAGATGAAGTTGACATTTCTGTTAAAGGAGCTATGGTGTGCAGGAAGATTGGGACATTATGACAATGTATACAGTACTATAAAACAACAGAGATTTCTCTTCCAGAAGAAATGTTGCATTAAAGGTCCCATATTGTAAAAAGTGAGATTTCCATTCCATTTTAAATTAAAGGTCCAGTTTAAAAAAAAAGGACAGGGCAATGATTTCCAAAAGGTACAGGGATGAGGGAGGGCTTTAAAAAACAAACAAAAATTGCTTTATGTATAAATATGGGCTCTATATGTGTATTTACGGTTATATATATATATGTGTCTATATATGTGTTTCTATGGATGTAGGCCTATAAATGATATTATATTACTTATATATATATATATTATATTTTTATATATTATATGTTATTTATAATATTGTATAGGATTTATTATTGTATAGTTAGATTTACAAATTGTACATCTAGTGGATACATTATATAGATTATAGTTATTACAGAATTGTGAACAAGGGATAGGATTAAATAAGTGAAAACTTCCTCCTACTCCTTTTCAGGCATAGTTAATTGTATTTATGTTTTTTTTCTTTTTGTGACATGTCTGAAATAAATTCAATTCAATAGGTGCTATAAAAATACTGTGAAAGAATAAAAATCCTCAGTTCACAGAGAAATGCACACAGCCTGTATTCAGAAACTGTGTCTTTAAACGACCCGTCAGGACTATATACTATATATAAGTAAAGTACGCCACAGTGCCGTTACAGTCGTTCGCCGGCTCTAATGAAGGTGTAGAGATGCTGAGAATGCAGCTGCAGGAAGACCCGGAAGCGTTGACCAATCAGAGCAGATTGGGCTTTTTTGAGGAGGGTCCTTGAAGAGACAGGCGCTAAAAAGGAGCGTTTGAGATAGAGGGTGACTACAGATATATTCTAGGGGTGACCCCGAATAGTCGACAGTCGAATCGTCGCAAAATATGGTTATGAAACAATGGATTATTCCATTCTGGCTCTGGGGGTGCTGAATGTCTGATTTTACATATAGATGCTTGGTTTCTCCCAATAAATCGTGATAAATAGCCTATTTTGGTATAAATATAAGCCTATTAATAAATACTGTTGCTAAAAATGTGAAAATAACTCATGTGCTTTTAGTCTAAGATGGGGAGGGGGTTATTCCCGCACACTAAGGAGATTGATTAAGTTGTACTTTCCAGGATCCGAATCCGTCAGAGGCATCTTGGCTGGACTTTAAATCTATCTGGACGTCAGAAACAGTCTGCTCCTGTTTAATCATCAGCATCATTTCATTTGAATATTTGCCCATTTGTTGTTTTTCATTATAGACGTTTCAATCCGAAATAGTCTGACACAACACCATGAAAGTGAAACTACAGTTCTAAATATAGCTATAGTCAGCTACTGTCAAAGAAACATGCAAACAAAACACATTCATGTTATAACAACAAATACTTTTAACAAGATGCCACTATCAGAAATCAGAAATCACATCTCTCAGTAACTCTCTGCCTGACACGCGTGCACCCGCCGCTGTCTTCTTCATGTCCGTGGCTCGCCCATCCCGGATAAGAGGGTTTTTCATGAGCAAAAAAAAAAAAAAAACTGATTCGACGATTAGTCGACTATAGGCAAGTTGTGACGAATCAGATTTAACTATGAACATTTTTAGTCGGGGACACCCCTAGTATATTCAGACGGACAGTATGAGATAAATAATGTGGCTTAAAGCATGTAAACATGTTCTAGTAGAAACCCAAAATACAAATATGAACATGAAAATGAGCAGAATATGTCCCCCTTTAATATCTATGGTTGTACCAACAATGTGGACGAAAGCTCCTTTATTACAGTGTAAGTCTGGGATATGCAAGTTATAAAACAAAGCAGCCCCTGGTTCATCTTCTACAATACAGAGCAAAAAGGAAAAATACACTAATATGAAAAAAATGGTGTTGTGTTTGGACACATTTACTAACTTTTTCCCCACTGCTGCTTTACTCTTTTGCAAACCTCTTTCCCCTTCTGTATCTGTCTGAATAATCATCTTTGTCTTTTCTGAGATGCTTCTGTTCGTGTGTGTGCGTGTGTGTGTGTGTGTGTGTGCGTGTGCGTGTGCGTGTGCGTGTGTGCGTGTGCGTTTGCGTGTGTGCGTGTGTGTGTGTGTGCATGTAGAAAGTGATCACTTTGTTTATTCTGGTGTCTGTCTGTGTGTGTGTGTTTTTGTGTGTTCTTGGCTGGCTTGCAGTTGCTCCTTAGTTTAAGGACGGCATGTCCTGGAACTCGGGCTGATAAAGCCCAGCAGGGATGTCCTGTGTTGTCCTAAAGCAAAGTGTATGCGTCCCGTATTGACCTGCAATGAACAGTGTGTTGTGAATGACCATCGACTAAATACACTTTGTGAGCTCATACTGTATGTTTTCTGCATGTGAATGACAGATTTTTTTTTTTTTGTTTTTTTTTTTCTCTGGATTAAAATCATGAAAATATGACCTGATAGAGTTTAGAGTTCCCTTCTGCTTCTTGCTTTTCATATGTGTGTGTGTGTGTGTGTGTGTGTGTGTGGTGTGTGTGTGTGTGTGTGTGTGTGCTTAACTTTCCAGTGTGACCGTGAGCCAATGCTCCACTGGAACTCAGGTGACCGTGGAGCACTGATCAAAACATACTGACCCAATGAAGCCTCACTGGAGTCACATGACTAGCCGTGCCTTTTTTCCCGGCCTGCACTTATTGGCTGTTTGAGGTGGGCTGGGTTGGCCAGCTCTCCCACCTGATTGGAGGAAACTTTAGAGTAAACAAGAAGTTCTTTGAGCATGTGGCCTTACACAGCATGGAACACACTGCCTGCAGGTAAAAAACAAGAGAAGAGAGGGAGACAGATGGGAATGATAGAGAGGGAGAGAGGGACATACTGACATTGCAGTAGTAAAGTCTCTGTGCTGACAAGAGCAGACTCTTTGTATTTTCACAAGGTCACAGTTCTTGGAAAGCCGTGGGTGTGTCAGTGTACTTGTGTGAACTTGATATTGCTGTTTACACCATAGCATCTGGATGGCATCACAGATTGGATAGACTGTTTTTCAAAACAAAAAGTGATCTATTTTCTGAATTGATTTGACATTTAAAGTGTTTCTAATGTAACTGTATCACCAGTCAGACGACGTTGGCTGGTATTATCCCTATCCAGACGGATCCGGTCTGCCGCAGTTTCCAGTCTTTTTGCTGTTCCACACCGAAGTGCCAGTAGAATTTATTTACACACTTCTAAGAATCTACAAGTGAAATTTCATATTTGTACATGGCCATTTACATGTCAAATTAGTAAACAAAAGTGGCGTTGAGAGAAAGCAGTGAGAATGTTTGAGGCGACGCTCAGCCTGAAACAGCTCAGGTGGTGGTTAACATAAAAAATGTAAATAAAGAAGACTTTACGGTATATTTTGGAGCTGTTAAAGCATGTGATTTTATTGTGAAGGAGTGAAGTATGGCCCTGGATGTTTTGACAACATGGATGTTAATGTGTAAGACGGGCAGCTCCCACTGTTTACGGCAATGAGGTCGGGGTGTCGGACTAGGGCCCAGAGGAGCACACGGCTAATTCACCGTTTTAGTGTCCCGTTGACAACTCGTGTAAACACAAAGATAAATAAAGTCGTTTGTTAAAACAATATTTGGTTACAAAGATAAGAAGTTAGACTTTAGTTTAACACCATTAAATTAACTCTAAACATTATACCATCATTTATATTTGTAGGTTAAACAGAAAGTTTGATAGAATTTAACCAAAAACTGTCTAAATGGTGACACAGATCCGTGTGTGTGTGTGCGTGTGTGTGTATTCCCATGAAGACCTTAATCTATTCACAAAAAGAGGAGCAGATGAGGCAATAAGAGTAGAAATATAAGCAGAACTAGGTGTAACAGGATTCCTTCTGCCAAGCTCCAGATCCCCTTCCAGAGTACACACACACACACACACACATAAACACACACACACACGAACACACACACACACACACATAAACACACACACACACGAACACACACTGAGCGAGACACCCGACTGCTGGCTTGAGAACGCACATATGATTGAAGAGAATGGAATGTTCTGTCTGCAGTCCAGAACTCAGGGCAGCTGGAACCTGGACTGTGTGTGTGTGTGTGTGTGTGTGTGTGTGTGTGTGTGTGTGTGTGTGTGTGTGTGTGTGTGTGTGTGTGTGTGTGTGTGTGTGTGTGTGTGTGTGTGTGTGTGTGTGTGTGTGTGTGTGTGTGTGTGTGTGTGTGTGTGTGTGTGTGTGTGTGTGTGTGTGTGTGTGTGTGTGTGTGTGTGTGTGTGTGTGTGTGTGTGTGTGTGTGTGTGTGTGTGTGTGTGTGTGTGTGTGTGTGTGTTCATGTAGGCCCACAGTATAAATAACCGTCCTCTCTGCAGTGTTAGACCAGCCTATTTATTTATAAACCGCCTTATACGTAACGTCACTCAAAAGACCTGCGTGTCATCTGGCCTCTACCTCACACCACCTCGCTACACGTTCACCACTCTCCTCTACGACTCTAGGCCAATTCATGGTTTCAGTGTCCGTGTGACTGCGAGAGAACACGTGACATTAATCTGTGATCACACTACAAGCAACATTTGATTCCACAGGCGCTAGAAAAAGTAGACTGTACTTTTTCTCTATTAAAAAAAAAAACAACCCGTCGCCATGTATCTGTAGTTTATTTGCAAGAACGTTTCCTGTCACCTGTTTGCACAAAGTTAATCTTGTTTCCATTCTCCAAGGAAAGAACACTTCATGGCAAGACAAGCATTATTTTCACCACAGCCCATTGTCAATACCTCGTTTTAAATGCTAACTAATGTTGCGCAAGTTGTCCACTTGACCCGGCAGCGGTCACTGTTGACATTAGACTCAGATTAGTGCTGGTTTACATAATGGCTGATAAAAATGTGGTTATGTTTGGCAAGGACTCACATACACACTGTGTCATAGGATGGTTATGTACACCAGAGGTGTGAGGCTCAGGTCACAGAGTTGGTCCAATCACAGCAGTGGTAGCAGGGTCCAGGGGGCGGGGCTAATGGGATGAAGCGAGAGCTACAACCTCAGAGCACTTTGACCTTTGACACAGTGTTGTCTACTGGCTCTATGACATTGTAACCCTCTGACCCACACTTTCCTGTAGCACAACACATGAAGAGCTGTGTGTGCGTGTGCGTGTGCGTGTGCGTGTGCGTGCGCGTGCGCGTGTGTGTTTGTTTGCATTTCCTTCCAGCTGAAGGCAGGCAAGGTTGTGTGTGGGTTGGGCTGACCAGTAAAATGTTTCTCTCAGGTGCACACAGAGTACAGGAACCTGGCAAAGTGAAACAGACCCAGCTCACACATTTGAGTTCAGATATGTGCTGTAGCTGGGTGATGAAATCCACTTGCAACACCATGCAGACCCTCCCTTTTCTGTACTGCCTGGCTACGCACACCAATTTCACTCCACCAATCACCATTGCTGGAGCTAGGACAGCTACAACCAATTAGAAAGCACTCTTAGAATCATCTGCACCAATCAGAGGAACCTGTTTTCAGGTTTCTCAGGGGTCTGAGCTGTTAACTTCTTTACGTTTACAACATGCAGCTGCGGTATTAAATTGATCCTATTCTCTTACAGTAGACTTAAAATCAACTTGAATGCCTCTTTTAAAAAATTCAACGTACACACGTCTGCATTCAGATTTACATAAATGCAAATATGTGAGTTCCCACCTACGCACCTTCAAAAATCTGAATAATGAGAGAAAGGAGAAAGAGATTCCTAGCGTGGTTGCTGACAGTGATTAATTGTTCCCACATGTTGCTGACGGACAAAAAGGCCTCTGTGTTCCTGAGCTTTGGCTGCAGCTGGTGCACACACACACACACACACACACACACACACACACACACACACACACACACACACACAGCTGGGGCCTGTCTCACAAAGAAAGTTCAGGTTGGTCAGGCTATCTTTGAGTCAGTTTGCTTCAAAAATGTAACACTGGTGAACCTGGATAACTGGTCTCACGAGCAGTTGACTGTTGACCAAATGTTTTGAAGTGTTTTGAAGACTAACCAGCTAAACTAAGAGTCACTAAATATAAAGCTACAGCTAGCAACAAGTTAGCTTAGTATCAAAATTTATGATTGGAATCGTGTTTAAACAGCTAGCCTGGCTCTGAAGGTAACACTATCTACCAGCCCCTCTAATTAACACATCTTGAATCTTTTTTTTTTGTACAAAAATATTTCTTGGTGACTTCCTGAAGTCTTGCAAGTTTTTTCCCCTTGTCTTTATGCTAAAATAAGCTATCCAGCTACTGGCTGTAGCTTTAAATGTACCCATAGACTACAAAGATGGACGACTTGACAGCTCCCTGAAAGTGAAGCCAAAAAACTTGATGCCCCCTGGTGGCTGGCTGCAATATAGGACAGTATGATGAATAATAAAGTACACCTCAAATACATTTTTCCCCAAAGAGTTTCTGTAATTTTGGGTAGTTCATTTATCTGATGAGTATGGTTATAATTATTAATTTGATGCTGTGAGGTGAAACATCATGATATTCAGCTGTGATTGACTGGGCGGGTTTATGGTCGGGCTAAGGTTGCAAAATTACAGGATGGCAGCATCCATATCCAGAATACTTTGGCTTCACTTTTGTACAGTGGGAGGAAGTGGAGGCACATAGGCAGTCTATGCATTTAACTAAAGTTATAAAAGTGGAATCAATCTTCAAAGTGAAGGCATTTGTTACAAACGAGTTGTTAAACAAATTAGCTAACTGACCTACTTGTCTGCCTTTGTGAGACAGGGTCCAGACATGTCAATACAGATCTCTGAGGGAAATGCTTGAATGAGAGAGAATGAGGAGAATACAGAATAATAACTCCATAAAAATGGAGCGGAAAATTAGGCAGAGAGAAAAGAAAATCCCTAAAAATTTGCCAGCCAGTGTCAACTGCATCATTAACTCTCTGAAGGTGGTTTCTTGCAAGGTGTGTGTGTGTGTGTGTGTGTGTGTGTGTGTGTGTGTGTGTGTGTGTGTGTGTGTGTGTGTGTGTGTGTGTGTGTGTGTGTGTGTGTGTGTGTGTGTGTGTGTGTGTGTGTGTGTGTGTGTGTGTGTGTGTGTGTGTGTGTGTGTGTGTGTGTGTGTGTGTGTGTGTGTGTGTGTGTGTGTGTGTGTGTGTGTGTGTGTGTGTGTGTGTGTGTGTGTGTGTGTGTGTCTGTCTTTCGGAATACCCCAGAGGAAAAGTTGGATATTCTTTCTCCACATATGAGCAGCCAGAGTTCAGTATGTGTTATGTTTAGTAAAGTATGAAGGCTGTTATCAATTATAATGTTATTTAAAGGGGCTGTACTTAACATTCATACCATCAATATAGCAGCAAACCAATGTCATGAGCAGAGACTGAAGTCACTTTTCCTCTGTGTCTTGTTATCCAAGAGTCTCTGTTCTTCTCTGTCTTCTGTGTGATAATTCAATTCAATTCAATTCAATTCAATTCCATTTTATTTATAGTGCCAAATCATAACAAAAGTTATCCCAGGACACTTTACAGAGTAGGTTTAGACCACACTCTATGACTTATTTATGATTTACACAGACCCAACAATTCCCCCGTAGAGTACGGTGGCAACGAAAACCTTCCCTATAACAGGCAGAAACATCAGACAGACCCAGCTCAGTGGAGGACGGACATCTGTCTGCACCGGTTGGGGTGGAAGAAAAGGAGAGAGACAAAGACTGACACAAAGACAGACAGACAGACAGACAGACAGACAGACACACACACTTCCAGAGATGCAAGCAACCACAAAGTAACAGTGACTATAGTGATGGTTAAAGCAATATGAATATGACTTACAAGTTATGGCAGTTAATACAGCAGAACAGCAAGAAACAGGCACAGCCAGGGTGACAGAACATGGCAATGATAATAATTATGTGATAGACAGTAAGGCCGCGCGTGCATGTTAGCTTATGTAGCCGTGGAAAAACTTTGGGTAGAGCACCGTTAAATAATGCAGTTGGTTTTGTCATTAGATACAGTAAGAATCACGGCAGCCAGAAATGTGATGTTGTGGTCTGCAGGAGAGACTGAATGTCTACATGAAATGTGAAGCAAAGGAAATGTCAAAACCCAAATGGTTAAAAGGTCAGCACACTAAAATGATAAAACAACATACTTTCCACCTCTGCCACTGTACCACTGAGGTGAATGGTTTAGAAAAATGGCATTTTTAAAAACTATCTTTTGGAGAAAGGGGGAGGATCTATTACTACACACATACATCACTCGTAATGCTGATACATAGCAGGCACAGTTTTCTTTCTTTCATCTTGCAACCGTCCTCCTCTCTCCATCACTCACACATTTTCACTTGGCACTTTCCTTTTTGTCCCTGTCCGTGCTTCGGCTGCAGATGTACCGTTTCCTTTCATTGCTGCTCCATCACACCAAGTTAGAAATATCTCATTTGACATTTGAAGGATACGAGCGAAGTCACGGAAAAGAGGAACATTAAACAAGTGGCTTTGTTGGGAGGTGGGAGTGGGGAGGAGGTGCAGGGATAAAGGTGGTGTAGGATGAAGCGAGGAGGTAGGATTGATGAAGTGTCAGGTGCTGGCAGGTAAATGTTTACAGCAGCAGGAGGAAATTCGCATTCCATTCATACTGCTCTCATTCATCCCTCCAAAAGTTCTCTTTTTTTTTCTTTACAAAGTCTATCTTCTGCTAGTATTTACATCTCCCTGGCAGCTGGAAACATTTAGCCTGTGCGTGCGTGCGTGAGTGTGTGTGCGTGCGTGTGTGTGTGTGTTTGTAAAATGTTCTGTAATAAAGCGGCATTACGTCATGCCTCGAGAGATGCTGGCAGAGGATAAACATTGGTCTCCCTGGTATCTCTTCTCATCTTACCTCATTGCACAGAATACACACGCACACACACACACACACACACACACACACACACACACACACACACACACACACACACACACACACACACACACACACAAACACTTGGGAAATGCACATTCACTTACACACACCATTCATGATTAAATGCAACTTTTTATGGGTTTGCTTTTGCACAGCAGTCGTCACAAAAAGCACCGCAGTCCTGCAGAAACATCTTTTGCATTTACAATTGTAAAACACTCAAGAGCCTGCAAACCTAAACATGGTCTTTTCCATACAACTACCACACACACCCACACACACACACACACACACACACACAGGGTCTTGGGTTCAGTTTGGCCCCAGAGATGAAACTTTCTCCCCCTGCCAACGTAGCATTCAGAACAGTAACTTAAGCTTCTCACTCTCCTCTCTGGTTGAACTGCCTTTGACCAGAATAACAAACCAAGCTGTCTGTAAACTGTTGCCCAGGAAAGACGGGACTGCTTCATGGAAAACAATATTGTGATTCCCACAAAAACTCGAAGATTTTGGCCCTCGCCTTTCGGAACCCAGAAATCTGTTCTGTTTTAGGAAGTAAAAATATACACAGGAGGAAAAATGCATGCATGATGTGGATGGCGGTTCAGTTGTTTATATGGGAGGATATAGCATAGCCTCAGAGTCCCTCAGGGCTCATAAGAGCTATGTGTTTGTGAAACAACAGAAACTGCGGAAGAGCAAGGGGGTATGGAAAGAGAAGGAGACTGAGGGGGCACAAAAGGAGGAGGAAAAAGCTAACCCAAGTATATTAAATATCCGTATAATGCAAAAGGTTTATGTCCTATAACTGTGAGTTGATATTAGAGAAGGTGCACATGCATGTTTGTTTCAGTCTTTGTGTGTCATCATTATGTTGTCATATAAGAACCATGAAATGATGTCTCCTTAAGTAACCAAATGGCTGAGAGTGTTTTTGTCTGGGTGTCTATGAGTTTGTTTCAACGTGGGGTTATCCAGATGCTCATGTCCATTTCAAGTACATTTGGAATTTTGCGTCTTAAGTAACTGCAAAGCCAGAGCTTACATCATACAATCATTCTTTCAACCTGCACTAAACGATTAGTGACGACAAGTTAGAATGACATCTCTACAGTGTAAACATGTTTTGTGAATCCTTTATATTGTGTAATTAGAAACCCACAATGACACCCAACAGTAATACTTTAACAGTGCTGTAGTTTCATTAAATAGTATAATGGTTTCCAGGCATATCTCTTTCCTTTCTCGTGGTTTAAACGTAATCCACCATCAGTGTAAAATCCCTGTTGGTTCACTAATGATTCCATCACATCTCGCTCTGCTCTGGTTCTCTGTATAACCTCTCTCCCCCAGGATTAACATTGCAATTATTAGTTGGACTGAAATGTGACAAAGGTTATAGAAGTTAAATCCTAGTTCTACTATAGCCATGCTAGCAGCTCTTTGAGGTGTCAACTTCAGCATGTTTGCATTCTCACAATGAAAATGCAAACAAGCTGATGTTTAGCAGATAATACCATATCGGTTTAGCGTGTTGACATTTGATAATTAGCACTTCTAAGCATGTCTTAAAATGTGTGTTCACAACCACTATAACATGAATAAGAAAGATTGTAAAATAGTGTAAAATAAGAAAGTGTCTGTTCGATAAGTTTATGTAATCAAAGCCAGCAGGGAGGCAACCAATGATTCAACAGAGGTGTTATAAGGCAGTTTGGGCCTTTTGATGTACAGTATATATCTCTTTGTTGTAACCCTGCTTACCCCATAATAAGCCTTAGGAGCTTGCACAAGGAGGGAGCTCAGGGTTGGTCAATACACACCAGACAAGACTCACAGGCACACGCACAAACGCACATGATCTGACACAGAACGAGCTCCTTAAGAAACACAGGGGCTCTTTGTATGTGTCATTCATAATCAAGGAGACGCTTGATTATAGACCACTGTCTCTGTTTTCTCCTTTATACCCACAACACAAAAGCTACAGTGGGAACAATGTAGACATCAGTCCTAATTGCTGCTACACATAAATGTGTTCTTGTCTATATTTAGTGGATGAACAATGGAAACAATAGGATTTTAGCTTTGTTTTTGTGCCTAGTCACCAGATCAACTGTTTACACTGCTGCAGAATCAGTAGTAGTGGGTGTAACTGTTGTATTGATAAAAGGAGAGAAGTCAATATTGACGCCCGTAATTATTGGAGAAATAGTTTGAAAAGGATTTTACACACATCACTCAACACAGCCTCTTCTCTTTCTCTCATTTGTGTTACAGAACTCCATCCGGCACAATCTTTCCCTCCACAGTCGCTTCATCCGCGTCCAGAACGAGGGGACAGGGAAGAGTTCCTGGTGGATGATCAACCCAGAGGGAGGGAAGGGTGGCAAGGCTCCTCGCCGCCGTGCAGTCTCCATGGACAACAGTAACAAGTACACCAAGTCTGCCCGTGGTCGCGCTGCTAAGAAGAAGGCAGCTCTGCAGGCCGCAGCTGCTGCAGCTGGTGAAGGCGGTGGAGACAGTCCTTCAGGTCTCTCCAAGTGGCCTGGAAGCCCAACGTCACGCAGCAGCGAAGAGCTGGATGCCTGGACAGACTTCCGCTCCCGTACTAATTCCAACGCCAGCACACTAAGTGGTCGCCTCTCACCCATTCTGGCCAACCCTGAGCTAGACGAGGTGCCCGATGACGAGCCGCCTCTCTCGCCTATGCTTTACTCCAGCCCTTGCAGGGCGCTGTCTCCCGGCAACGCTACGACCAACGGGAAGGCAGTGCCGGCTGAGCTTCCCCGCTTGGCAGACCTGGCAGGTACAATGAACCTGAATGACGGACTCACAGATGATTTGATGGATGAGTTGCTAGATAACATCAACCTAGTTTCAGGACCGGATGTTTTAAATGGTTCCTCAGGGTTCAATTTTGGGTCCAAACCCAATGGGCTAGGCTCACCTTCCTCCACTTCCTCTCCCTCCAGCAACTCTTCTCCTAACGGTGGAGTTAATGGATACAGTAACTCCATCTTTGGCCCCCACACGACGGGCTCCTCTCTGCGTCCATCCCCCATGCAGACCATCCAGGAGAACAAGCAGACCTCCTTCTCTAGCATCAGCCTGTCTCGCTTCGGCAGCCAGACATTACAAGACCTGCTCAATTCTGACAGCCACAGCCACAGTGATGTCATGATGACCCAGTCTGACCCACTGATGTCGCAGGCCAGCGCTGCAGCCGTCATTTCCAAAAACTCCCGTCGTGGACTCATGCTCCGTAACGATCCCGTAATGACCTTTGGGACCACTGCGGGACTTCAGGGCAGTCAAGGGGAGATACGGCAAAGTAACAACCACAACCAGAGCTCCCTGAGGTCTTTAAACGGAGGCCTGAACCTAGCCAATGAGGCTAACGCTCTGGCTAATGCCAAGCAGCAGCTCCTACTCTCACCCTTGGGAGGAAATGGTTCCTCTTCCATGCAGATCGACACCTCGATCTTCCTAAACGGAACAGTTAGCAGCAGTGGGGGAATTTGCCAGGACCGTTTCCCCACAGATCTGGATCTGGACATGTTCAACAGCAGCCTGGAGTGTGATATGGACTCCATCATCAGGAACGAGCTGATGGACGCAGATGGCCTTGACTTTAACTTTGAGTCTCTGGCCAACATGAACGCAGTCGGCAACTTCACAAGCACCAAGCAGAACTCTCAGAGCTGGGTACCCGGCTGAGAGGGTCAGGCCGGGGAGGAGCAGAGAAGGTCTGTAAGTTTGACTGTTGCATGCACAGTTGTAAATCATGTGGCATTTGAGCAAAGGTGATAATGTTAAGATGAAGGAGTTAGGGATGCACTGATCCAACTATTTCTTTCCCCTGATTCTGACACCTGAACTCAGGGTACGGCCGATGCCAAGGAAAGATCTGATACTAGTGCTCTTTTGGGCTTGTGAAAATGTTATTTATTGTTTAAAATGTTTTTCGTGTTGTCGAATTAATAGTGTTGTAAGGAAATACAGACCTGAAGAAAAAGCACTGAACCGCTGTCATTAACTATAATCAGGATCAATGCTGCCCTCATTGTCCTGTGAATCCATATGGGAAAGGTTCTCTCAACATAATTACATACCTCTGCATCTATTCACTAAACCACATCAATAGTTTTCCCCAAACCAAAACCCACCTGCTAAACAACTTCGCTTTTTTTTTTCAAGCGCAGTTGGTAAAAGTTTGTTTTTAATAAGATATAATATTAGTCTTCGTTTCCTGAGCTGTTCTTATTTATCAAAATAACATCCAGGCCCATCGCCAGAGCAAATCTGTAGAGAGGGCATGTGGTTTTCATGGGAGGGCCTGAAAAATGTCATATATACAACAGCACATATACAACACAAGTTCAACAGTGCAGTGTGTGCATGGCGGCACAAAAACAACAGGATGGCCAACAGCATTGCGTAAAGACGCACGCCGCTCGCAAATACACACAAATAAACAGCAACAGAAAAAACACATTTGCAGCAGTGCATTGATTAGGATTCAAAAAAAGAACAGGCAGCAGAAGAAAACATTTTCAACCACTCAAGAACTTCCTGCATGATGTATTCTGAGTAGTGATTGGTCTACATGTATGTCAATCACAAATAGTCTATATATTACAAAACCACTTGTTTTGTGAGTGTACGCTTGCCGTCCACGGCCCGTTTGGGAGAGGTAGGCTTTTGTAAAGCACGTTTGCACATGTACGAGCACGAGCGTGCGCACGTGTACGAGCACAAGCACGAGGCCTACAGCGGTTCTGATGTCATTGCGCCTGTTAGGACATAGAAAATGGACGGACCATGCGCTGACATTTAAAACAATGGCGGCAAAAGGTTCACGTTGGTGTGATGCGGAGGTGGAGTGTTTACTGCAGATTTGGTCGGATGAAAACATTCAAAAACAGTTGGACAATCCATTATGTGGCCAAAAGACCGCGCGCTTTTGTAAACAAAGTGACGCATCGCGATGACATAAATCAATGCGTGTGACGTGTTACGGCGTGATGACGTATAGGCAGGCAAGAATGGAAGAAAGATGGACAGTGTGAGTGCGCCCTAATACACTCCGATACGAGCTTATGCGTGCCAGGCTGTTAGCAACTCTCCGTAAAATCTACATTAGTAGTTCATACACGAAAAAAATGATCTCAATGGCTTATTTGATGACCCAATTTGCCTAAAAAGACCCTGGGATGATTTAAACCGGAATTTCACTTAAAATCTTTGGAAATATTAGCTACTAACTGCTAAGACTTCTAATTTCACGGTAAAGGTCAACGTCTGCCTTCACATTAAAATTAATTTATTGTGAAGCACATGCAGGGAGTACCAGTGGTAGCTCTAAGCATATAAGCTTACTGCTGCAAATGAGCAAAAGTTGAACAAAATGTGAATTTTTGACATTAGTCCAATACCCAATCTGATCAGTGCCTCCTTAGAAAGCAGTTTTCTCCTATGATCATTGTCCCAAGTTTCCCATTTTTCACACATAGCACACAACAATGTGAAATGTATTATCACTTACTGAAAAATACACCGTTTTGTTTAGGCGAGGGGTGGCGCCAACAGGTGGCACGGATTACACCACAGTCATGTAGTCGGTTCGTAGTTTTGTCATAGACAACTGAGTCCCTTCATTTTGTCTAACAATTTGCATTGCGCTGTTTGTGTAAATCACCCTGGTTCTTCACCGTCAGATGTTTGTTTTCTTCCTGTTTTGGACGAGCCGCATGATAGAAACATCATCAACACGCTCACTCTCTCGCTGTGAATTCTCTGAATAATTACCTGTTATGTTCACACTCTATCGGACATTACACAGATGTCCTACTTGCGGCAAAAGTCCATTTAATGACCAGTCCAACTGATTCTTACATTTTGTTCTCACATACAACTCCTCCAGGTAATGTCAAGATCATGTCATCGTCGCAATGCATTTGCTAAAGGGGCTCCTAGTAGAAACATTTGACTTTAGAACCAAAAAGATTTTCCCTTGCTTTCAGTTAAGTAAAGAACAAATACTCAGACATAATCATCTCGACCTTTATTTCTCCAGGTCTGAACTGTGCAAGAGAAGATCAGACACACAACATCCTTTTTGCCAAACCTGCCATCAGCACAACGTAAAATACAAACCCTGTGTTTACAGAAGAAGACTTCCTCTTGAGAGCTTTACCTCTTCGCTCCCACACTGGTGAACCATGAATGATCCGACAGACTCTAGAGATACTACACATCAGCCCTCAAAGCCTCCTGTGAAACAACAACGACAAAAGCAAGCTATGTCAAACACACAAATCTTAGAATTATGCAATTTTCCTTTGACACCCAGTCTGTTGATATCAAAGAGACACTGCTTTATCAGAACAGGTTTCAGGTGAAATAGAAGGCCCAAGGAAAGACTGAAGGAGTGCACGGTGCAGTTGTTCCCGTTGAAGATAAAAAAAATACGAAAGTGTAAAGTGAAAAAATCAAGAAGTGATGTGGTGTAAATCTGATCCAGTGGTTTCTTGGGATGTTTTATGTTGAAAAAAGAATTTCCCTCTGTTCTCACTTACTGATTTTAAATGTTCAGTGTTTGTTTTCTGGATTTTCTGTTTTTATCATAATTGTTTCTGCATTATACATGTCTTTACAAAAGAATTGGTGTATTGATGAAATGAAAAAATGTAAATGGAGTATCGTACCGGCCACACATACAGTACATGCAAACACACAGACAGACAAACGAACCTTCTCTTTGTCCCGGTTTGTAAAACTTCAGAATCCTTAGAAGTAAAAATGCCTCAACTTAACGGCATGCACTTCCAATTTTGTTTATATAAATTGCTTGAATTAAATTAAATGCTGCATAATGAGGGTTATATTACAAAGGCTGAATATTACAAAAATATTTGCTATCTTTTATGTATATCTACCTGTAAAAAATATGTAAAAAACCAGAGGAAGAAGGAAATCTCTGTCATGGATATTTGTATAGTGCAGGGCAGTGTGAAGTTCAGTAAGGAGGGGGAAGATCTTGTCTGTCTTTTCTTAGATTTCCTAACTTCTGGTGAGTTCTGTTGAGGTCTTTTATCACTGCGTATGATGTAGCCAAAAATGAATACCTGTGTCCTAGGGTTGTGAACATTTCCACACCATAACAGGTGCTATGTAAACAGTGTTGGATCCTGCCCTGAGAGCAAACCGTGCATTTTTTTTGTTCGTTTTGTTTGTTTTTACCCACAACCTGCAGAAGCCCAAAGCTGCAGCCACTTGTAGCACAGCGAGGTTGAACCCGTTGACGGCAGCGGGGAGGGGAGCAGGGTTTTAGGCTCATTCCTCTAGAAGCCATTTGTTTCTCGAGTAAAACAATAAGCTATCTCTGTATATTGCCAAATTACTTGAAACAAACAGTAGGATATGCTGGCAGCCAAATCACAGCACATGCACACACATATATTGAACACACACATAGATAGAAGAAATAATACCAGGGATCTGTGTAAAGCTCTGCAGTTTTCTTGTCATGAGCTTGTGGGGCTTCTTATGCATATATAGAATCACTCAGGGGGGGAAAAGGGAGGCTTCCCATTTAAGTAACATCAAGTCACATTCTAATGGTATTTTAACATTTCTTGATAAAAACAGTAATGCTTTGTGTTTGTGAACTTGTAACCTGTGAACTTGCGGCCGTCGAGATGAAGAAGGAAGATAAACGTCAGGATTAAGACTTCACGCGGTCTGTTATTTTTGTTTTTGCTGTCATGGCTTTTTTTTTTTCCTTCCTCTTGTCGGACTCGTGACACACATACACACGATCCCGTCATGGACACGCCTGGTGCTCCTGCAGGTGACTTCCTGTATCTCCTGACTACATGTTAATGTGTGTGTTTATCTGTGGAGTTTATTTCTGTTGAATTAATCTAGAGGATGTGTAATCCCTCACTACCCCTCATGGTGCATACAGCACAGCCGACTGTATGCATGTATGTATTTATGCATTATGAATTGTGTGAAATGCATATATACTCGCTGTATGTCCTTATATACTCATGTAGTACTTGACCCTTGGATTTTGTGATAACTGAAGGTAAAGTTGAAGAAATAATGAACAACACCCGGTAGGAGGGAACACTGTTACCAGCGAATTTATTGTTGAACCAGATTTTGAAAATGGTGGCAAGCACCGTTGTTGTAGCATCTGGACACCCTGGTATCTCTTCTCTGTCTGGGGTAGCAACATGAAGTGTATGCCCTGCTGTGTATTATAGTGTACAGATGTGTGTATATCACTTTGAGGTCAAGGCAGAGGAGTGTGTGTGCATGGTTAGCCAGAATGATCTACCGTGCTATCTGAGGTTTAGTGCATGACCTAGCTGTACCCCTAGACCCTTCCAATGGTGCCGTCCTGCGACAGAAATTGTAATACACAGAGGAACCCTGTGTCTTCAGCACTCAAAAACACACACTTTCTTTTTTTCAAAATCAGGGCTTACTGAGCAACACTTGCAACATCCTCCCACATTAATGGGTTTATTATAACGAGTGTGTGTACGTCGAGACAGACACAGGGAAAACCTTCTTAACGGACGTTCCTCAACTTCACGCTTGTTTTATTCCACGTGGAGTACAGCAGGGTCACGTCCTGGTGCTCTCAATGGTCATAACTTTGATGTGGTTAAAGTGTCATCTGACAATGAGCTGGAATGTCCTACACACTTGTACTAAAATTTCAAGAGCATTTATCACGTCTTTTGGCAGGGGGAATCCTGAGCCATCACCTGAAATGCTAAGCATTTGAATTTCTAACTGTACTAACCATTAGGAGCGCTTTACTCCTCATGTGAAGAAGACTGACAAGGTAAATCCGGGGAACCCTGTAGTCCTTTCTATTTAAAGAGGGGTTATTGATCCTTGATGAACTGCAAATCTCCATCGCAGTGAGGAGTTCCTTACATTTTGTACATTCAGTGTAAAATGTTTTGGCTTTTTTGAGGAGATAGTTTACACTTAGTCATAGTGGAGCAGGCCTTCCACAGAACCACTCAGTGCTACTGCTCCATCCAGGCACAGATTATCTCCTCTGGTGCCCAACACAGACACATACACCCTCAGCACAACATGAGCAAATTTAAAGCTAAGAAAAGCAAAAAAAAAAAAAGTAATAGAAGAAACATACCACTAGATACCTTAATCACCTCTCAGACGTTTCCTTTTCATTTTCTTCTCTTGGACTTTTTCCATCCTTGTTTAGAGACCCGGGCCAGCTCCCCTCCATACGTCCTCTGAACTTTGCCCTTTATTAATCTTGCTTCTTCTCGACTTGATGTTAGTGGGTATTTTTCCTGTGTATTCCATTTTGAATTGTAATCTAGTTTGTATAAGAAATGGTGCGCATGTAAATAAAGCTTTGTGAGGCTCCACACCCTTTCCATGTCCGTGTCTTAAATGGTTTTATTGCTCTAAAAATATGAAAGTATTAGAGGTACATAAATTTCACGAGCGCTGTGGAAGCACAGGGCCGCTGTAAACAGCTCAGGAGAGGAATTTTCAGCCCAGCAAGGAAAATGTTACAGCTCCCGCCTGCCTTACATGTGATGTTAATTCACAAGTTATCCTGCCAAGTGTTTTCCAAAACAGTGTGTGTCTGAGTGCTTGTGCATGAACAAATTTAACCTCACACACCCTCCAGGACATAAATCCTTTTTCTCATTTCTGTCTGGAGGGATCTAAACAGCAAAACATCTCTGTGTTCCTCTCAAGTTCCTGGAAGTCCTCTTGCACAATGTTTGTTTAGTGTAAGGCTGCATTAAATGAGAACAGACGTACAGAAACCCTCTGATACCTGACACCGGGCCGGGTGCTTTTCCTCAATTGTTGTGAAACATAAAAGGGAGAGTGGGGTAACAGTCAGAGATAGGGGTCACTTACATGTCTGAAATTTCCTCCAGGCCTCTGTGCCAAGTATTAACACAGACCCTCCCTCCTGTTGAGAACAGCCAATAGACCCCTTCCCCCCCTATACCAGAGGCCAAGCCTGTTATCATAAAAAGAGTATTCCAGATTATCCTATACATTTAAGTGTGTGTTTCTATGTACGGATGAGTATCGTTCGGGTTAGCTGACAGGAGACTCGTCCATTAAGACTGCAGTATTTATGGGAACCTTAATTATTCTTTTTAATCATCTTAGAGAAAAATGAAAATGTGCTGTACCCCAGAACTGTCACTATATCACTAAAAACAGACAAAGCATGAAACAGATATATGACTTAATCACTACATCATTTATAAGTCAGGCCTACATCTTCACTTAAAGGTCCTATGTAGGCTGAACGGGTTGTTACGTAACTACTTTCTTGGTTGCCAATAACCGGTGGACTGACTTCTATGTAAAGGATTCAGGACTCCTGAGTCCCTCGCCTCCGTTCAGCTTGCCTAAAGCCAACAGTGACAGCTAAATGGAGTCCGCTAACGTCAACAAATTAAGCGAGTCCACACATGCTGTTCGTTCGTTATACATTCATGCCACGGCAGCCCGGAGATGGACCTAAAGTCAGCGGCAGTCTGGGACCAGAGACCTGGTGCTGGAGTTTATGCTGGCTGAGGGTCTGCAGGTGGCCGGACGCTGTGTGTAGTTGAGGAGGACTCTGTAGCATATGTGTTGTGGTAGTACAACAAAACCCATTTGCTGATAAAAATTCAAGAGGAAACACTGACGTGAAATATATTGTGGTTTAAGCTGGCTTATGTTTGCTAATGTCAGCTTGCTTGCTAATGGGGACAAATTTCTAGCTAGCTAATGTTGCAACTACTGGGCTTGTCTGGCTGGGAGCGTACCTATGTTCCCCAGGCCCTATGTTCCTCGCTTTGTATGTGACCGGGGACATAGGACCCTGGCAACATAGGACCCGTGGAACATAAGGATGACCCCGTCTGGCTGGCTCGTCATTTGCAAAGTACTTTATCATCCATGCAGCTTAGCTAAGTTACAGCTAGCTCACCGAAACGTAAACTGGCTGCGGCTCGGCTGCACAGATTGGATTTGCCATCACTTGTTTCATGGCTCTGGCTGATGGAGTGATTTTCAAACAGCAAGCTAGCATTGTTGTAAATACGACTGTAATTCATTTTACTGCATTATACCAACATGATGCCGACCAATTATTTTTAAGTTTTAGTTTTCGCTCGTGGCTACGGAGTGTGTGAGCATGCAGACGCAAACAACAGGATGATGACTGCAGTTCACTAACAGCCACCTGTGTCACTAACAAGAAGGGTTTCTGAAAGTTATACAGAGAACCATTAATAAAGCAGATGTTAGTAGTGGACATTGGCAATTGATCAGACCTAAAGGTGTAAACATCTTCAAGATATTGCATCATTCTGGCTGATAATGATCACCTGTTATCTTGAATTAATGCTACTTAATCAGCAGGGAAGAGACATAGCTATCATTTAGAACCCTGATATCATGTTGTGGTATTGTTCCTGGGGATTTGTTATTATCAATATGCAAAGAAAATAGATTAGTATTTCTGCATCAGAATCATATTCTGACAATGTAGAGAATTCTTTGAAATATAGAAATTAGACTAGCATGTAAAAGTGCTTCATTTGCATTCAGTTAAAACAAAAGAGAAATGTGCTGATAATATATCTATAGCTCATGACAGCAATGTCCAAATCTTGGACAGAGAGGACAGATGGTTTGAAAGAGAAGTAAAAGAAGCCATCTATGTAAAAGTGGAGAAACCATCGCTAAACAGAGGAGGAGGTCTGAGACACCACTTATCTCCAATTTACAATGCTGCCCTTTCATCCCTTCAGGAGATTCAACAATCTAACCTCAAAGAACAACTGTTCACAAATGGCCTCCTGTGACTCCAACGACTGTCGTTAAGACTCAATGGAGCACTAACGAAGTCGAAACCTACTGCCCACCAACGACTGTCACTCTAACGACGGGCGTGGGCATTTGGAGCACAAAGGGTTTCAGTGACATCATCGGCCTTGTGAGAGGTTAAATACCTGGATCTTACACCAGTTAGTTGGACCAGTCCCAGCCGGGTCCTGGTCCTGGACCAGTCCCAGCCTCGTCAGATGCGTACATGAACTGATGAAGCCTCTTGGATGAGAGGTGAAACGTCTTCCTAGACAAATAACCAAGTCCAGTTGTTTTTGACTGAAATTGCTTTGAGGATAACGATGACCTGGACAAATGAGAACATTCACAGGCTCTATAGCTCATGATTTCGGTATTTCCAAAATCCTGCCACTGCTAGATGATAATTAAAGTGATTTGATGTCACATTTTAAATGCTGAACAAGTACTTCGGTCTTTGTCTGAGTAAAAACCAGCCTGAAAGAGTTGTGAACCCCAAGCTGTGTCGTCATATACAGTATGGTACATTCATGACCACACTGTCATTGTTGCCAAACCCAGGACATGCATCAGGTACCTCCGGTCTACCAAAGTGGCCCTTTCATTTTGTACTCAAATTCTGTATATAAAAGAACCTGAAACAAACACAAAGTCCTTGCTATTTGCTTGGTATTTTCAAGCACTCTTTTAAGAAGAGGAGACATTTTAGAAAGGATTTTTAAAAAATCTACTGTGCTCTTTCAAGCATTGCCAAAGCTCAAGGTTGACTGTGAACTCCAAAATACTGCTTAATGACTGAGAGAGCAGAGCTCACCACAACTACAGATACCAAATCCACATTTTAATAGGAGTTCCCAGTCAGCTGGTCACCTGACTGGCTACATGTCTGGCCTGGCTGCAGCACACAGTCTGTGCGAGGTCACCGAGGTAACTGCCTGGCTGAACTTTGTTTTTTCTCGACTTATTTTAAAGCAACTATCCAGATTCAAGATTCAGTGATTTTTCATCCTTACCCTAGGGTGATGATGGCCATTATTTTTAGCTTTAAATTGACAGGAATTGGCTATCAAATGTTCACTTACATATTGTATAGACCATTCCAAAGTTACAGACTCACGTTGTTTCATACACAGATAGATAAGCACCAACCATTTCTGCTGGTTGCCTCGCCGGCTGGTTTCATGTCATGTCATAACTGACTGTGCCTGTTTGTTTGCCCGCTGCCTTCATCTCCACCCACATTTTGGTGTTTTATTCGCCTCTGCCTTGTTCCATGTCATGGGCTCCTACTTTGTAAATGTCACATTTGTTCTAATGCAGGTAGCAATTAACCTGTGTACTCACTGTATGCTACCAGAAATCAACTCATGGTTGATTTAACTGAGATGTGTTCATCATGGCCACAAGTGACTTGGCATACAGTGTACAGTTTAAGGTTGTGTTTGTGTGTGTATTTGTGGTTTACATTATATATTACATTATATATATTATCATTCCTCCACACTGTTAACCCATCAGGAACTAATCTCCAAGGTGTTGTGTGTGCATTATTACAGGTGTTTTCAGGTAACCTTGCATTTACCTGCGAGTATGCAGGCTCTGTGTCAGATTGGGATGTAATTCTACCTAAAAGGGAGTGGCACGGTGCTTTAAGTACATCCTTTGCGTGCCATGTGAGTCTTCCCAAAGACAAGTGTCTTTGTGTTTATTGTTTATAGCTTACAGTGTGGCATCATGAGTCAGCACTCCACGCAACATGCCTGCAGCTGACTCACACTTGAAACCCTTAAAACCATGAAGCAAGGACACTAGCAGGCCTCCATAGGCGTTCAATACATGATAGTGTTGTGTTTTCCAAACATTCACCCTCGTATGCTGTAGCAAATAAAGTTAATCAGACGTTATTGCCCCTTATGTGTTGTGTTGTTTCATTTGATTAGTCGCCTAAAGAAGCAATATCTGATAATTAGACTTAATTGATTTGTGATGTCCCGATTGTTAATTGTTGTTAATTAAATTGTGATTCAGAGATCTGGAATCAGGATAACGCTGTTCTGAGCTGTGGCTCATCAGGTGATGTATTATATAATGATATCCAGGAATGAGTCATAGTTTCATCCATAGTGACAGCTGCATTACCACAGAAGAAGACATCTGACAAGAGACAAAGTCCTAGTCGTATTTAGGGTACGCAAGTCAACGGAGAAATATTTAAAATACTTATTTTCTGAAACTTTGAGTTTTCACTAGTGTGTGGGTTGAAAATGTATCGACTGAAGTTGGCTTCTTGTAGGTATTAATATTGTGGTACATGACAGCCAATAATTAACAATCGCACTACAGTATATTGGTTGATATATTGTTATTATTGTTATTGCTAAAATATTGATATTGGTGTCAGTCTCCAGTAAATCCAGTATTGATAGGGCTCTAGTCTTTAGATGGTATTGGCTTGTTTAGAACTTTTTATGTTGCTGAATTAAGTAAAGTTGTTCCGCATTCAGATGTGTGTATCGTTCTGTTTTTGTCGACAGATCAAAAGTCATCACATATTAAAAATGGCAAACGCTGTCTGGACACAGCAAATTTAATCATAGGATACAGTAAAACTTTACCGTCCAATGAGGTGATATTTCACCCCCCTGACAGTTTATTAGAACATTCACACGCAACGAGTAACAGCAACACTAACAGGAAAAACAATCCACAAAACACATACGATTTAAAGGTTCCATTTGATTTTCAGGTTCATACTTGTATTTTGGGTTTCTATTAGAAGGTGTTTACATGCTTTAAAAGGGGTAGTTCAGCTTGTACATTTATTTTCTCAATATATTTCAGACCCGCTCCCAAAAAAGTCCAGCCTGCTCTGATTGGTCAGCGTTTCCGGGTCTTTCAAATCTGTGCTCTCAGCTTCTCTTCACGGTCATGGCAGCCAGTAAATGACTGTAATGGCACTTTCTACCTATAAATAGTCAGTTGGGTTCATCACAACCGTACAGAAGTCCTTTAAAGACACAGTGTCTGAATATGGGCTGTGTGTATTTCTCTGCAGATTGAGTGTTTTGATACTCACCTCCACCTGCTTTATAATCAAATAAGACATGGAAATCTCCTTTTTACAATATGGGACCTTTAAGAAAGTGTATTTAAAAATGAAGAAAGAAAAATTGGATTTTGTAGCTAGTGTACCATAATATTAAGCATCATAATATCTTGCAATATGTCCACCTCTTCTCCTTTCTCAAACCTCATGACCTATCCCAGTCCACTCACTGATATACCTCACCATACCAACAGGTAAGACCAACCTGAGTGTTGTTTGAACCATAACAAAAGCCTTAGGCATTAATAATTTTGCAATTTGAACAAGCAAGAAAACAGACAACTGCCAGAGCAGTCTAAAGGGTGAAGAGTCACTGTGGCTTCTGGCTTTCAGTGCTATTAGTCATAATGATAGGTTGGGCTACAAGTTGGTCCTGACATGGAGATAAAACAGCTAAATACAGAATCATATCTATCTATCTATCGTTAATCTCTATCTTTTATCTCTACATAAACGCGTGTGGAGACACACGATGCACAAATGCACTGACTGGCTAATGAGAAGTGAGTCATCAATATGTGGTGTGGGGTTCAAAGTGTAAACAAGATGGAGATGTGATGGATCTGTTGAGATATGGCCATTAGTGGGTTTCTCATCCCCCAGCACTGACACTGCCCCGTTGATGGATGTGGCAGGGCTTCTCTTAATCTCGATGGCTCGCCTGATCTCTGTACCTTATCTGAACCCCCCCTGCTCCACACACACAAACATGCACAAACACACATACTAATTGCTGCTCGCCACATGAGGACAAATCCAAGGAGGGGGGGCTGAGAACTGAGCAGTTGTAATTGATACTTCTGTGTCTGTGTGTGTGTGTTCGTGTGATAGCATGTGTGAGTGTGTGCATGCGCGCGCTAAGTGCTGCAGTGGAATGATGTCATCTCTGTAATGGCACACCGGCACAGAACGGTTGAGCATTGTCCCGCAGCACCTCCATTCACAGGCTGTGATCGGCGTCATCACGACAGATTATAGCTCAGACTCACAGCCTGTGGTGGAGAGACAGATCGTTTCACACTGCACACACACACACACACACACACACACACACACACACACACACACACACACACACACACACACACACACACAGATTTACACACTGCTTGCAGTAATGTGGAAACAATCTCTACGGAACAATTTATACCTACGTAATCACAGGTCTGTCAGTCCCTTCTCTTCCGTTTCCTTTTAAAATTCACAGTATGTGCATTCATATGGGCACATCACAAGTAGGCTACGAACTTGTGAGGATGTGATGCAGAGGTGAGGTGCAATGAAATGACAGAAATAGAGACATGAGAGGAAGAGGAAAGAAACACTTGGATTGATAGAAAGGTGAGTCAGAGGTGGCGACATGTTGAAACTGGAATATTTACATAATTATGATATCTAACATTAAAAGCGCTGTAGACAAACATGTACAATCACTGAGCCTTGTCTCCTATGTCCTCGCTGTACGTCATCAAAGTCCTTTGGCTGCTCCAAAGAACAAAATACTGGCAGCTCTTACAAGGACAGCAACATCACCTGGGTGTGTAGCATCATCCCCCTACCTTTCTTTCATCTTCCCTGACCTCTGAGATTCTCTTACGTTTACATTTGGCCCTCTTCTTATTGAGCTGTCCATATCAAAAGTCTCTGTCTTTCTTTTGATTGTGTTGTTTTGAAGGTTGTGAACTCTTTGCTATAATTGTGTGTTCTTGTGGTTTCTCTGTGTTTTGTGTTCTGTTGTTGTAAAAAATCCAAAGTATTTTAGTAAACTAACTTTCTAAACATAACACAACAGAGCTTCAATCAAATATATATTCAAAATAACGTCAACACACATTTGACTCAACCTTTGACAACTGAGCAAACTCTAAGCTAAAAGTGATTTGAATTGATCATTATTTTGGTATTTGAGGTTTTGAGAAAATCATTAAATTAAATAGTAAAATTACAGATGCAATTATCATTTTTTTATGTTATGTATTTTCTCCCTCTGGTCTCTTGTTTTATCTGGAACATGGTAAACAGAGAATTAACATCAAGAAGGATTAACAATAATAATATACTTGAGCATTTTGCATCGGCCTGAACAACGCCCCTTAACTGTGATATAATCACAACATACCACAGCCTAATGTTAGGTATTGCTCCATAAAATGGTCATCTAGTATGTTAATATGAAAGTTATAGACAATCTAAATACATTTGTATTAATAAATGATAATGTTCACAATAAAATACACCCTCCTGGGCCTCCATATCGAGGCTGTTACTATAAAAAAGTATTCACAAAAGTCACACAATAACACAAACCAACTAACTGATCGAGGCAGCAGCAGATCAGCAACTCCCGTGTTTGACAAGGTTCCTGCGGCTTTAGCTGCCTGTGAGAAAGGGCTTTCTAATGTCAAGGTAACGCGCATTTCTCAGACGTGATAATTCCTTAAATAGCCAAATGTTGCAGCAAATGGAACAACCTAAGTCATTTGAGAATATAAACGTAATACTCTTTTCCCCCTGCAGGCGAAAGTCTGAATGATGGACGTGTCTTGCCTAAGTAAGTTTTACTTTCATAAATTAGTTTTCGTAAAGGAAGCAATATCTCAAGTGTAGGTATAAATGGATGACGCTTTTACTGCAATTCACAACTCTCCTCATATTTCATCTTTTCTTTATCTTGTTTTGTTGAATCACTTACTGCCCCCCCCCCCCCCCCCTTGATATATGAAGGGGAAGAGGAAAAAATCCTTTCACTCAGCAGAGATGTTTGGAGGAAGGATGTGAAGAGAAAAGAAGTGGGAATGAAGCTGGAACAAGAGGAGGACAAGATGTTCAGAAGAAAACATAACAGCGGTAGAAGCTGATGGATGTTGTGTGCTCTTTCTTGTTATCCAACTTGGTAAAGCATCGCCATGGATTCAAAATGATTTTGTTGTTTCCGTCTCAATCGATGCAGGCTTTAACCATTGATGGGAATGAACTAAATAACCTCACACACCAGCAGTGCAGGAGTGGCGTGTTAGTAGTGAGGAAATCATTGTGTTGATTGATGCTTTTCATTTGTCACATTGATCTGTTTTGGACTTGTGAGGGCTTTGTTTGTGATGTAATCTTGAGTTATACATGATAAACCTATTTTGTTTTATTGTATCTGTTGAGTTAATCAGTAATATAACCAAATGCAAAATGCAAGAATGTATGACACGATACAATCTGATTAAAATATCTTTTCCCTCCCCCCGCTCTTTTTTCTCACCTTCCCTCCATCCATTCTCACACCTCTTTCCTTTATCATTCTCATGGTTTTTTCATTTCTCCACTGCCAACCCCACTTCTCCTCAATTACAGCCCCACACAGACAAAGAGGGAGGACGATGCTGGGTCGGATGCAGGGAGGGAGATGAGGTGGAATAATCACGCAGGAAACAGAAAAGCTGCCTGTCAAACCTTCATCTCCACCTACTTTATATCAAACCAGTGGATGTTGAGTTCATTTCTCACTCTCTTTCGCTCTCTCTCTCACCCACACACACACACACACACCTAGGCTGTGTTATTTCGCCATGTGAGGAGTCATCATGCTCAGCTTGCTCTCAATCCTGTTGCTGTATAAGCCCACTAACCCCCATCGTGCTCCCATCCCCCACCACCCTCTGGGTTGAAAGCATTACTTCCCACTGTAGCATGTGGCCGCATGTGACTGCATTACATGTGTATGCACTGGGTCATAGGGCACAATAAACTATACTGTACTCTACCAAGCTGCCTTTTCAGGGTGGAGGATTCTTAATGAAAAGCCACTTTATGGAACAGCTGAAGACAGTGAGAAATGTGTCATACTGTATAGGCGCGCAAACATGTCTTGCATCATCCACCACTGACCTACATGGAAATGTGTTATCTTGTTGAGTGTGCGTTCATTACATGACTAACCCATGTTCCTGTGAATGTAACACGATACTGCTTTCCTCGATGGTTCAGCCTCAATCCACTATCCAAGAATATATACAGTATATTTAGATAAAGGCAGAGCTGTGATGATAAGTGTTAAACTTCATTAGGTGCTTGGCGATTCATGTAGTAGACACATGACACAAGGAGTGGTTATCTTGATGTTTTGGTAAAGTTGTCGTCTCCTAACAGTTCTGTGATTATGTTATCTGTCAAATAGTCATATTTTGAATTTTAGAAAAATTTAATTCTCTCAACAAAAGTTGTCACATTTCTGTCAACTGCATTGTCTTGTTAGGTTGGACCACTAGGGGTCGCCCAAAACATTTTTAAAAGGTCCCATATTGTAAAAGTAAAATTTCCTTTTTATTATAAAGCAGATTGAAGTGTAAATACAGTGAAAGAATCAAACGATAGCACCAATATAGTCATTCCTCGGCTGCAATGACGGTGCAGAGACACAGAGAGTGCAGATGTGAAAGACCCAGAAACATCGACCAATCAGAGCAGACTGGGCTTTTTCGGGTGGAGGACTTAGGGCGTACTCACACTGTCCATTCGTACTGTTCCCTGTGCTTTAGGGTGATTGTCCCCCCTCCAACGGCACGAATGCGTTTTGCTTATATGTGTATACGTACATGTTAGAAACCCAAAATACAAGTATGAACCTGAAAATGATAATCATATGTCCCCTTTAAAACCGACTCCCTCCCCGGGGTGCGCGGACCTCTAAGGGTCCCCAAAACCCAAATTAACTGTGTCAGCAGTGGTTGATTTGTGTGCACTGTGCCCTGTACTTGGCTGCAATAGGTGCCCAACAATAAATTTAACCCCAGAGCTCCCGAACTAGTTAATCCGGCCATGCACACGTTTTTTGGTTGTTGTTTTTGTTTTGTTTTTACAATAAAGCATGTTAAACTGAACTGAATTAGAGAGCACTCACACTGTCCATCCCTACCGGGCCCAAGCACGTTTCACGGCTAAAGTCTAGTTCGTTTGACCAGTGTGAGTGCAAGCGTACCGCGCCTAGGAGCGGTATGCTTGCCGATCACGGCCCGTTTGGGAGAGGTGGGCCGTGTGCGCACGTGTACAATCACGAGGCTTGCGGCGGTTTTGACGTCATTTTATGTGCTCCTGTTCGAACATAGAAAAAAGAAAGACGGACCATGTGCGGACATTTAAAACAATGGCGGCGAAAGGTTCACGTTGGTGTGATGCGGAGGTGGAGTGTTTACTGCAGATTTGGTCGATGAAAATATTCAAAAACAGTCGACAAGACGCACAAAAACTCTGAGGTCAATGGAAAGATTTGTAAACAAAGCGACACAACACGATGACGTCAATCAATGCCTGTGACGTGTTACGGCGTGATGACGTATAGGCAGGCAAGAAGCATTCGCGCGAGGCCCCGGTAGTGTTAGTACAAACGGGCCTGGCCCGCGGGGGGAGAGGGAGGGGGGACAAGTACCCTAAAGCACAGGGCACTGTACGGACGGACAGTGTGAGTGTGAGAAGTGTTTTATTCTGTATTAAAGACTACAAAGGATGTTATAACAAATGACTTCAAACAGTAGATATTTTTTTACAATAATATAAATATCAGTTCGAATAACTCTTAGTAATCGCATGATGATAAGCAATTTTAACATACAATATTAAATTGCTGCGGCAAGTATGTTACTATATTATTTAATGTTTGGTTGCTATTGTTGTTGTACTTTTAAAATTGATGTGCTGGGTCACCATTATAATGATTTATAGATGGGTGGATTGGTGCAGTCAGTGTAGACCCTCATCCACCCCCATCCTACACACACACACACACACAAACACACACAGAGACAGACACACACATACACACACACACACACACAATGTCAAGGTCACTGTGTTTCACATCCATATATCTTCCCTGCTCTGGCCTAAATGGAGGGTAGGATACACACAAAGAGAGTCAAAAGTATTGCTTTGGGTGTTAGTTCGCTAGCACATATACGAAAAGTATTGCTTTGGGCATCCGAGTGTGTGCGTGTGCATATACATGTATAACCGTGCATTCATTTGTGGCTGTGTGCGTTGGAGAGAATTATGACCAGCACTCACCCTTAAAACCACCAGGGAAAGCACATACACAGCTTCATTACTCCCTTTCTCCATTTTCCCTCCCTTCCTCCCTCCCATCCGTCCTGTTTCCTCCACACGTTAAGTAATAGTGGTGACGGTGTGTTGGCTGGCGAGACAAAGAGGTGCAGATCTACCGTAAAGAATGAGCCAGTAAAGAAAATACATCCGCTTCAAATAAGACATTAATCACACTAAATTCTTATTTATCAGTTATAGATTTTTCAAATATTTCCAAATTGTCCAAGGAACAGTACTCCTACATGAGTAGGAATGTGCACCAACAGGCTAACGCTAACACACCACATGTGACCAGTGACCACTAATGACTTTAATTTTGAATCCTTATGTCTCTTTGTCTTCATATGTATGGCAGAATGCACACACGTGTTTATGTGTGTTATGTTTACGAGACAGAGAATAATATTCCAACCCCTATCTTAAAGGCCTCTTTCTCATCTGTGTTACATGTGTGTTGATGAGTGTGTACTCTGGCTTTGAAATGTACATCTGTGTGTTTATATGTTTGTGTGTAAAATAAAACTTGTGGCTTCACTCTGACTTTGTTTATTGAGACTGCAGAACCCGCATGAGAGCAAAATATGCAGTATTTATGAATGAATTAAGATGTCTTCCATTAAGAGATCTTAATAAATTGTTAACTTATTTAATGTTTGATTATTTTAGTTTGTTTGTGTGTGCAGTGTGCATGCAAGATCTAGACACAGAAATGTCAGTCAGCGATGGCAGGATATTGAAAAAAAGAGAAGAACAGCAGGAAGAAACACAGGGAGATAAAGAAATGTTAGATGACCAGTTATCACCACAGGGTCGTTCACAGGCAAATATCACCCAAGAGGGATGAATGGATCCTCAAGGTGGAACAAAGCAGATCAGGTCTGGGGGAGGGGTGACAGCAGGACGAGAAGACCCCACTGATGATGGTGATATAGAGTGTGTGGCAGTTAATATAGTGCAGGTTATTATAGAGCTCCATAAATGGTCTGCATGTCTTGCTACAGAGACGTATTTACTGGATGTTATAAAATGTGGTTTGTATTCCCCACATGTGGTTTAGATGGGAATGCTCAGTATGAGCAACTATGTCCTGCATTATTTTTTCCTGTTTTTTGTTCCAGTTGGCCCAGCCTTTCTGTGCGTGTCTGCAAGTACAGCAGGGGTCAAAGGGGATGTTTTCCCATGTGATCATAAGATAAACGATGTGACACCCTCCTGTCAGCATGCACCAGTACACTTTGAAAGACAACTCCATATTGGAATTTGTCCATTTGTTGCCCTAAGTCTTATATGCACCTATGTACCTAATATTTTTCCACTCCATTCCACAGCAACAGTGGCCAAACATGCACGCTGCAGCTCAAAGACAGATTTCCAGAACATTGTGTAACTGTGACACTTGCTTCTCTTATATTTAAGTGTGCTCTAAAAATACAGTTCCCTAATTGCAATCCTTTTCTTATTGTGCTTTTCTTTTTCTTACAGTAGAGAGATGTCCAAAGCACAAACAAATGGCTTGTCGACCAAAGTAAAATACCAGATTAGCCTTTTTTTTTACTCATTGTTTAGCGTCCTGTAGACCCCACCGCATACAACCCAGAGAGGCCTGTCTCCCTGGTTTCACCTTTTATAAACCATCTGTTATAAAATATCCCAACAATAATATTTTTACCCTCTGCTGCAGTCATGCACTACTTCAAATAAACCGTTTAAACATGTTCAAATTGCTACTCAAGGGGATTGCATGAAGTCTTCCACTGGCTACATTACTTTTGTCTTAGACCCCAAACAAAAGTGTAATTTTCTGCCGTAAAATTCTGAAACATGTCATCATTTCAAATTCACGTTTTTACTTTTCATCAAATTAGGAAAAGATGATCTATAATAAGTGGGATTATGAAAGCTAACACTATTTCTTATTTTCTTTGAGCAATTGTAGCATTGGTTACATAACATAAATGAGCAAAAGGTATTCAAGTAAAAGGATGAGGTCATTCATTGTCACACATATGCAAAAAGACACACAAATGCACAAAAGCCTGAAAAAAATCTGTAAAAGAGCGAGGCGAGCGCCGATGGCCTTCACCAGCCCTCGTGTGTGCTTGTTGAGAAAAGCCTATTGTGGGAGCGCCGAACACAGACCTCGATCCTTTAAACAGAATTTTTTTTTTAAAAGCCTAGCAATATAAGGAGGGAGCAAATGTCTGACACAAGACAAAACACATGTGCATTAGCATTTCAGAATTTCAGCAATCACCCTCGCAAACAGAATGAAACTGCCTGCTAGGTAGAGAGTCGGTGAATGCGTGTGTTTGAAGGTGACGGCCTGGGTTAAAAGTGCTGCGAGGTCCAATGCAGGGGAGGAACGCGGCGAAACACACATGTCAGCACCCAAACACCTGCATATCTATTCATAGAAACAGACATAAGCTCCATCAAGATAGGGGTTAGTCGCCTGCATTTTGATTAGCATACAAAATGAGATGGACATGCCTCAGTGGGATCTGTCAGGGTGATGGCAATCTCAGGGGAAAACAAAAACCAGCTTCTCTCTGGTCCTACATGTCAGTTTAACATTTTAGGAAATACGCTTATTTGCTTTCTTGCCAAAAGTTTGATGACAAGATTGATACCAATCTCCCATAAATATGAGGTGGTTAGCGTAGTGTAGTATTAACACTGAAACAAGGTCAAACAGCTGGCCTGAGTCTGAAGAAATAATGTGTCACAAAACCCCCAGTTTAGCTTGCTGACCACTAACCACAGATGTGCTCACTTGACTTGTCCTCTTCTTACTGTCTTTTTTATCTGACTCATAGGCAATACTGAGTACTTAGGACAACTTTTATGTTTTTATAGAATTAAAACTTTAGATTTTTATCTCATGGTGTCTCATGCTGCACTGTGCGCCTGCATGCCCATATGTTCAAGTGTTTGCGTGTCTTCTCTATGTCCTGATAAGTCTCTCAAAAAACGTATCTGTGCGTAACATGAGTGTGTGAGTGCGTGCAAGAGTTTTTATTTTCCATGCACACAATAAAGATGAGCGATAAGACGCCAACTGTCTGCGTGGCATATCTGTTTTATTTGACTGTCTGTGTACAGTGACTGTAAACTCCTAGTCCTAAAAGACAGCAGGAGACTCTGGTTTTCTGCCTCTGAATGAACAGGCTGGATGCTTTAATCTAGGGTGATATGGCCATCCCGATATAGGAATATAGAAACATAATTGTGTATCAGGATATCTTAATATATGATTTCATCACAATACTAATTCCGTTTAAATATGCTAAATTATCAATTTGAAGTATCCCCCTGCTTCAGTCTCATGAATGTGGACAGGCTGACATTTACAAACAAAGTAAAAACTGCCAACGAAAATGATCACATGGATAAAATGACAGCTCAAGATTAAGCGACTCTTATATTTAATTTTGCCTTTCCCTCCCTAATAAAACTGACAGCCAGCACTGATAAAGTGAAAAACAAATGTGCTTATCAAGTAAGAAAAGTTACTGTGGCATCTTTTTATCTCCACAAAATGTGCAAAATACACACTGTTCTGTCCTGTCCTTCCTGTATGAGACAGCCCTCCTTATTACCTTCTTCCTTTGAAGAACCTAATTTATCTTAGATTTTCTGACTAAGCACAAAAGCTGAATCTGTAATGTTGCACAAGCAACAGTGCTGAAAAGTTAGGAGTTGGATGTTTTTCGTGTCAGAGCCCACGCACTCACTGCTCATTCCTGTCATGTTCTAACGTCATCCTGCTGGCTCATTAAAACTTGACTCTGGTGGTTACTTGCATCACTGCTGGAAGGACTGACCAAAGAGCTAGAAAAAGGCTACATGTTAAAAAAAGAGAGAAAGGAATAACCTCTGGCCCATCAGGAGTGCTACGGCCTTATGAGTCAACGGTCAAAACAGTAAACCACAAGTGAGCCCCATATGCTCATATGAAAGGAAAAATATATTAAACGTCATAAGATTTTTTCAATTTTTCTAAACAGCAATATCTCAAATGGTGGATACAGAATGCATTGTAATGGAGATCTTGAAAAATCAAATAAGTGATTTTTTTTTGTGTGTCAAACTTGTATTTCCAAGGTCAACAATGATCTGTGATGCACAAGATATCAAATGCTTTTAAATTATGTTTACTGTTTGTCATATTTTGGATTGGAAGTCTTCAATTTCTATCTTATGTGTTCTTGAAATATATTGAAAGGAAGTATGACATGGTGGACATGTAATATATAATTGCTAATTATGAAGTATAATTGCCAACCGTGACAGCAATGCTGTTTTGTGTGTCTGTGTGTGTCATAATGGCAAAATGTGGTCCTTGAGACACGAAGGAAAGTTTAGAGTATTTTTGTTTATATGTTTATATGTCTGTGTTGTAACCGTGCAATATACAGTCATGTGACTTTACACGTGTGTTGTTGAGATCTGTACCTGATGTCTGTACCAAAATTTACCAGCTTCAGCTTCTCATATTAAAGGATGTGCTGTTTTTTTTGGACTGTCCAGACAAAAAATATATTTATATATATATATATATATACTGTGTGTATGTATATCTATTATATTTAAAATTAAAGATTTTTTTCTTACATCTAAAAAAACTAAGCAATCAATTGACTAATTAAGAAAATAGTTGGTAGATTAATGAATGATGTAAATAATAAACAATTGCATCTCTGTAAAAACAGAGAGATGAAGTGTGTTTTTTTGGGGGGGGAGGTGAAGGACAAAAAGACGCAATACTGTGGCAAAAACAGGTCAAAGAAAGGAATAATACTGAGGGACAGATGGTGAGAAGAAAAGATATCACTCTTCAGGGGTCAAACCAGGACTGAATGGCGACTGGGAGACGGTAAAAAAGCCCCTGTCCTGCGATTCGAGTGCTTTCTGTCAGTCTAAGCTCCTGGCCAGAGATGGAGCTGGTTGCCAAGGAGACACACCACCTTCAAGCAGGACGATGGCTCTCACAAATCAAACCGTTCATTCATGTGACGTGAGCAGCACCGATAACAGTGACGTGAGTGTACTGTGAGCTTGTGTGCCTGGGACTGTGTAGCTCCTGGTGAGAGGAGCTCCATCTTGCCACCTTGTGTTTTTTCCTCTTTGGCAATGCTCTTGATCTGGCTCCACAGGTTATCGCAAACATATAGACTCTGCCTACAAAAGAGTCCACTGCTTAGCATGTTAGTGCCAACTGTCCTGGCAGTATGTTTCCCCCTCCCTTAGTGACAATGAAATCACAGGGACCATCTTCCTCCTCCCATTGGCTGGTAAGCTCCATGGTGATGTCCTGTGATTGGGCATGCCCAGCCTGCACTCTCGGCCAATCAGGTTCACTGTATCCAAGAGACTGAAGCATGTAAGGCTATTTAAATCCAACCAGAGACTCACAAGATTGTTCAGATGTATATTTCACAGTGCAAAAAAATAAAAAGCTAGTGGGGGAAAGGTTTACGAGTGGACGAATGTGCAAATCCAGACAGACCTGATTGGTGTTTAAAGTGGTCGTCCCACCTAGACGGGTTAAAGAGACATAGAGCGAAGCGTGAGTTGAATGAATGAACTTCTGCATCATGTACTCCTCCTGAACCTTGAGTTTATCTATGAATATCGATCAAATTCTACTTCTTCTGCTTCGCATTGATGCTTGAGTTAGTGAAGCATGAAGAGAGCAAGGACGGCACAGTTCGAATCAAATGGACAGAGGAAGTGTAAGCTGGAGGTCTTTTCTCCCGTACAACTGTGTGTCAGGGGGGCAGTCAGCCTATGGGTCTTTCGTGGTGTAGCCGGAGCAGGACTGTTGCAACAAAGACCAACTTGCAGTGGACCACAACTAGACTGTCGCTGACGAACACAGCGTAAGTCTGCGGCCATTTTGAGTCCACTCGTTTTTTGATGCGTCATACTTTCTGTGACGACAAAATGGTGGACAAAATCTGAATGTCGGGCTGTCAACGAAAAAATCTTTTTTAAAATAAAATGTTACGATTTTGCTGAAAGTGAATATCTAACATTTTCATATTGGAGTAGATTTTGTGTACAGTATCTTGCTAATATGAGAGATTCTAATTTACTACTACTACTACTTTTCTCTGTAAGATATAGTTTGTTGAATTAGGTCAATAATTATGTAACTTTCAATACAATATAAATATAAAGTTATAAATAAAGGCTACTTGTCTTTTAAACTAGTATATTGCTTTTATTTAGCTTTCACTTATTTTCCTATACATGTCGTCTTGTGTCACAGAGAACGCAAATGTCAATAGAACAGGCTATCTGGCTTATACTATTACAGGATTAGAGAGAAATGACCCATGTGTCTTTCACATGAAAGAGAGGAGAGGTGAAAGTAGGTTAGAGCTACGACCGCCACTCAATTACGGTTTTACCCTGATAACAAGAGAACTACAATGACTGAAGTGGTCTGAATGCTAGAAAGTAGTAGAAAAATAACAGTATTTTGTGCGCTTAATGAACCTAGAAGTGAAAAACGTACAGTATATGATATGACGCACCCTATTTTCTCAGTTTATCAAATAATAAACCATTTTTAAATAATTTCAGTCAGTGGAGTTGTTGCTTCTTTCTATGCTGTGATACTGATTTGTGACTTTTGTTAACCTGGATTATTAGTGTTTACCACATATCCATCTACTGAAACCTGTACAAGTTTGTCTTTGATTTTTTTAAATGCACAACATCATATTGCTGCTGCCATGACAGAGAAATATGAAATAAAAAAGTATATATATTTCTCTGTTTGCCCCATTATTTCTTTCCAAAAACAATTGTAAAAGATTGTGTTATGATGTATTTATATGATCATCATCAGAAGTTATTACCAAGAAACTTTCCCAGTATAAATTCATAAAGTCTCATATAAAAAAATATCCAGTCAAACATGTGTTAATCTTTATTTGTTGTACATTGGTGTTTTTTGTTTAATTCATGAGTGTAGGAGGTACATTATAATGCGTAATTCAAGATTTTGTTGTACTTTTCACATCGACTTAAATTAAGGCAAAATGAATTGTTCATGTTTTTTTATTGCCCAGGATTAGTCAAGGATTGAAAATATTATTGAACGCAAAATAAATTTAAGAGTATATTAATTAAGACGGTCAAATAATGTCTCATGGGAAACTTGGACGTTTAACCTAGTCCCTGCAGTTACTATTTGAACTCTATGAATCTTTAAGGACCACTATGGAAACAACTCCTTATCGTCTCACAAAACCTCCACAAAAAACTTTAGATACCCCCTTATTTCTCCTGCGAAATATTCCTCTATCTAAGCTGTCCATTGTATAGAGGGCCTGTATGGAAGCCCAAAATATCTCACAATATTGACTTAATATCTCAAAATAATGACAAAGTATCTCAAAATAATGACAAAGTATCTCAAAATAGTGACTTAGTATCTCAAAATAGTGACTTAGTATCTCAAAATAATGACAAAGTATCTCAAAATATTGACTTGGTTTCTCAAAATAATGACAAAGTATCTCAAAATATTGACTTAGTATCTCACAATAATGACAAAGTATCTCAAAATAGTGACTTAGTATCTCAAAATAGTGACTTAGTATCTCACAATAATGACAAAGTATCTCAAAATAGTGACTTAGTATCTCAAAATAGTGACTTAGTATCTCAAAATAATGACAAATTATCTCAAAATAATGACTTAGTTTCTCAAAATAATGACAAAGTATCTCAAAATAATGACTTAGTTTCTCAAAATAATGACAAAGTATCTCAAAATAGTGACTTAGTTTCTCAAAATAATGACAAAGTATCTCAAAATAGTGACTTAGTATCTCAAAATAATGACAAATTATCTCAAAATAATGACTTAGTTTCTCAAAATAATGACAAAGTATCTCAAAATAGTGACTTAGTATCTCAAAATAATGACAAATTATCTCAAAATAATGACTTAGTTTCTCAAAATAATGAGAAAGTATCTCAAAATATTGACTTAGTATCTCACAATAATGACAAAGTATCTCAAAATAGTGACTTAGTATCTCACAATAATGACAAAGTATCTCAAAATAGTGACTTAGTATCTCAAAATAATGACAAAGTATCTCAAAATAGTGACTTAGTATCTCAAAATAGTGACTTAGTATCTCAAAATAATGACAAATTATCTCAAAATAATGACTTAGTTTCTCAAAATAATGATAACGTATCTCAAAATATTGACTTAGTATCTCAAAATAATGACAAAGTATCTCAAAATGAGAAAGTATCTCAAAATAGTGACTTAGTATCTCAAAATAATGACAAAGTATCTCAAAATGAGAAAGTATCTCAAAATATTGACTTAGTATCTCAAAATAATGAGAAAGTATCTCAAAATAATGACTTAGTTTCTCAAAATAATGAGAAAGTATCTCAAAATAATGACTTAGTTTCTCAAAATAATGAGAAAGTATCTCAAAATATTGACTTAGTATCTCAAAATAATGAGAAAGTATCTCAATATAATTAGAAAGTATCTCAAAATAATGACTTCATTTCTCAAAATGTGATGAAGTATGTCAAAATAATGACTTTGTTTCTCAAAATAATGATGAAGTATCTCAAAATATTGACTTAGTATCTCAAAATAATGACAAAGTATCTCAAAATAATGAGAAAGTATCTTAAAATAATGACTTAGTATCTCAAAATAATGACAAAGTATCTCAAAATAATGAGAAAGTATCTTAAAATAATGACTTAGTATCTCAAAATAATGACAGAGTATCTCAAAATAATGTTGAAGTATCTCAAAATAATGATGAAGTATCTCAAAATAATGAGAAAGTATCTCAAAATAATGACGAAGTATCTCATAAAAAATGAGAAAGTATCTCAAAATAATGAAGTATCTCTAAATAATGATGAAGTATCTCAAAATAATGACTTTGTATCTTAAAATAATGATGAAGTATCTCAAAATAATGAGAAAGTATCTCAAAATAATGAAGTATCTCTAAATAATGATGAAGTATCTCAAAATAATGACTTAGTATCTCAAAATAATGATGAAGTATCTCAAAATAATGAGAAAGTATCTCAAAATATTGATGAAGTATCTCAAAATAATGACAAAGTATCTCAAAATAATGATGAAGTATCTCAAAATAATGACTTAGTATCTCAAAATAATGAGAAAGTATCTCAAAATAATGAGAAAGTATCTTAAAGTAGTGACTTAGTATCTCAAAATAATGATGAAGTATCTCAAAATAATGAGAAAGTATCTCAAAATAGTGACCTAGTATCTCAAAATAATGATGAAGTATCTCAAAATAATGATGAAGTATCTCAAAATAATGATGAAGTATCTCAAAATAATGATGAAGTATCTCAAAATAATGAGAAAGTATCTCAAAATAATGAGAAAGTATCTTAAAGTAGTGACTTAGTATCTCAAAATAATGATGAAGTATCTCAAAATAATGATGCAGTATCTCAAAATAATGATGCAGTATCTCAAAATAATGATGCAGTATCTCAAAATAATGATGCAGTATCTCAAAATAATGACTTAGTATCTCAAAATAATGATGAAGTATCTCAAAATAATGATGAAGTATCTCAAAATAATGATGAAGTATCTCAAAATAATGACTTAGTATCTCAAAATAATGAGAAAGTATCTTAAAGTAGTGACTTAGTATCTCAAAATAATGATGAAGTATCTCAAAATAATGATGCAGTATCTCAAAATAATGAGAAAGTATCTCAAAATAATGATGAAGTATCTCAAAATAATGACAAAGTATCTCAAAATATTGATGAAGTATCTCAAAATAATGAGAAAGTATCTTAAAATAATGAGAAAGTATCTTAAAATAATGAAAAAGTATCTTAAAAGAATGAGAACGTATCTTAAAATAGTGACTTAGTATGAGGACTATTAGTATAGTCGACACTTTTCCTGGAAATAAACCAATTGTTGGCTTACTTACATTTGTCCGCGTGAAGCTGCAGTTTGCATCATGGACAACTGGTAAACGCGCGTCAACGAATCGCGCGAGACCTAAGTGAAGCTCGTGCACGCGTCTTCCTCGGGCCAAGATGGAAAACTTGACAGTTGACAGCACGTTTCAGGTGTTATGATTGTTTCATTTTGTCTGTGGAAGACTATCTGAGGATATGGCACAATAACTCTAACTCTGCCTTGTATCCCAGCAGAGGATTTCACGGTGAGTTTTTTCTGACTTCCCTAACTGTTTGGTTTAACGTCAGTAGATATACTTTCATTCAATACCCGGTTTCTTCAAACGCTTCAGTTTTTCATCTGTCCCTCTGGTCTTGGAAAAAACGCGGTACATTAACTACAGAGGCGCTTACGCGGAATAAAAAGCCGTTTTTAGCTCGGCTTCTTGAATGCTACGGTTATTTTGTTTCTTGGGTTTGTTGTTACCAAGTGACCACAGCGGCATTTGGTCACCATGGAGACGGAGCGTGGACGCGCAGAGGGACTTCTCATGCACTCACACAAAATCCAGAGTAGAGGTTGTGCTGATGGATTTACTCTTCATGGACACACTGCAAACATCATTATTTATCACACGTTATTCATCACACTGAGGGGGTTTTAGGTATCCAACAGGCAAGCACTATACTTAGGTGTAATTGTAAGGTGTTTTACTTGAGTACTTACAGTTTAAACTTCAACTTAAGCTTCAACTTCAACTTTAAACTTTCAGAGGGAAATTTACACTTATAGTTAGGCCTAATAGTGACTTTGTAGGTTAAGATTAACATACATACATAAAATATGATGCATTGTTTTATAAACTACCAAAAGAAAGTAGTTATGAGCTCCTCCACCTCTTATTAGCTATGGCATTAAGGCATGTTTATGCCTAGACAACTATTTTGATAATTGATTAACCACTTTAGATTTAGTCAGATTAATTGATAATGAAAATAATCTGCAGCTCTAAATGCACTCATGACAGTTAGTATACTACTACACTGACAGGGGATTCTGCTGCATAATGAGTACTTTTACTTTAGATATTTTAGGTAGAAGTAATTGATAATACTTCATTCATTCATTCATCTTCAACCGCTTATCCCGGGGTCGGGGTCGCGGGGGGTGCTGGAGCCGATCCCAGCTGACATCGGGCCTGAGGCGGGGTACACCCTGGACAGGACGCACATAGAGACGAACAGAGACAGACAACCATTCACACCTACGGGCAATTTTAGAGTCATCAATTAATACTTAATAATTATTATTTTACTTAAGTAAGATTGAATGCTGGACTTGTATTTGCCATAGAATCGATGTAAATCTGTATATGCCTTTTACACTTGCTGTTAACTTTCTGTTCTGGCATTATTATCCTATACTTATATACTTATATTTCCAACTGTTTTCCAGCAGTGAGACACCCTGTAACCATCTGCATAATGAACTCAAATCGCTGAGGTCATTTGCAGCGTGTCTTGGCGAGTGTCACATAGGCTAAAATGGCCTCTATAGAGGGAAACCATGAGATTTGCAGCCCGTTCAGTTCCCGGCGCAACACTGTGAGGAAAACAAGTGCAGAAATAGTGAGTGAAGCCAGACAGTCCCTGCGGGTCCAGTCCACCCAACGACCGTTTACTCCCAGAGATGGACACAGGAAACTTTTTGGAAAGAGCTCTGTTCGTGCAGACCGTGGCAACAGACCTCCATCCGCATTTAGGTATGTCACAAACTCCACTTCATTCTCCTTCATGTTTTCAACTGTGGGTCACATGTAACTTGTAGAAATAATGAGTCATTTTTATTTCCCTTTTCAGTCTTCATGCTCAAAATTTTGATGCTCCTGACTCTAGGCCAGGTTCAGGGACTCGCCTCTCTCCTCTGGACCATGTGAGTCCCCTCTCTCTCTCTCACACACACACACACACACACACACACACACACACACACACACACACACACACACACACACACACACACACACACACAAACACACAGTAATTGCACTTGGGTATACACACCCCTGTACGCCAATATGAAAGCGTATCTGGTTTTGATAAAAGGTATTATAATGTTCATTTCTGAAATCAAAAAACAGGAATAAATGAGTAACCAAAACACTAGGATTTCCTTGTGGACATGAGTAGTTTCATTTGTAGATCCAAGTTGTGATTCATTGTTCACACCATATTCCATTAATATGTTTGTGTGGTACCAGAAGCCAAAGTTTCCAGTTCCCTGCGATGCTGCGGATCCATTCAAGGCCTTTCCTAAACCCCCCACTGACCCACTGGAAGTGAAGAGGGGGCTGCCAGGAGCACGGGCACGCCTCCTCCGGGCTGGATCTCTCACCACGCTGTCTCCTGTAGAGGGAAACATAGATGGTAAGGAAGGGAAAAAATATTGATGCAAGTCTGGATTAATAGAAAAATTATAGATGGATAGATGAAAGTAAAGTCATTATTATCAGGCAATCATCCATGTTGTGCTTACAATCCAGTGCTAATAAGAGAAGGTGTTAGACTGTGCATCTGTTAAACACATAGAAAATGAAAAAGAAAACTTCACTATATATTTACCCTTTCATCGCTGTGAATCTTCTGTGCAGGCACTAGTGCAAGAGCAGTTTTCTCAAAGGGAAATGAATGGAGCCATTCACATGCTGACATTATACCTGATTTACATTCTCTGTGGTTGGGCTGGGTGAAAAACGTGACTTACTGCTGCTGTTTTGAGTGGGAAATGAGTGTTCTCTTTCTCTCTCTAACCTTGTCTAGCAAATCTGCTCTGTCATTTGGAGCAATAACATAGATGAGTATGTTTAAAAGCATTGACTGAATTTGAAAATCTTTGACCTGAGAATGTGCAGTATGTGTTTAGCCAGTGGTACAAGTAGAAACATTATTGCAGCACATAGCCACAACCCTGTAAATATCTTTTTGCCACATCCTTTCTATGTGTTCAGTGAGAGAGCGTTTAAATCCAGGCCCGGGACAAAAGGATACGTCAGCCAAACGACTCCCCAGTTCAGACCACACCGAGGTCCGACTCCTGAGCGGTCGCCACAAACCTGGCCCCCGCAGAACATCCAGTGAAAGGTACGCTTTCATTCCCTCTGTTTGACTTGCAAGATCTGTCCTTCTCTCTTGTCTGCTCCCCCCATCCTCTCCTACTCCCCCTTTTAGACCAAAGTGACAGTGCAACAATGAATTGAAGATTTATAGCACACAGAGGTTGCAGTAGTAGCCGTTACAAGATGGAGTTTATTATGCCTCCTATTTTTGCCTTTCATCCAATCCTCCTCCTCCTCCTCCTCCTCCTCACTTTTTTACCTCCCTCTTTTGCCCTATTTTGTCAAATTCAGTGACAAGAGTTTCTCATGTCTTTTTGTGTTCCTGTCTTGGTCCTTAACTTATCCAGACCTCTGGGAAGAGAAAGGTATAACTGGAAATATCTTAGTAAGGCTGGTATCATTATAAGTGTTTGTGTTTTGTGCTATGCCCAACCCATGATCCGAAACACAGGACTGAAAACTGATATTGCTCTCAAATAGATTGACATGTTTTTTTATTGTACAGAGGCACATTAGACAAACTCAAATCCAGGGCAAGTTACTAGTGTTTTCTTTATGATACACAGCTACCATCACTGACAGCTTAATATATGAAGTCAGTTAGATCAGCAAGGGTGTCACTTACTTATAGATAGAAAAAAATCTTCATCTTGAAACACTCAACCCCATTTTAAACCCTCATATACTTTACTGTACACTATATCTTGTGAAATCCGGTTTTATTCCCATTGAAACTGCCTCTATCTGTCATTACTATCATGTGTCAGCTTTTACAACCTCACAGTGCAGAAAGGCTAAAAGCTCTGCTTTTTTCTGCCGACCTCATCAGCTGTGTGTCAGCACGAGGGGCATAATTCTGGGCGTGAGGTTGGGGGCTGTCGTTACTATCCATCCACCTATCGATTGGGTGGGGTAGCTGGGGCAGTAGATGGGGGACAGACCATAAAACACTTTTACAGGAAACCTGGGCGCAGTACAGCCTCCTCCCTCACAAGCCAAGTTAACATGCAATGTTTGTAACTTATTGCTTACAAAGAGAAGACTAAAGAGACACAGCTGTGGTCTATTTATGATGTAAATTGAAAAGATTAAAGTATTCTTGGTGTGTTAGGTCAGAGTTTTTGAAGCACTTTTCTGTAGTGTTGCAATTAACTACATAAAAGGTGCATTAGACAGAGACAAACAAAGTGATAGTCAAGCCAGAAGTACACTGACTGCAAGTGGAAATAGATGCAGCATGACAGATTAATATGATGAGTTGGATGAGATATAAAGATAGGGGAGATTAGACATCCACTAGGTTCTTTTTCTCCAATAAGCCAGAGCTTTATAGCTCCAAATGGCTCTCTATTAGATTTTGGTGCCCATCTGGGCAAGGCTGGCAGCAGCGTGTGTTGTGACTGCAGTGCACTGGCCAGGCCAAAGACTGGGATGAGGTCATGTCTCAGAGAATGCAGTATCACACAAAGAAGCCTTATTATCAGGCTCTTAATCCTATCATACAGAGCCAAAGCCCCCTCTCTGAAAAACTGCACATGCCTCGGCCAGCACTCCCTGCTGCATATGCCCTATGTGCCTTCCAATACCAATCGTTAATGCTAATGTCATCAAGTGACGCCTTCTGATGTTGCCACAATGGATGAAAAGGCACCATTTTTACAAAAACTAGGCCCATTTTTTGTCTCATACCTGTCAGGAAGGCCATAAAATAAAGCTTATTTGAGTGTAAAAGCTCAATAAGCTGAGAGTCAGCCTTCTGTACTAATCTCACTGCAGAAGCTTCAGAGTCCTGATAACATGAATGAGAAATAATTACACTTTTCCATATTTTATAAGGTTGATTCACCCTCTTGTGTGGGATTTGGGATGCAAATCTTGCACTTATAGCAGTGATTAGGATGACTCACCATGTTACCTGTGTTTATCTATTTTATTATTAGTTATTTCTCAGTTGGTCACATAGTAATAAGTCATAAGACACACTACCTGTTGTGTTTCGCTGAATTTATTCTAGCATTGAGTCATTCTCTTTGTGTATGGGCAGAATAGTGCAGACTTGACAGTGACATGCAGAGGGCAAGCCACAACACATAACATAGCATGACAAGGGGTGTGTTTTGGGGAGCACTTTACGGTTACTGCACAGAGGCGGGAAGGCTGTGGAGACAGCTCACAGTGACAAAGCATGAACAGCTTTAACCAGACTGCCCACAAAGCTAAGATCTTAGTTCCTGTCTGTTGGGGATTGCAGTTTGTGATGCACAACGGTGCACACGCCTGCACAGATACAAAGATTCACATGTACACAAAAACTTACAAGCTGCACGCAACAAACAGACACATACATTTATTTACATGTATGCAAATGTACATACACAGACACACACATTACAGATAACATCGCTTGTACACACGTCTTAACCTCTGCTACAACAGGGACACCTAGTGGCAGTTGATGAAAATACACCTGTAGCTGGCATTATATAAAGTTAGTAACTTTTCATGGAGATGTATTCTTCCTCACAATTCATCCTTTAATGTTTCATTTTTCTTGTTTTGTTATTTACTATTATTGCAATGCACAACTGAACCACATCTCCCAAAGTCAATTTAATGAGGTCAGTAGTCATTCATGTCTCAGGTCAAAATCTGATATAACTAGACTCTTTGTGTTTTTGTGTTTCTTTGTGCCAACAGTAGAATAATACAGCCTGGTGTTGACTCAGGGGTTAGACTCACAGAGTGTACAGCAGGACGGAGAACAGGTTTGTCCAGATACATTCAATTAACTCTTTTTAACCTCCCTAACCTACAACCTTTTTTTTCTTCTTTTTTTTACACATGAATGGTTCATTTTGTACAGCATGTAAAATAGAAAATGTAGTTGCAACTTTTTCTAACATACCACTCAACCATTCAGTGGTTTAACTGTAACATATTTTCTAAGATGTCTACAGCCAAACCGAAATAAGGAAATGAACACCCCTTCTTGAGTGTCAGACTTTGATTGGGGTGTTGTTGCTAAGGGCCTAATTTCCACCATGAGACGCAGTCAGCCAATAGCTGAGAGAGCTGTTAGTTTGGGCAACCACAGTTTCCTGCATCACACCAAGCAAGCTGATATCCAAATGTTCAGCAAAAAAAGGTGCACGGTGTGGGAGAGATTACAGACATTTGCGTGCACAAACATGCAAGCACATGTTTTCATCGCACATGCACACACTCAGGTGCCCACACAGAGACTATTTCAGCACAGAAACAGAAATCAGAGGAAGTGTAACTGTGGATGGCGACCTTTCATTGTGGCACATCAAACTTCCTGCTAGTTTTATTTTAAGACAGTGAACTTGTGAACCATGCTTGCCGCTCATGTTCACTGTCTGCGTTTGGATGTGGTCATTTTCTAAAAGGAATTCTCTCTGCACATTTCAGAGCAGGGAAATGGAGACAACAGCACAAGCGCAGAGGAGGATTCAGAATCATTGGTGTGGAATAATATGATCGTTCCTCTTCTCCAGCAACTAGAGAGTGTGGCTGCAGGTAGTGTGGGCACTGCAATAAGGAAACCCACTAAAATGTGCAAGCATGTGAAATGCAATGACCAGATCTATTCATATGACCCAATGAATATATTGTTTCTGTCACTAGCTTCATTCACACTATCACATTTTTGACTTTGGGTTAAAGAAAGTCTCTGAAGCTTATCTAAAATGTAATATGGGTGCAGTGATTATGGTCTTAAAAAGGTAAGTTTCTCTTTGGAGTGCGCCATTTCTCTTTCCTTATTACATTTAATTTTCAAACTTTTTTAGCATTGGCAGATCAGTCATGCATGAAGTCTCACAAAATGAAAAAACACTGTCATTTCAACCAGTGAAGAAAGGCAAACACAGTAGTGTTTTGTTTGGCATCCATGCAGAATTGTCTAAGCTTGAAACTGCAGTCTGGCAGCCATGAAATGAAATCTATGGCTGTAAATATTTTAACACTCTACAAATTTAATGGAAAATTCATTTGAAAGATAAATATTAAATATTTATTGTATCAAGTGCCTTCTGGCTCATGCATAAAACACCTTTCAGATTCAGTGGGAAATTGCAGTGAAGTGTTGAGTGTGAGACTGCAGCCAACCTTTTTTTAAAATGGCCAAAGCCCTGTTGTTTATGCAAGGAAAACATTTATTTTACCTCAAAAACAAGGAAAAGACTCCACCCTTTCTCTTCCTCTGCGTCAGGATCGTAGCTGGCTGTTGCAGAATTGTTCCCCTGCATTTGACCACTGAAACTCAAAGTTTCTTCTTAGAGAAGGGAGGGGAATGTTATTTTACTGCTGACCAATGCATTATTGATGTTGAGGATTTAACCTTAAGTTCGTCATGCTAATGATAAATGTACACCATGCAGTCGAGCACAAGCATATTGCACATACGTACCACAACATACACACAAAAAAAACAACTAATCTGTATTCATATGCATACACATTTGCCAAAACACGCAAGTGGGTGTTTTCATTTTGGGATGTTTGGTTTCTCTGTGAATATTTGACATGCCGCCCTGAATTTGATATAATTTATTTTGTAATGTCTGTTTTCCTGCGATGCCAGGCAGCTCTGAGGGCTCGGTGGGCCGTCTGTGTGATTTGTGTGACGGTCTCCACGGCACCTTGGCAGAAAGGGACATGCTCGGCCGACGCTGTAAGAGGAGGTCAGGGATACTTCGAACACTGTTCCGCCTCATTGACCTTAATTCTGCCCAGCTCAACCTGCACATCGCCAAGCTCTGCCTCGCTGTGAGTCGGCTGGGTCTTTGTGGGTGTGTGGGTGTCAGCATGTCTGCCACTAAGTCACAAGGGCATCCACAAAGCTGTTTTGCATTTTTCTCTTCAGCTGTGTGTCAGTGGAAACAACCTGCTCAACATCTGTAAGCTCATCTTCCAGATCAGCCGCAGTGAAAGCAACGACACCCTCTTCCAGAACAACTCTATCATAGGTGAACACTATTCTAGGTCACCATGATCTAACTCAGATTTCCTATTCTGTACCAAGTCCTATATTCTAAAATATGTATGAGTAATGAAAACAAATTCATATTTTGTCTATATAAAGCAACACAATGTTCAATCGTCTTTATTGGTTTGTTGACCGATGTAGATTTACCACTATTAGACAAAAAAATGCTTTCTATAAGAGCTGCTCCTAGAGCATAAAGTTCTCTGCTGACCTGGAGTGATTTTTATTTTTATCTGTCTGGATTTTATGTCTGCTTCTATTTGGTGCCAACCTCTTTAGCAGGTCATCGCAGATTGCCACAATATGGATGTTAACGTTTGATTTTTCTCTTCTAGACTCTTTTCTGGGCGTTTTGAGCAATGAGGATGTGTCCTCATCTGGAGAAGCTCTGCTGTACTGTGTTGGGACTCTGAAATTTCTCTCTGGAAACAGTGCAATCCTCAGACTCCTGCTGGATAAGAACTGTGTTGGTGTGGCTCAGAAACTCATCCAAAGGCTCTGCACAGCAGAAGACACCAACTTCACTATAGCAGGGCACATCCTTGTACAGGTCTGTTAGATTAAACACGGCTGAGAATGTTTTAAAGGATATTTTAAAATGTTATGAATATATCATTAGATAGTTGATGTACACCAAGAACATTTGTATCACAACTGAAAGCAACTATTCATATTCAATGAACATACTTTCTCAACAGTTGGACTATCTGAGTTAAAAAGTTTTACTAAGTTAATATAAAGTAATGCAATATTAAATATTAATTGTCATATGTTTGTTGGCTGATGTGGATTTTCCCACTATTAGACAAAAATGTTTTTGTTTATGTCTGGTTAAAAAAAAAAAAAAGCTGCTCCAAGAGCAGAATGTTCTCTGCCGACCTGGCCACTTGAGTCTAAAACACACCCTGCTTCACTCTTCTCAGAAATGATTGCTGCTAACCGCATACGTTGGACTGAGCAAACACTCTGGCTTGAGCCAGCACCTCATTTGATATCTAACACAACTCATTATGTTGCTAGAAAAGGGAAATAAGCAGACTATGACTTTCCAGAACTTTCAGTGCTGCCGTGTGCTGGAAATGACTGTTTCCGTCTTTTGATAGAATGATTTATGTCCATACTGAACAATTTCCGGTCGCTCAGCTGTATGGCGTCCTGTACAGGCCAGTAGCCAGACTTAATGAGCTATGACCAACATTGTGTGCAACAACACTGACACGCAATACTGACCTAAATATAAATGCTTAGGTACATCTGTATATATTTCTTCTTGCTTTCCAACACTCACTCACCCCTTTTTGTCTCTGTCTCACCTCTGACCCCCGTAGCTGACGGCGACCTTGAGGAACCTTGCAGATCACCCTGATTCCCGTCCACTCTTCATCTCCTTCTCTATGCTGCCAAAACTCTGTGTGGTGCTGCGTCATCACCGCAAAGACCCGGACATCTGCACCAACATTTCCAGAATATACAGGTACCACACATGCACTTCCATCAGGATAATTTCTTCCTATTCTCCCTAGCTTTCCCTAACATAGACTATCATAACCTGTCGTGCGCTGATTTAAGACAGGTCATGATTCAGCTTTGTCCCTCTGTTCCGTTTTGCCATCCAACTCCAGTAATCACTCTTCTTCTGAATTCCCTGCTGTCTTTTTTCCTTTAACATGGAGTTATGTTTGGAGTTGGGTCTCACAAAACAAGATTCTCAAGAAAACCTTTGCATTCGACAGATTGGATGTGATTATACAACTGCTGTTGCGTCCATACCAAAAAACACAAACGGTAGTGACACAGCTGAGTTCTTAATTCACAGATTAGTTTAAATGTTAAGACCTAAAAAAACAAGTGTTTTGCTGCCTTCACGTGCTATGGAAAAGACGCTCCTTTCCATTTGTGAAGGGGAAATTACCAGTGCGTTGTGTTCAAGTGCTTATGTTGTCGTAGTGAAATTAAACATTTCAGCGGACCCACAGATCTTGACCTGCTAGCTAGCATCTGCTCTGGGTAGGTAAACCAAATAATAACAGTGTTTTAAAAAAATTACACTAAGTATTAACACATGATATTTAAATTTTCTACGCCACAACATTGTATAGTCTGTGAATGTTCTCATTTGTCCAGGTCATCGTTATCCTGGGACCATTCCCAGCCTGGTCACTTGTGTACATGAACTGATGAAGCCTCTTGGATGAGAGGTGAAACGTCTTCTTGGACAAATAATCAAGTCCAGTTGCTTTTGACTGAAATTGCTTAGGGGATAACATTGTATAGGCTACAAAAACTATCTGTTAACAGCAGCAGAAAACATTTAACAGCGTGCAGTGCTTACCATATACGACTCTTGCGTTGCACTCCGCCGCGTTGAAAAGGTCAAAGGTTATCTCGTCTCAGCAACTCGTGTATCAATATATTCTACGAGCTCCCCAGCGGAAATTACCACATGAGGGGGTATTCATGCAATTTTCACATCGGCTTTTGGTATTTACCATATTTTCCTAGGACGTGAAGGCTTCATAAGTGCAGGAGTTTTTGCATGCCTAAGATCTAAGAACAAAGTTTATGGCTGACAATATCTGCTAGAATGAAGTCTGCATTAACTCAGGATGGCAAAGAACTCCACCCCTCTCAAGCCCTAAAGAATGGGCGTTGTCACACCTTGATTGTTCAAGTGCTCACAGTTCTTATTTAGGAGCCAGTGCCCACACCCTGTGCAACAGGTGAGCACAGTAATCAATCACCCAGGGGAAAGACGACGTATGACAGAAGCTAAAACGGACTGGAAATAGGAAAATGACAGTAAGCACCGGAGAATGAGGAGCTGATACAAAACTATCTAAAGTTTGCTAACATGAGCTCACATTTTTTGACACATTGAACGTAAATATTAAGAAATTAACAAAACAAAACTGAATAGGTGAGTAAATTACCCACAGTCCTGGCAAAATGTGGCATAGAGGCTCCGTAAGCGAGCAAAGTTCTTGTCTTTCTTTATCAATTCAATTCAAACAATTTATGTACCTTTTTTCCTTTCTGCACTTCACACAAATATCACAAATATTTCACTTAAGCTGTTAGGTGTAAAATAAGTTTGCATTAACCATTTGTATAAAAAGCTAACATTAGCTAACATTATCCACCTTAAGCTAGTCCAGAACACTGGACCTTCTTCCTGTATTTACTTTCTTGCTGACCAATAGGAAGAGTGAATGTTCTTGCGTGGTTTGTAGTGATGTGTTGTGGTTTGCTTGGATTTTTTCTCTGTGTGTAAGGAACCCAAACCAAGGGGGGGGAGTTTACAAAGTAATCAACTGATCTGGACCATAGAAGACAAACTAGAGGTGTGAAAATGTTTTTAAGATCCGCTGTAGCCCCCCTCATCACACAGCTGATTCCACTGCTGAACTGTCTTACTTCAGAATAAATGCTATTCAATAGGTGCCAACTATACTCTTAACCTATTGTAGAAGCACATAGGAGAATGGTTCAGAGTAATATGAGGGGCACCAAAGTCCCCCCTCATTTTCTCTTTAACCCTGCTCTGACAGCAGGACATGCTCAATACCTTCACCATACAGGGAGTCGAATGATGCTCAGTCCCCATTTTCAGATTTTCTTTTTTGTTTTTTTGTACCTCATGCACAAAATAAAACATTTAGCACTTTAGTGCGTAAGAAGTGTTTTCCAATACAGCCCAAGATAATGAACGCATGAAAGGTAGTCCAGTCCTACTTATTCATTAGCAGTGTTGATTTAATGTCTCCATATTTAGTCAGCAAAGCGGAGCAGTGAGTGGAGCAGTCAGCGGTGTTTGTTGTCCCCTCTCTTCCTCAGTAAGCTCTCCTCTTACTCGGAGTGCCGCCTCGCTCTGGCCCAGACCCCCGACTGCTACCAACTATTTTTAGAACTGCTGAGCAAACATCACCAAAAACAGGTGAGTCCAAGAGCCTGTGTGTGTGTGTGTGTGTGTGTGTGTGTGTGTGTGTGTGTGTGTGTGTGTGTGTGAGTCTGTGTGTGAGTCTGTGTGTGTATGTGCTTGTGTGTTGGAGAGAAGTGAAGCCAAGCTTTTCCAGTCTTCATGATGTAATCCACTGAGCATGTTTACCCTCAGAGGAAGTTGTTTGTGCACCTCAAGTCCAAGCACATTTACAGGACATTGTGTCCATCTGCATGTAGCTTTCGTCTCCGTTTGCTTTGACATTTAATCATCTCCAGAGGGGCTGAGTAAGTCAAGGAAAGTGGTAGAGGAGGGGAGGAGAAAAAGAAAAAAAACATATGAGGTGAGCTCGAGTAGAGACAGTAGAGGTGATACAAAGGTGGAGGGGAGGAGTCGGAGGAGAAGAAAGGGGTGGGACTTTGGTCATCAGACATGACTGACCATGTTTTTAATGTCACCAGGAATAAACACACACCCATGCCTACAAATACACACTCACACTGGACAGTTAAACATGTAATGAGCACCTAATCCTGGGACAGCCCGTCCTGTCCTCATACCAGTGTCACTTTATGGGACAAAATAGTGTGTTCTCAGCTCACCTGCTCTTCATGTTATTTATGAAGTAGAGTCGGGTGAAGGGTGACGCACAGGGTGTCATTTGTCACCTTTTTTCTCAGTAACTGTGCGATAACTCATTAAAAACATAGGGTGTAGTTACACTCCAACATGTCTACACAGCTATGAACTCTCTGGGGAAAAAAAGAGTGACATTAGTTTTTCTAAAGCCTTGAAACAGCCAAAAGGAGGGGCAGAGGTCTAGTTTTCTCTCAGAACACTTGAATGGCAATATCATTTAAGATTATTATGGATTTTTGGCCCAACAAACAAAAACAAACTGCCTACCACAGGTTTAAGTAACTTTTCCTGACACATTTTTGCCTCTCATTGCAATAGAAAGTAACATCAAAGCAGATTTTTGTTGGTTTGCTTTAATTCAGGAAGTAAAATAACTGCATAGAGATGCAGATTGACCCCTACGGTACTCTACACCGCTCTCCCACAGGACCTTGTTGTGCGCCTTCTTTTCACCCTTGGGAACCTCACTGCCAAAAGTGATGAGGCTCGGCAGCAGCTCTTTCAGTGTGAGGACTGCATGAACACACTCCTGCAGCTGTACGACACCTATCAGTGCAGAAACAACTCACCACACACACACCTGCAGAAAGGTCCCCCTTCTCCCAGCGAGGCCCGGACCCCTCCAGGGAGTGTGCAGGAGGATGAGGATGTGCTGGTGAAGCTGGTCAGGGTGCTGGCGAACATGTGCATCCACCCAGATGTAGGTCCAGCTCTGGCAACCAACACAACCTGCATACAGCTGCTGATGGAGACACTTGGTGAGCAGGAAGAAATCATCCTTGTTAAGTTAGTCAGCATTAAATCAACTAAAGAAAAAAAATAGAAGATACAGTCACTGGAAGATTTTACAGCTTTAACGTTAACGCTATAACACGCATGTTATATCTCTGTCATACAAAGAGAGCTGTGTGTGAAAATCTGGGGTTCTGATAAGTTTAAAAATAGCTGTTTTGTGCATTGTAAGTACAGTATCTGCTAAGCACCCAACCACTTCCCTTGTACTGGGAACACACTCCTCATGTGTCTGTTCATTCCATCGCTCTTGTCGTTACGCAGTTTCGCTTGTTTTTTAAAGTCTGACAGACCGAAACGCTTCACTGCATGCGCAGGATGTTCTGTCGCATCTCACAGCCGACTTGGTTTGTGTGTGTGAAATTCTTCCATGTGGTTAGATGGTTTCAGTACAGGTTGAACTGATACACAGATGAATATGAAACTCGATTTCTCCGCTGCCTGCCTCCTACACACTTCATGGCAGATAGGAGAGAAAATTAAATCAACACAACAGAGGTCAAATTAGTGAAAAAAATGTCATAGCTCATAATATATAGAGGGGTATGTGATTGATGCTAGAGAGTAAGGTGGGAAGTAAATGGAACAACTGCAGAATGAAACGTTAGCAAATGAGAGAAGAAAATTGAGTTGGTGTGACAGCTGGAAACAGAAAACAAAATCTAAGTAGTCGATGAAAGAGCAGGGTTGGCTGATCCATGTCCTGTTTTGATCATGACAGACAGTGCTGCTTTATATTACAGAGCTTTTTAGGAGGGGGACAACAAAGCAGCATTTCCAGTCAGAGACAGAAACAAAATTGAGTGTGACACAGCCACGGGTTGACACCAACCACAATATCTGCGATTTATGAGCGAGCACACGGCATCTGCTGCTATATCAGGAGCAGACTTAGTTTCCAAGTCACTCACAGTCTCATGGGTGGTTGGATTGGGTCACATTGACCTTTGTATGCCGGCTCATGATCAAACTGACTATATCAAGGCGAAACCACAGATAACAGCCACTTTTATGATAATGTTACAGTGTCACATCAATGTGGCCGAGTTGTTATATGCAAAAAGGCTGAAAACCCAAAGCGTCTACTGTATTTGTGTATGTATTTATCATATTTAAATGGTTCTGTAATTGCTCTGTTTATCTGTCGATTGCTGTGTCTACCCTTACTTCATCTTCTCCCCTTCATCAACATAAAAGGAAGCAAAGCTTTTACCTGGTTAGTCATTACAGTCACTGTACTTGATATTCACAACATTAATAAGGCAGCAAAAGCAACTACTTTATGTAAAGACATAATGGAGAGATGGCGTCCTGAGCAGAGAATGAAGTCACTCTCCCTCTCAAAGTTTCTGTGTGGTTTGTTGTGATAGACGGTCTGGCTGCGCGTGCGTGTTAGTGCATGTAGCCGTGAAAAAAGTCAACATTTTCCTTATTGGGGTGAGAACTGTGTGGAGGCAACCCTGACCCGCTTTTTGTTTTAGGTATTTCGAATAGAGCACCCTTTAAAAGCAAGGAGCGGTGAAATGAAAAGTTTTAATTATAATTTCTCACATTATGTTCAACAGAATAAGACCGTGCAGTGCGCTCTCTTTGTTGGTTGGATTTTATACAAGAGAACTTTTCAGGAAAATTAAAAACATCTACTTCAAGATTATGTCAATTCAAGGCTACTCTGCTCTTGTGTTTGGTTTGTGTGTGACGCAGAGCTGAGATCTGTGCAGGAAAGCGAGGAGCTGTTGGTGAATGTGGCCGCCACCATCAACAACCTGTCCTTCTATCAGGATCGGGAGGAAAGCTCTGTACTCAGATGCTCTCAAGTCACCATCACAAAGTGTAAGACTGAAGGACTGACAGATCTTAATGTAGACATATAAAATAAAAACAATGAGATCGTTACTGTTTGTTTGTTTTGTTGATTTTACACTCGTTTTCCTGCTTTTGTTCAATTTCCCTCCCCCTTTGACTTCCCCATTCCTCTCTTTTCCTCTGCTCACTCTGTCTTTTTACTTCAGTGATGTTGAAGTTGGTACTCAGCTCCAGTATGGACGCCATGCTTGAGGCCACCCGTGTATATGGAAATTTGTCCCAGTCCAAAGATGTGCGGGACTTTATTATGCAAAACAAGGGTATGTGATGAACACAAACACCAACAGACACACAAATCACTCCAACGTGACACTGTACTTATTTCCTATTTTGTTTCAGCAATAAAGTATTCATTGACTCTTGCAGGAAATTTAGCAGAGGTCTTTAAAGCCTAATACCAGACAGAAGTACATTTAAAAAGGGGTTTTATAAGTATGCATAAATCCGATTATCCATGCAAAGAACTTTACAGATTACTGAGTACCTGGACACAGAGTACAGTCACATCTCTGCATACTGATGTGTCATGTTTGGGCTGGACTTATCTGCCAGGCCAGCTACAGTCAGTATAAACATGCCTGCTGACTCTGGTGATAGCAACCCTCTTATCTTTGACCTGCTTTGTCTTTGTCTGCTCCCTCACATCATCATCTTTCTCCGCTCCCTCTCCCTCAGTACATCAGTTCTTAGTGACGCTGCTCGACTCAAAAAGCACTGAGATGTGTTTTTCAGCCTGCGGGGTCCTCACCAACCTGGCTCTGGACCCTCCCGCCAGGGCCAGTCTCTCAGTGGAGGGGGCTGCTGCCAAGTAAGGACTAACGCACTTAGAGAAATGAGAGTTTGATCGTGTATCATAGACTGGACAAAATACGGATGCAGTCTCCAAGACATCACCCATAGGTTTCGCTGAGTGTTAGATGAGAAACACTCTCATGTCTGTACACTAAAAAAGAAGCTCCAGCCAAGACACAATTAGCTTGGTTTAGCCTAGTTTAGCTAAATACTGGAAACCAGGGGAAAACACTAACCTGGCTCTGCCTGGTTCTCTAGTCTCTAGTCTTGTTTTTTTTTGCAGGTCTATTACTTTGGTCTGAGCAAGGCTGTTTCCCCTAGTTTCTGCTCTTTCTGCAAAGCTAAGATAACCAGCTGCAACGTTCATATTTAGCAGATATAAACGTGGTATCAATATCCTCATCTCACTCTAGTGTTTTTGATTCCTTTATTAGTGAGAGCTTTGGAAAAGGTAACAACCTCTTTGCAAAAGAATGTAAACGTTTTGGGGGGGGGGGGGGGGGGGTTAGTCTTTGTTTTGATTAACTTGAGCACAACAACCCCAATGACGTGAACACGATACTACTAATCATCTCAAACATGATGCTATTTGTTTACAGTAGTTATATAAGTATAACTACTGTAAACAAATAAAGTCACGATCACTGATTTGATCAGTGGAACAAATATTCCGTGATTTGATCTTCTGGTGCAAGCTCACTTCCAAAAATTAGCGTTTGAACATTTGAGTTCTTACTTCCCCTTCACACACACACACATACTCACACGAACACACACACACACACACACACACACGCACACACACACACACACACACACACAGTGCTCTTTCAGATCCAAATCCAATGAAGTGAAGCTAATGCCCACAAACCTGCAGGTCATGTGAATCCTTCTCCCTCGAGTCACACGATGTATTTGTGTGTGTGTGTGTGTGTGTGTGTGTGTGTGTGTGTGGTTTGTGTGTGTGTGTGTGTGTGTGTGTGTGTGTGTGTGTGTGTGTGTGTGTGTGTGTGTGTGTGTGTGTGTGTGTGTGTGTGTGTGTGTGTGTGTGAGACCAGGCTTGTGGACTGTCTGAGAGACTTCGGACCAGGTGATTGGCAGCTGGCGGGCCAGGTTTGTCAGGCGTTGTGGAACATGATCTGCAGCGGCTCTGAGATGCTGCTGGACACACAAGAGAGAGAGTCACTGCTGGAGATCCTCACTACATACTTAGGTTGGTGGACAGTGTTATTACTAATCGTTACATAACAAGGGAGGGAGAATGCTGGAAAGAACATGCTCTTGTTCACATCAGTGGCCCTCAGGGGGAAGGGAGGGACACATATCCCCATCTTCACAAACATAATACCTCCACGGTCACATCTGGGAGTTGCCTGAACACAATACCTGTCACTGAAAAGTAAAAACCCCAGACTGCCCAGTTCGCACTCTAATCCTCTGTCCACTTACTTTTTAATTCATTCCTTAGATCAAGAGGAGGCTCTGAAATGGATACAAAATGAAGAAATGAGAGACTTCCACAGGGCATGCTGGGAGTTGGAGTTCTTACCTGTTGCTAAAAAATTGATGAGGATGCTCCAGCATCTGGACCAGACAGCCTGACAAACGGGTAGATGGAGTTAAGTGTTTCATGTTGTCATAGAAACAATAGCATTGTTTTAAACTCTTAATCACATTTTCTAACTGTTAAGGAAGGAATCTGTCTGTGCATGTAGGTCTGTCCTTCGCATATATCTCAAGAACCGTTCATCTAATTCACTTTGCACTCGGCAGGTGAAGTTTCTCATGAGACTACAAACTTTTTACAGCCAGCTTTTAGGCCTACAGATACAGTCCATATGTCATATTCAAAATAGATTAGTTTGCTGACAAAGGTAATTATGCAAATATGAGAGGCAGGCTGAATATGTGTTGAATGATGTGTATTAATGTGTGAATAATCTGATTTTTTTCTCTGTACATGGTCGTCATTTATTTAAATTCGTAGCCTTTGGTCACTGCACCAACATCTATAGTTCTTATATACATGTTTTAAAAGTGAAGCTATTTCATTTTCCATTTTTACGCACTTTAATTCCCATAAAGCTTTCAGAAGCCTTAATGTCTGGGTACCGTACATGTACAGGGATAATTAAATACAAGCTCTTTGCACATTTACATAACACACTGCAAGCTCAGTGTAGTAAAGGTCATTTTATGATAATGAAGTCTTGAAAAGCAGATGACTGACTTGGACTATACCTCATAACTAAATCTTTTATTGTTTGGGGATTGTGTGGCATTGAAACGTGTACATAATAAAGCAGAAGAAATTGAAAAAACATGTTTGCTTCTCAAAGCCTTTATTATTACACATATATGGGGCCAGGCAGTGCTTACAAGTTCAATAAGTAGCCTAAAGTACAGCGTTTCATAATCACATCGTTATTACAACAAAACAAATCAGAAACGGCACTTAATGTAAAACCCCCCCCTTTGTCACTTCGCCCAGTTTTCACACAAAAGCGACCTTAAAACAACCACAAGACAAGCTGATGTTTTAAAAAAACGCTTCGTTAGCCAAAGCTAATAACAAACATTGTTCTCTACAAAGATTTTCTCAGGTTGATATGAAAGACAGTTGGCTGGCTGAAATGACGGTTGCTTAATAAATCTTTCCTATTCCATATATATCGTCTGGGAAAGCCACCGAAATGTGAAGGCAGTTTGGTCATTGGGGATAACGCCAAGGGGATTGTGTTTTGACCGACAGGCCTCTGTGGCCTTGATGGAAAACACCCTGAACTTCAGACAGCCTCATCAGGGAAGTAAAGGATTTTTCCCTGCGAGGTGTGATGTAGGGGCAAACAGCAAAGATAAGTACGGTCTCCTACAATGAATTACCGCTAACAGGAGCAAACCACACCACAGGAACTGGGACCATTAGTGGAGCCCATTGAGTCAAACAGTTGCTCAAGCTTGTACAGTAAAATACAATTCATGTCAAACCCTGGACCGAACTGATGACTCACAGCTGTTGATGAAGTCAGCTTTCTGATCAAACAGCCGAGTGTACTTTAGAACCAAAGGTGATAGAATCACATGTCTTTTCATGAGTCATCTTACCGTGGGTCATTTAGTTTCCTATACTTGTGCACCTGAACAGTGGAAGCTGATCGATTGTGCTGTTTTGTTTCCTGAATTGTGTCGGCGTCTCCACATCTATTACAATCTCATTGATGAAGCAGAGAAATCAAATTGTTTAGGAGAAAACTACGAATAATACACAACAATTTAATATCATAGTTTTATTTTTTTTTAGAATTTTCATATATTTTCATATAAAAAGTGTCAGTAACCTGACATCAGTCAGAAGTTTGAAAAAAAAAAATCTCCACTTCCTCTCAAAACACTTCCAAATGTACCATTCCTTTATCATCTTCACCCTTCTCATCATCACTCATTCATCGGTCTGATTTTCTCGATCCACCCTCAGAAGAATGCAGTACTTTACTGGTTTTAGTAAACAAAAAACAAAACAGTAGAGGTGTCACACCTCTGTTCAATTTTTTTTTTAAAAAGCTGCTTTGCACTGGTTAGACTTCCCCCGCAGGGAAATAAGCACAGCTACAACCCTTTGCATTCGACAGCTAATCGACCGCAGACGGCCCCGTGTGGGCCCCGCAGGGTCCCCGAGCAATGGGAACACGGCGACCCAGAAAGAGTCTCTGCTCACCAAAGAGCACTTTTAATATGTTTTATAGAGAAAACAGAAGAGGTATTCATTTACTGGTAAATTCACAATCCAAAGCTTCGAAAGTGTTAGGGTGACCAGGCAGCTGGGATAAGCGGAAGACAGATATGGTGTGGTTGGGGCAACCGGAAGCAAATCCCTCCTGGAAAACCTGGTTTCTAACTTTCTTTTTGATTAGCTTTTTTTCTCCCCCCTCCCTCCCCTCCCTCCCCTCCCCTCCCATTACCAGAAAAATAATAGACATCATCAAAAACAAATGATAAACACTTATCTAACAATAACAGAGCTACAGTCTTCCCTTCAAAGTGCCGCACTATTTTTTTTTGACACATGAAATCCAAAGACAAACTTTTTTTCCTCTATCATTTCTCACACACGAACACACCTCAGTCATCATCATGAACACAACTCATCCACACGTGTACAGGCATACTCAAAATGGGCTCAGACAGTGTTCTTTGAGTTTCTTTCTCCACAACTCTCTGGTTTTCACACACACTCTGTGGATTAGCTTACATTGACGTTTGAGATTTGGGATGAGGGTAGAGGACAAGCTAGAGGGAGGGGGGTAATGCAGTGGATTTCTAATGGATAGGGGCTTAGGGGATATAATGGGGATGGGGTGATTTGGGGATCAATATGACCCCGCTGAATACAACATGGGAGCAGCAGCATCAGCACGTATGCACACTGTGCTGGATAGTTCAGGCACACGTAAAAAAAAAAATGCCTAAAGTTAATGCTTCCATCTCCAGTTACCACTAACAGCAACCACATCGACAACAACATCCACTTCCCTTAATACAAAATGAAATAAAAAGATACTCAACACATTTAACAGTGACAACAGAATCAAAGTGCAGACTGTTTCTGGCTGCACAGCTTTCTGGGGATTTTCTGTGGGTCCTCACTCTACCAGGTGACAGAACAGATTGGCAACAAAAAGGTGTTGCATGCTTGAATACTGAAACGTTGTCCTGGGTGCCTCCGGTGTCGGTGCTCAGGCCCGGAGCAGGAGTTCACGCTAGGCTGCCCTCTCTTGGTCAGTTTTGGCACTGCAGGCAACATGAACTAAGTTTGTGTATCCACTTGTAGTTTGAGATGACTTTCTTCAACAGTTCTTTTTTTTTTTCCTCTCTCTTGCTTTCATTTGTTCTGATCCTCTTCTCAAAATCCATCCAAAGAGCACCGTCACAACCCAGGGCTTCTCACATCTCTTCCACATTTTTTTGTTGAATCCCCCTCCCGTTTGATTTTCTTTTTTTTTTTTCTCAAGGTGCCCCATAATGAGTAACGACAATAACAGTAAAAAGACAACAATAAAAACGCCAAAAGCACTTCATGTCATGTAGCGGGTGATCGCTCTCAGAGCGTATAACAGTTCTGCCTGCATTCGCGCTTCCATAAGAAGCAGATTAACGTGGACCTGCAGGAGAAAAAAAAGAAACGTATTAAACACTGTACATTAATCAACAAATTAAAATAGCTTTAACACACCAGGCCATATCAGGATCTTACCTTCTCGGAGTGCTGAAACTGCCTCCAGAAACTCTCATACATTCGTTTGGTGGTCTTCTCAGGGCTACACACCATTGTCTTGATATAGATCTTAAAGCTACGGTCCAGAAGCTGGTTTATCTCCCCGTAATCATAGTCATCATACCTGAAGAACACAGAGAAACTGTGTGAGGCAACAGTGCCGAGCATGGCGGCACATTCTACAAAATAAAGGTAACATCAAAGAACAAGACAAAGAGTCCAGCGACTGACCTGATGCCAAACATGCAGTGGATGTAGTTCCAGATTGCCCTGCGTAGCATACTCGTGTCCACATCCTTGTGTGTTGCCATGGTGTTGTAGGTCAGATTGTAGGCCATCTGGAACTTCTCGTCCAGCATCTGACCAACATCAGGGTACAGTCTGTTAACCAGGGAGAAACCGTGATCCTCCCAGCTGTAGTCCTGGAGAAAAGAGAAAAGAGAAGTCAATGACAGTCATATGGATCATCCGTTAGTGTACTTTTAAATCTGGTCTGTATCTGATCTCTACCTGCACTCTGAATGTGGGCACATGTTCCCCCCTCCTGGAGAAGTCCTTGTAACCGTAGCTGGGGTCCTCAAAGTGTCGGGAGATATCTCTGGAGGGGACACACTCTTCGTCCTCCGCTGTGACCACCAGCATGCTCTCCGTTTTCTCCCTCTCAAAGCGAGTTGCCATCTCTTCCTGGCTAGCTTCCTCGTCGTCGCGGCACTCCTGCAGCTGCTTCATGCGCTCCATCAGCACCTCCACCTCGCCACACATCTCCTATGGAAACAAAGAGCACGCCTACAGTTAGAAAAGAGTCCTACAGGAAGCATCCTCACTCAGCTGCATCTAAACACACAAACAATAATAAGTGCTGGGATTACACCTTGAAAGAAAACCATCACAAGCTCTAGCTCTACTGCACACACTCACCTGGTTGCCAAGCGGATCATCATGGTGATTAGCATGCCCGTTGCCATTGGCAATGTCACAGACGCAGTACTGGCTGAGGGAGGGGGGTCTGAAAGTGTGACCGCCGTCACAATGGATCTCGGGCGTGATGCCGCAACCGAAAGTGAACGAGGCTAGGGAGTGGTAGTGTGTGAGGAGGACCACGGCATGGATTAGCTCTGCAAGGGACCAGCTGTGCTCCTCTGCCTTCAGAAGGCGCTGGAAAAAATAAGAAAAAAATAAAATGAGTCTTGGTAGCTGGGGCCAAATAATGACTTCAATATCACTGACCTTTTAAGAAGTTGGAAAATGTGTTTTAACCCTTCCCTTCCAATTTATTGTCTCTAGATTTTCCACCCCTCCATCACTATACCTCTACAGCTACAACTCCCAAATCCTTCCAAAGTCCTACAGCTGCAGCTATACTCTAGCCTCCACCCATGATCTCAGCCCGTTACGCAAGACTTCTCATGTCCAGCCCCCGACACCATGCCCGTCCTTCTCACCTCGATGTGTTCCTTGGTGAGAAGCCAAGGTCGGTGGGCCAGAATTTTGTTGAGCTCCCCGAGCTGCTGCAGCTTCTGCGGGGCGTCATCCAGGCCATTCAGCCACTTGGGATCACCCCCAACCTGGAGGAAGTCGTTCACGTGGAGGTTGACCAAGTAGGAACACTGGTGTCTAGCTGCCGCCTGCAGGATCAGAGGAGAAGAAATTAACCATGAGATATTTCACAGCTTTTTGAGGCGTGGACTTGACATCAGAAGATAAACGCAACTGTACCATGATGCCGATGTAGTGTCGGTAGTGCAAAGACAGGGGTCCATCCATCTGCAGCAGGTAGTGCTGCGTCCGGAGAAAACTCCCTAGGTACTGCGGATGGAAGCCCATCACCAGAGAAATGTTATCAAGGCGACCGAGGGCTGCAAACGCATCCTCAAATATCGACTGTGTCCTGGCGTCCACTTTACTGATTTGAAGAATCTAACAGGAAAAAAAAACAAAAATAAATAAGTTCTTGATATACATTTCACATTTGCAAGTGAGTTAAAAGTCTCCGGTGAGATTACAGATTACATACGTTTTTTACCTCTTTCTCGGGGATAAATCTGCTTGGTCCGTTTCCTAAGGGTCTTGGGATCCTTACTCCCAAGTCCTGTGGGTCAAAGAAATGAGAGAACAGATGCACTTTAAATACCACAGGAGAAACGGAGGAAACGCTCCTTGTACTTTGTTTGTCTGCGATCATCACTTCTCATTTTCTGTTGTCACTGTATTGTTCACCAGTGAGGGAAATCTCAGGCTTTGTTTATCACCGATTATTTACTGAATAAAAAAAAAATTGCGATTCAAGGTTTTCTCATCTGCAAGTCAATATACGAATGCAAAAAAAAAAAAAGATTAAACTCTAGAGTTGAATTATTAATGGAGGAATTCAAACGCACACTTTGCCTTCATGCAAAATGTAAAACACAATAGGACATTTGCATTGCCTCTTATTGTGTCCTGTAACTTTCCGCTGCTTGTCGAGACATGTCCACTAGCGGACACCGTCCCGCAGCGGACATGAAGAGGATGAATGAATGACCAAATAAAAGCATATTATTCAGAAATGACACTGGGTTAAAAACATGACTTGACACCTCTCAGTTACACGTCTGTGTCTGTGGGAATTTAAAACACAGAAAACAGACGCAGAGACGATTTCCTGACCGATGACCAGAAACTCTTGTTACTCGTAAACAAGTATGCACAAAAGACTGCACTGCAGCTTGTTTGTTCAAAGGGAAAACGTCGCTTAAAAACACCAATAATGTGACATGCTCATCTATATCCCAACACCAGAGGGAAGCTTTAATAGCCGTGCGTTTACAAAGAGTGTTATTTGCTCCTGAAGCCCCTTTTCTTTCTTTCTTTCTTACCTTTTTGCTATGCCGTTCACAATGGGTACATATCTTTAACAGGTCTGTCACTGCAAAATAATTATTTTCCACGTTTTCTGCCGGTGCGACTGCGTGCCTCATCGCGTGTCCTCGCTGCACTTTGATTATTTGAAGGGAATAAAAAAAATTAAAACGCGTATTTTCTGGATGGCTGTTTCCTCCTCTCTTTGTTCCTTGAGGCACTGGGTAAAGTGCTCGGCAGTCAGCTGTTGCAGCCCTCCAGCAGAATACCGTCCTCTCTAGCTCATACATTCGGTAAATAAGTCGAGGCTCGTGTGATTGACGTGCTCGGCGGCCAATCGGGTTGCGAAAACAGCCTCACAGCAGCCAATGGCGGCGGGAGGGGGCACGTGTGGGCGGAGCTAAGCGTGAGGAACGAGAGGGGAGGGAGGGGGGTCCTAAACGTGAGCAGAGAGAGAACAATCCCCCCCTCTAAGAACATCATCACTTCTCTCTTCTTTTGTTCCCTGCTGCTGCCATTGATCATGACCGAATTTACTGTATGTAATGCATTTGACTCTGTATGCAAAATAATGGCAGCAATCAATTCAAGGTAACTGTATGATTGACTTTCCACCCGATCACTCCAATCAATTCTTTAATCAATTCTCGTGGTGTGGAGAAACTAACTCTGCAGGATTACTCAAAACTGTTTTCTGTAACGCTGCCAAATGTCACTGGAAAAAGGCATGTTTGTGGTATCTGTGTGTTCATCTGTGTTAAGTGCATTTAATGAAAACAACAACAACACAAATCCAGTTCTAGCATGAAGCAGCAAAGTCCCCCTGTTGGCTTCTTGCTGCACTCGGAGGTGGGGGGATGAACTGAGCTCCCATCTGTCCTTTATGAGCAACAGAAGAAGGTAGAGGTCTGCTGTGTAAAGATCAGCATCAGCACGCACGCCACACAGCGAGATGGATAGCTGCAGGACCTGCCGCAACAACAACAGCCACTTCAGTTAGTGGTTTTGCACCACAGCCTATCAGACCACAGATAATGTGATCCACCTATCAGCCTCAGCTGAAGGAGTCCTTTAAACGCCAGAAGGAAGCAGAAACAGGGAAGGCAGTTCTTATGGCTTTGTTTATCCCAGCTTGGCAATAACACGTTCATTGGAACAGTGTTTAACTGGTTTATCACACCGCGGTGGTTAAAAAGTCAATAATTACTTAGAATGATATCGGATGAGATGGACTGAAAACAACACTGTGTACCGCAAATTTTATATTACACTGCAATAGCCACCTTATTTCATACAGACAGGTCTGTTATGGACATGATTTGTACCAGAAGTGGTGTACTTGTTTTTGAGATTCCTGGTAAACAAGAGATAAACGGTTGTAATTTCATGCGAAAGCACATGTGAGTCAAGTGTCGTTTCCCCCTGTGGATTGTCAGCAACCATATTACAAAAGCATCCACATACTGACCAGTGTGCACACACATACATGCACATCTGTGCGTCATGTTTCTGTGTGAGATTTCAACATGACACAAAAAATGCTTTTCAGAGATTTCACAGACACATTTTATGGGGAAAAAAACTACATAATGGGTTTGTGAAGTTGAACTTTTTGTGAGATGCTTCACTTCATCCTTACTGCAACAACTCCTGTGTGCGTAAGTGTTTGGGTGAACTGTGTTACCCAATAAAAACCCAGTAAAAAAACTGACAAACAAGTAACATTTGGTAACGATGAGGACATGGTGAGTGGAAGCAAAGAAAAGGCAAGTATGTCCCTGTGCACTACGATCAAGAGCCTGCCCGGCCAGTTTGGCAACCGACTGCAAGTCCGCAGCCCTGACAGTTAGATAGCACAGTATTCAGCAGGTTCATTGTGTGAATCGAGCCAACCGCCCCCCGGTCCCTCTCCTGATGGCACAGGGTGGGGTGCGGGGCAGCAGTAAACATGTTCCCAGGGCTGGAGTCAGCACTCCCAGGGCTGCTGGGAGCCCCATGGCTCAGCAAAGCTGCAGAAGAGGCTGGTCAGCGTTAGGGCTTACGACACACCAAACCTTTTCACATAAAAGCGCTTAGGCTCGGGGGGTCCGGCCTCGCGGACAGGGCCAAACACCATTGTCATTGGGCATGCACTGACTACTCTGTAGGCTTTACTGTACTCACATCAGGAGTATCTCTGTGTGTGCAGTGACCCAGGAATATCTGCTCCTTCCTACATCAAGGCTGTGACTACACGTCCTCCAGGTCACTGTCTTTGGTCCAAGTGATAAAAAGTTTCATGTTCGTGGTTGGTTCTCAGAGTGAAATATTGCAAAAGCAAACTTGTAAACAAGTTTCATGGAATTAATAAAAGTTTGCGTAATAAACAACTTCATCAAAACACTTACCATCCATGTACTATTTTATGGATGTTTCTTTAATGGAAGAATTTGGAAAACTCCAGAAAAAACCTCCTAACTGACCCTTGAGTTAAGATGTTTTTTGTCCAAGTATACATCCAGTTCCAATCCCTGTATCTTTAGATAAGTGTGTTGAACTTGTTTGCAAACTTGGACTTCATGTCTCTGGTGTTGATGATGTAAGAAAACATAAAAAAAGAATTAGACTGCAGACTTCAGTACATTATGCCTGACTGGTTCATAAGACAGGTGTCTTCGCAGGAGTCTGGAGACCTACATCTTTAGGTGTCTCAGTTATTTGATGTCCCTAACAGTGTTTTTAGTTGGCTAATGGCTGTGACGTGAGGAAATGATCTGAACCACTCCAAATAAGCTTGTTGTGATCATGCACAAGGGGGCTGAGAGACTCATTAGCTGTTGTGGAGGATAAACCAGTGACCTTTTGGCTACAAGATTGGCTACTAAGCCATCGTGACACCCTGGATATGTAACTGTGTGTGTGTGTGTGTGTGTGTGTGTGTGTGTGTGTGTGTGTGTGTGTGTGTGTGTGTGTACAGACGTTAGGACAACATTGGGATTTCAAAGCCGTGACATACTTTAAACAGGTGAGTTATATCAAAAAAAACAAAATCACCTCTCGTACAGTTGTCATGAACGGGGAAATTAGCTATAGAGACCAAAACTATTTTTTGCACCTGGCTGTAAACGTGTTTATTTCTGCTGTGAAGTTGCAGTTTAACATGGATGGATCGATTTTTTCCAGTTTTTAGCACTTCCGCGTTGACTCCATTTTTCAGCACTGGAGGATGCCATTGGAAATAATAACGCCCAGTATCGGACTTTGTGACTCCTCTTTGATTTTGCTACTCTATCACTACATTTGATCATTCACCATTATACCATAATTGCTTCTTGTGGCCACAGAGGCATGGTGTTCAGGAAACGTTTTGATGCCTGGCACAGTAGCCGTAGACACTTAATGCATACTTGACACACGAGAGCCTCAGCTTAAGCACATTTCATGGTGGAGGAAGCAAGATATGAAAGTTTAGAAACAGTATTTCTGGTTCTATCTAGGTGAAAAGATGGCTGTGTATTGCAGGAGCGGTTTAAGAAGTAGACATTTTGGCGTTCTGACCACTGTCTATGTGCTTCGCGAGCGAATGAGCTCCAAACGTTGTACAGCCAGCAGTATTTACGTCCACAGAATACGTATACGTTATATATAGCATAGTAAGTATCAGTCAACAAAGCGTGAAATACACACCACAGAAAGGAGTGAAACCATACTAGGTATAGAAAGTTCAATAAGTGATGCTTCCAGTGAGGAATTTAAGGTTTAGTGAAATACACCAGTAAACAGACATCTATAACATCACTGCCAAGTTATGAAGATTACTTTAGAAAAAGGATACTAAAACTGGACCAAACAATTCGTAGTTTTAAAGAAAAGTAGCATTTCATTAAGATCCAACTGTCTCCTGTTGATTATTATTAGTTCACTAAACCTTTCATAAGTTAGAAAGTATGGCAGCTACTTTCTCACACAAGCAGTTGTTTTTCCTTTATGAGTGAGGAGCAGAATTAAAAACAGACTTAAACCAATAAAGAGGATGATAAAAGTTAATAAGATTAAAAAAAACATGGAGAGGAAGCCATGCCAGACGTGAGCTCTGCACATATGTGTCTCAGCGCTGCGGCTGCTGTGTTTTCTCATGCAGCGAGATGCGAGGGAACCGCAAAAACTGTGGGGATGTTCAACAAGTGGCAGAAGTCCACCAGACCAGTTCAAACCTAACCTATCAGTGCACAGAGAAGAGGAAGCAGAAAACTCTCAAACACTGACATAAGCCTAGCAACAGGCTTCCACCAATCACGGGGCAGATCAACAGTTAGAGGAACCAATCTTCTCTGCCCTCTCTCTCTGCTCTCTTGTTTCTCTGAAAAAAGAAAAGAAAAACAGGGGGGGAAAGTTTTGCCAAGGTATGAAGTTCACTGAACAAACTAAGCTGGTTTGTTTCATAGAAAGTAATTCAGTTTCCTGATGTATTTGCCCAGTTATAAAACTTTTTTCTCTGACAAAAAGTGGCAAAATAACTGTCCTCTAACTTTACAGCAAACACAAAACCACATGGTTCAAATTAACCCAGAGGTTCACAACAGCAACTCTCATCTGCGGAAAAACAACCCGAGAATTTTCTTTCTCCATGTAAACAGATGAACTCTGAAAGCTTCAGTAACTGTATTTTACAGTAAATCATTAAACACTATAGATCTACAGTTGTAGGTGTAGTTTTAAACTTGTGCACAGAGTGAAAACTGCAGAGTGAGAGGGTATCCCCCACCCCACTCTTCAAACACGGCTCTGTGTGGAGCCAGGTTCACCTATCACAGAGCATTTAACTCAGCAAACTGGAGGGTTAACCCTTGCAGCAGACTTTTCTATCGTCTTACACAGCAGTAACCAGGGGCTGTTGTCAAAACATGTTGATCATAAGCTTCAGAATGATAATTGAGGGTTTCATGTATTGTTTCTTGAACCTTATTTTCATTTGATGTCAATGCTTGAACCAACGTGGGAACTAACTGGACCAGAGTTGCCTTTTGGCCCTCTTTGAGCGACTCTTGGTTCCTTTTCTTCAACTTTTTTTTCCCCAGTCGCCTCTTCTTCTGATCTGTGTGTTTTCTGGCAGGCTATCAGAGTGGAGCGGTCTCGCCAAGCGCCGGCTTTCCTGAGAGGAGAGGCGTGCCCCCCAGACCAGCAGGTCCTGGACAAGCGCACACCAACACTGGGAGGAAGCAGCGCTCCCTGGATTCTATGAAACGCAGAGGAACTGTGGAGACCTCAGGGAGCACAAGGAAAAGAGAAGAAAAAAAACCCTACACATCGAGGGACCAAAGATAACTCCTCTTTTGTGGCTTAATACTGCGTAAACATGTATGTACACAATTCCCTGAATAATCTATATGTACAGTGGGTTACAATACAGGAGAAAAGGCGTTGGCCTGCAACCCCTGTGTGCACGTGAGGAAGAGTGAGTTCCCGGGGATGTTATTCTAACAGGGAGAGGGCAGCTGTCACAATACAACAGGCTCCGAGAGAAAAGATCCCATAGAAAAACAAAAAATACCAAACCCTCCCCCTGCTATCTTTAGATTGATATGACACAGCCACCACAAATCAATGAAAAACTCGCCTGTCCTCTTTTCTCTACTATATTCTCTCTTTTTCTCTGATAACAAGCCCAGCTGTCCTTTGACTCCCCCTCTTCATAAAGTTTACTGATGGGAAACACAGGAGATAACACTGCGGTGCGAGTCCAGAGGTGCTGCCAAAAGTTCAAAAGAAATAACTCGGAGTCTTGCAAAGTATCATAGCAAAACTGTTTCAGATACTGAAGACATGCACGGTGAAATCTAGTGAAAGCTTATCTCTACTATTATCCAAAAACATGGGACTAACAAAGCTGACTTTACACCAGCATTAAGACTCGAACAGCCCCAAAGAAAACAGCCCCTCTGGTCGGACGCTGCTGTGTGCCTCCTGGCATGCACAGCTGTTTATTTTTCTCTCTCTGACAAGACCTCGGTTCTGCTGACTGTGCAAAAATGACTCATCTCACTGGGAAACTGGCCAAAAAGTTGTTGATCATCACCCTGTAATTCTAATGGGCAATGTAAACCCAGCACAAAAGAACCAACCCTTCACCTGTCTTTGTGAGAATACAGAACAGAGGTAATTCACTCCCCTAAATACCAATAAACAACAAGTTCACAACAGCAGCTTAAAGCTCCAGCTTCTACTCAAAAGCCCCTTTTCCATACACACGTGTTGGCTTGGCTTCACTCAGTTTGACTCAGCGCTTCAACCCAGCACAGCAAGGATTTGCATCTCCATTACAACAAGGCCACACGCTTGAAAGTATGTCTTTAACACGCTCGCCTTGAGTTGATGGCGTTCAACAGCAGCGGGCTGATCCAGGACTGGGATAAAGTGGTCAAAGGAGCGGCTTTAAACACGGTTGATAAACGCATTTAATTTCCTAGAAATTCTTTGCAATAAAAGCGATTAATTCAATTCAATATTATTTACAGTGCCAAGTCATAACAGAAGTTATATCAAGACACTTTACATATAGAGCAGCCAGTTAATGACCACACTACGACTTATTCATGATTTACAGAGACTCAACAATTTCCCCATGAGCAGCAACAAGTCGCACTATCTTTAATAAAAACTGTAATAATTATTATAGTTATTATATACAGTATAAATCCATCAATGTTGTGCTTGTTTTGTTGTACCAGGGCTTAAATAGGTTATAATTATGCTGTGAAAACAGCCTGTTTAACATGGGGGTCAATGAGAAATTATTCTATACTGAAACCTGCCCCTAGTGGACACTCAGAGAACTGCAGTTTTTGGCACTTCCTGATTGGATCAACCAGGAAGTCGCTGTGGTGGAGGCTTGGTTGAAACAAGTAAGTCGATGAACTGTTATAAAATAGAATAAGAAGCTTCAACAGTCCTGCGAGCAACGATCTTCAGCAAAGATTAGAAACCATCGCACTCCTGTTAACGCCTGTTCCACTTCCACCATGGACTCTCTCAATCTGTAACCTTCACCAGGACGCATTTTGATTGCAAAGTTGAGAGTGGATGTGATACTTCTGGACTTTGGGGGGGCGGGGAAGCGATATGGCCTAATCGCTGCCCTCAGAACCATTCTGGCCGTCTCCTGTTACTTCATTAATAGGCAATGAGCCCCGGTACTGAATGGCAGAACAAAATAGCCGGCAGAACCTCATTTAAGTGCAACGTCATGGCAACTGCCCCATTAATGTTTAATCGTTTATGAAATGTCTGTTTGATTAGGTGGAAACTCGATCCCCTTGGTCGCTGTCCTCTTCACCCACCGTCACTAACTTGACATTTTCAATCAGTTTAGATTATTTTAAGACGTGGACGGTTTGTGTAACACTGAACAGTGGAGACAGAAGAAGAACGGCAGAAAGAGAAGCTGGAAATCAAATCAATGACTGGTGCAAAATGGTAATATTAAAGTTAAATATAACTTAATACTATTTCCTCATAGCGACTTAAATCTCCCCCATACTCAACATAAGATAAAAGGTTTAAATCAGTTTTTCATTTAAAAGTGTAAACAAAGATTCATCCGATCATAAATATGCACTTGATGGCTACAACACAGACTGAAGCTAAAGCTGCAGGTCACTGGAAAACAAAATCTACATCCTTACCAGTTAAATGATCCATGATCTAAAGGAGCAGCATTGTTCTTGTGTTGCAGAATAGAGTCAGTAAACACTAGTACAAAGTGGGATAAGGGAAATGTATTATGTATTGATTACTGTATTCCTACATAACCCTGTCTGTATGCTGAGTTTACATACTTGGACAAGCAATGCAAATGCTGTGGGTTGAGTGAGTTTTAGCGTTCAGATTTTTAACTTTTATGTTGAGGACGAACCAGTGTGTTTGGTAAACTACCACCATCTCGATAACAACTTTGGCTGGAGTTGCTGGAGTGTAAACAACCTCAAATCCAATTAGGGAAGGACAAGCCTGCTAATACTACCTAACAATGTGATAAAGCATTAAAGCTGCACACTAAATGTGCTTTCATGAAGAGATGTTGTATTTTTAACCAACCTGTAACCTTATAAACCAATGTAGTATGAAATGCTTCTTTGCTTTGGAGGTAAGCTAGATATCCATATGCTGTCGGTCACTTCTTAAATTAGATCAGATACACACTTGTTCTTCTTGTTTACCATGCTAACAAAAAATACACTGTCTTACAAACCCTGAGGCAACATGGGCTGATTTCTACGACAGCGTATGAGGGCCAAATTAAGACCCGGGGAGGGGGGTAATATTTCAAACCTTTGGCGTCCTTCATTCTTTCTTAACTTCAAAACACAGTATTATTTTATTACATTATTATTGTTGTATAATATTTTTCAGAGTTTGCTGCAGACATAGTAGCCTACACGGCATGCAGCAGTGTCTGTGTTGATCCTAAAGCGATGTAGTTTAACAGGGAATGTAAAACAAAACACTATTTTCCAACTTTGAATCTTATAAATCTGCAACTTTTTCCTCGAAATGTTACCCCCCTTCCCTGGGTCCATCATTTTTTTTTTTTTCGAAGGTTTCCCCTCCAAGCTCCACCTGTTTAATTTTTTACTTTCCTGGGTGAACTCTCAATCAACCAGGCCAGCCAAGGGTAAATAAGAGGAGTCTGAATAACAATATTTTACCTTCTAATAAACTGAAGTGTACAGATTACAGCTGTGGACTCTTGCACCACAAGTTCAACTTCACACAGGTCCAATATGACGTGCTTAAAATATACTCAGTGAAGTCGGCAGACAATGTGTGCAAACACAAGAGGGACAAGTACCAACATACACAAAGTCACAGTCGTCATGTACATTCATGTCCTCTTGGGACTATGCCCAGTGAGTTCCTCAAACACCAGCACATGACATGAGATCATGAGTTTGTACTGTCCAAAACAACACTGGAAAAATGCAGAAAATGATTACTGAGGCCTAAAAATATGTCCATACATCCTACCGGTTACGCAAACAGTGCATGCTGAGTCATTCACATGTCTCACAGTAAACTTAAGTAAACTGAAATTACAATACCTATAAAGTTATAAAGATGCTTTATAACAATTAAATCTAAGTATAGCAGCTTTTGCAAACCATCACTTGATGTAGATATTTTAGAGAGAACATGTTTTCATGATTTCATGAGCACAATATACAGTCTACGTTTACAAATACGTGTTTTTGCATTTTTTTATGATTACATGCAGTGTTTGCTTGATGAAATTAAACACTGCATGTAAATGTATTTCTAATTAAATATTAATACAAAAACTCAGACTCTTTAAAGACAAATATTCCAATAATATCTGTGTTTTTTAATTTATTTTAACAATGAATCCATCTTAAACTTTTCTGAACCCTCACTTTAAGAATCTACAGTGTCACTTCTACAAAACTCCCCATGGACCTCACAACCCTGTGTGTGTGTGTGTGTGTGTGTGTGTGTGTGTGTGTGTGTGTGTGTGTGTGTGTGTGTGTGTGTGTGTGTGTGTGTGTGTGTGTGTGTGTGTGTGTGTGTGTGTGTTCGTGTGTGTGTGTGTGTGTGTGTGTGTGTGTGCGTGTGTTTGTGTGTGTGTGTGTGTGTGTGTGTGTGTGTGTGTGTGTGTGTGTGTGTGGTCCTCATGCCACAGGTAGTGTTTGGACATATTTGCTCTGTGGTTAATCAATTACAGGCCTGTGGGACCAAGAAAAGAACAAACCAACAGCCGAAACTCTTCTGTATCGTTCCCCTTGTGGACTCCGATTCAAATACCTCACTAACTTTGAAGTGTCAGATATAATTATGAGATAAGATGGCTTCTGTCCAGCGTACTGTGGTGAACGGTAACATAAGTCAATCAGTTCATGCAGCAAGTAAAATATTGTTTTGCAATCAGATCAGTTCTTACTTTATATGTTTATATCAAGTATTTTGTTTTCTATTATTGTTAAAAAACGAGCAAACAGATAACCTGTTAATTTCTGGGAGCTGATGTGCAATAAGTGGTCTTACATAACTCAAATAGATAGACGCCATTGTTCCTCCTGGCAGTGTTCCCATTGGTGTCATGTTTGATAAAGACTGATTAATCTATGAGTAAGTTGATAGTCAGTGATAGAATGCTGTTTAGTGAACTCAGCTTAATTGGCATTGTAGCTCGACTGAGTCAGTGAAGTCGGAAAGTGTTGAGTACTCACATTATTTTTTTAAAGGAGGAAGAAAAAGGACAAGCACATCATGACAAAGTAAAGTCAGCACCCAAGAGTGAAGAAAAGTAAAGCGATCCATTGTTTTTGTAATCAAAGACAAGGTCTTTTAAAATACAAAGCTCTTAACGCTGCTTATATAATTTAGATCAGCAGCTGCAGAACTTTTCAAATTTCATACTTTTTGACCAAATTAATGGTCTACTGTATCAAACAAAGGGCCCACTATCTAAATCTAAATGCATACATTTATACTTACTAGCTAATAAGACATTTATACGGGTCATAAGTGACAATCCCTCATCAGGGATTATGTCACACATAATGGATGTGAGGGTTACAGAGGGCATTCACATGAATGAAAAGATGGAGGGTGGAAAGAGTGATGAGAGAAGAGTGATAAAAGGTAAGAGGGCAGAGGGAGAGGATTATTTGACCAGTGTGGGAGAGAAAGCGCCTCGTACCTTTATCATGGATAAGCAAACACCCCACACCGTCTGGAGTGACATCATTGTCCCTGAGAATCAATAACCAGCCACTTCCTGTGCAGCAGGAAAATCGATGACTCTGTACACTAGATTACCTATCCGTGCCCACTCACCTGAGGAGGCACACACACACACAACTAATGCACACACTGTATTGCAGATTGCACATACACAGGGGAGCATTAACAGAAACAAACTCTGTGTCACAGTTTTCACCAAGGGGAACAGTATTTGTGCGGCTTCAGTGCAGCGTCAGCCCATTATGGGATTAGTGGCAGCCACAGTGCGGTGTAGGCCTACTGTTGAAGTCTAAAGGGGATAATGGCTATGCCAAATCAGATTTCTATCAGGTTTAACACACACATACACACACCTAAATATCAAAGCAGCATGGCTCAGCCGCAGTCCGCAAATCTCCCAGATCCCCCTGCTTTCTTCAGGAGCATTTGTCAAACTCTGTTCTTAATCTACAGTATATCATTATGCAATAAAGACTGAGTTCAGGTTTAAAAAGGTAATAAAAATGAAGAAGTGGGGCCTAACAACATTTTGCACCACACACGTACAAAGGCATTTAGCATCACTCAAAAAGCTTCTCGTAAATTTTGTCACCCATAAATGAGTGTCTCTGTGGTATGAGCTTTAGGCACCATTCACAAAACTGTAGCTGGAAACGCTCGCAAGATTCTTTCATGAATCTTGCGAAAGAAGCTAAGATAGAAAAAAATGCATGGTTTTGGGCTTGTTTTCCTCGCTAAATGTCTGAGCAGAAGAGTTCTGCTCTGCACGGCTCTGAGATTGCCACTGTTCCCCTGTGAAAGCGAGCAGACAGCTATCTGACAGGACTGGAGGAGGGGATAATGAGTAACAGAGTTCAGCTAGGTCCCAAATCACCTGTGTGAGAGAGACAGAGTGTGCAACAGGAAGGAGAGGGGATAAGAGACGAGACAGAAATGGAAATAGAGGGCGAGAAAAGCATCAAACAACACTTTCACATCACACAAACTAAATACAGCTCAAAAGAAATGTGTGATCAGAAAAGTTATAAACTGACTCTTACTCTCGATATCAAAATTAAAGACAAAGAGACGAAAGACATCTATCTGCTGAGTGGGTGTATTTTGTTTCTACAGAGAACAAATGGGGTTTCATGATCACGTAAGGTACTGTATATTTCTCTTGTTGGGTTAGCCACAGCAGATCTTTCAGTATTGGTTTCCGTTCGGCACGTAAAACGAAACATGAACAGTGAGCTAACATGACAACCTCTAGTGCTCACCAAATGTCAGAGATGGCCTCGTGAGTGAAGATGGCCACCAATCAGTTGAATGATGACTTCTTTTTTTTTTTATAACATGCTGAAAACACAAACACAACTCCATGTGCTCATGAATAAGCAGCTGCTTCCTAAGTCACATAAACTGCAGCTTTGTGAATGAACTGGTCACGTGGATGTTGTAGAAATTTAAACAGCTTTGAATACAAATATGACACAGCATCCACTGCAACAAGACGGTTAAGGATTCTACGGGCACGACACTGCAAATACAAATGTAATATGACAGTTTGAGCCTTGACCTTTACCCACCTTCTACACACTCAACGTGTCCATGAAGGCTAATGATGTGATCCACAACAATAGTGTGCATGGATGTGTATGTGTGTGTGTGGCTTTGTCTGCAAGTGTGTGATTGCACACACGTCTGGAGAGGAAATGTATTCTCTTGATGCACCGGAGCAAAGATTTGGCCTATAGCCGTATAAATCCCTGACCCTCCACTAACCCGACTGTAAGGCCGAGTCAGCTCGCACGGCGCAGAGCACCGTCCTGCTGGGTGAGGGTGCGTTCTCTACGGGACTCCCACAGGAAAGCTCACACAATACTTGGCTCTCCTTGAGGGACACACACACACGCATATGCACACACACAAAGACAGATTAAGACAAACTTCAACACTCACAAATAAAAGGCAAGAACACAATCCCTCTCACTTATGTTAGATGTACACACACACACACACACACACACACACACACACACACACACACACACACACACACACACACACACACACACACACACACACACACACACACACATACACACACACACACACACACACACACACACACACACACACACACACACACAGTCTCAGCAGACAATGGACAGTGGAACTGTGCCATAAGGGAAGGCTGTTGTCCAGTCACCGGGCAACTGGGGCAGCAGATGGTCATCTTCCCTTCCACTAACACCAGTCAGAAGGGAGGGGAGGGGGGTGAGGCTCCAAAGAGTGGTCTCGGAGCGAACACCTTTCACCAAGTACATGGGAATGACTCAGCCATAACCCATGAAGCAAATGAGCTGGACACTGATTATCTGCAAGTCTGCACGGAGTTACAGCTCAGAAATGGAGAGTTTATTAGACCCAGATGTGCTGACTGAGACGCACAGTTTCCCCAAGTGAAGGTATATTCTTATAGTAGTGTTTGAAATCTCTATCACAGGTTGAAAAATGTTGAGCGCACAAACTGGGGGTAAACCGCAAACACAGGCAGAGAGTGAGAGTGACCTTCAGTGCAGAAAAGGCAAAAGTAGGAGAAAGGTCAATTCTGACATGAAGAAGAAAAGAAAAAAAAACAGAAAGGAGGGTTTCATATCCTGTTGACCAGTTGCTGCCTCTCAGCGTGAACGTTTTGATTGGAGAGAATGTGTGTGTGTGTGTGTGTGTGTGTGTGTGTGTGTGTGTGTGTGTGTGTGTGTGTGTGTGTGTGTGTGTGTGTGTGTGTGTGTGAGCGAGAGAGGAGGAAGAGCCTCAAGCTTACTGTGTGCGCACTGTAAAAACTGTTTATGTTATGTTCTTGTTTCGGCCTATGTTAATACAGGAAAAAAAAAACACCAGCCCTGCATTTTCAGCCTGTTCTATTTTCTGTGGCGTGTCAGGAGGCATGTTTTGGGGGCAGCTAAACCCACAACAAGATTCATCTTACATAAATAAAGGACTTATTGGCTGCGGCGGGCCAACAGATGCGCGAGAGACATGTGAGCCATTTGCGCTCTTGTGTGAAAAAGAAAGACGTAAACCACAGAAAACAACTTTGTATGAATGGAGCCTCTGTGTGCGTGGCAGAGTGGCCTCCTTCAAGAGTACGTTTGCTGGGGAATGTTACATCACAAAGGTGGCATGACAACGAAAAGAGTTAGAGAGAAAGAAGGAGGGAGGTCAAATAAAAGCAAGGGGAAGAGAAAGTGACACAGGGAAAGTGGGACAAGGGGGGAAAAGAGCAGAGAGAAGCAGAGAAATTTGACCGTTGGGGGTGTAAGTGGGTCAATGGATGGGAAGGAAATAATACTTGTGCTGTAAGTTTTCATGCATGGGGTAGATATGCAACCTCATTTTCTTTTTTACCTGACCCAGTCCCCCCTCAAGTGTTTTCTGTCAAGCAGTTTACTTCTGTCCTGTTAATCAATACTCATCTTCGTCCACTGCTTTCACCCACCTTTCCCTGTCAATTTGTGTCCCTGTTGTCTTTCATCATCGCCTTGAAGCTAAGCAATCACCCCCTGATCATTGTTCTTGTCAATGGGACAGTTCAGAACAATGTGGCCAAAGCAGTATTTAGGCAAGCCTGAGGGCCGGCTGACGCATGAGTCATCTCAGTGAGAAGCAGCTCAGGTCACGCCTGTGTGTGTGTTTGTGTGACGATGTTTGGTTAAATTGTTAAAAAAGGTGCCTGACATGACATGTCTCCTGTTGTGCAAGTGTGCTTCTGTTGCCCGTTTCTACTAAACAAAAAAACACAACTGTTTTGTTTTTTATGATTGCTCCAAGGCGCCTGGGATAAAACCAAACCTACAAGTTGGTTTTTTTTCTTCCCTAAATGCAGTCTTTCTAGGAAAGTGCTGGTGGATTCCTGAAAAGCCTGGGGCAAATCTGTATTTCAGTACTCAACTATTTCGACAGAGTTTTCAAAAACAACATCGGGTGCCAAGTGCCTGTCTAAAAAAGGTCGATTTCTTCATAGATCTAACTGTAACACTATAGGGAGTCATTGGAAATACTGTAAGTCACATCCTTTTTTCTTATTTTACCTCCTCAACCCCCTTCCCCCTCCAATTCCCCCCCAAACCCCCTCCTAGTTATTCCCTTCGCACAAACACAGCTCTGAAAAACATGTCTACAGATTCAGAGGTAACAGAGGGTAGGATAGAGAGAGAGAGAGAGAGAGAGAGAGAGAGAGAGAGAGAGAGAGAGAGAGAGAGAGAGAGAGAGAGAGAGAGAGAGAGAGAGAGAGACAGAGAGAGAGAGACAGAGAGAGAGACAGAGAGAGAGAGGGAGTAGGACGGGAGTAGGAGGGGTTAACCTATATAGTGAGCCATGTTTCTTTCCCTGTGGGCTCCCAGCAGACTCCGCTTCAATTTGATAAATAGCAGGCCCCCTCAAAGCAACAGATGCTACAGCTCAAACCCCAGCAAAAAACACAGAAAGCCCTGAGCCAAGGCCCTCTACGGCTGTTCAACATACTGACAGCCTGCCTTAAGAGGAACACTGCAAGTATGAACAGCGCACTTGGAAAACAGGGCCCCTTCTATACCAGTCTGCAGCCCCCCGCAGCAAAGACAACCCAGTTATAGTGAGGCCTCAGACTTCACAGTTGAGAGACTTCTGATCAATTTCAAGGCTTTTTTCACCACTTTTCCTTCCTCGTATCTGTGTTTGGACACCGCAATCATTGTTACTTTCCTTTATCGGCTTGTCGTAGTTGCAAACATTCCCCCTGTGACGTCCAGGCATCTCCCCACGCTGACACTCCTACAGCTGAAACGATTTTACCGCATGGAAACAATTGTGGAAGAAAAAGGCAAAATGTGTTTTCCACACTGTTTTCTGTGAACGCTGGAAAAAAACAAAAAACACTGGTATCTTGAAAAATGCTTTTCTCACTCCGAAGACAGATTGTGTTTTCTCTTTAAAGTCTTTCTTTGGGGGATTCTTGGGTGTTTTGTGGGCTGTGTAAGAGAGAATCTGAGTGGGGTTGTGCAAGTTGTTTTGCTGGAAAGCAAACGAATGAGTCGTGGTTGAGATTTTTTGGGTAAAAGTTTGGGTTGTGTGGTGCGAATGAGGCGTTTGATTAGGAGCGTTGATGCAATCAACACTTTTTTTGTGGGATATTTGTGGAAGGCATCTGGGCACGGGTTCTTATCATCTAAAAGTCTGTCTAAAAAAGTCAAACTGTCTATGGGACACGACTGACACTTTCATGGAAAGAATCTTATTGAAAACACATTAAAATATCTTCTGCAGCAGCCGAGGGAGACATAGTGTGTCTGCATCTTACAGGGCACATGACAGTCGTGTTTCTGTTTTTGTCTACTGGTTGCTTTCACGGGATCTGCTTTTAGAAAGGATCATGCGTTCTTCCTGTTTTGTTTCGCCCGTCTGATTTTTATGCACTGGATTTTTCCATTTTGAAACAAATTATGAATTTTAACGGTGAACCTTAAAGGAACTACTGCTCTGGCATCTAGGGCATCAGTCATGCCATAAATTTACCAGCTATCTGTGTCAGTGTGTGTGTGTGTGTGTGTGTGTGTGTGTGTGTGTGTGTGTGTGTGTGTGTGTGTGTGTGTGTGTGTGTGTGTGTGTGTGTGTGTGTGTGTGTGTGTGTAGTTAAAGTGCATATTTTCCAAAGTACTTCACAAGAGCTCAGGAGTGGATTCTACCACAGGCCAAGATAGAGGACAGGTCCTCCTATCAGCATGGTTTCTATGGCAGCTATATACACACATACAGTCTCATGACCTCAGACAGGCCAGAGACGATTCCAGAGGGTCAAGATATACTGAAACTGACCAGAGTTTAAAAAAAGCTATGCTGATCCTGTCTGTCCGTATACTACACACTCCACTGTCAGAAACCACCAACAAACTTAGTTAGGTTTGGTGTTTTTGTTACATGATTTAACTAGGTAAGTTAAGAACGTTCCATAAACAGGTCAGAGTTGACTTTTGGTTTTACACAGGACACAAACAGCAGTCTCCTTGACCCGTCCATTCACCCTGACCTCTTTGATACGAAACGTTGTTGTGTTACGTTACCTCAAAACTTAATTGAGAATGCCATTTTGTTGTATGGGAACCTAGTTTTTAGGAGACTGGGCTGCTTAGATACTGTAACACTGACATTTATCATTGATCTGATGTTCAGCACTCAGGGAGAACCCCTGCAAAAGTGTAATAAAAAAAGGGTAATAAAAACATGACCCACAACTTTCTAAAACTCAACAGTGACAAAACAGAGCTCCTCCTAAATCCACTCTTAGCAAAACTGGACCAGGTGGTGTCATATATGGAAGTACTTTACGTATGAGGCAGATGACCGTGATGGTATCATCAATCCGCAGAAGCCACTATGCAATCAATGCCACCGTGGTCTTCAGACCAAGGGAAACAATACTTAGCATTTACCATAACAACATGCAACATTCATAACATAACTGACACATTTGCTCAAACAAAAATATAAAGACGGATCAGATAGGTAACGTTATGTTTAACATTGTAATGAAAAACCAAACAAGGAGGTACAGTTACAGTCCAGCGATTATTTCAAGGTGATGTTAGATTCATATATGAACAACATCCAAACGTTTTAAGGAGTTAACGTTTTCTTTTTTTTATCTGTCATACTAAAATACACGTTACTTGATTTTTGGATGGCTTGCGGGCACACCGGTTGCAATAATGCCTTATGTTATGTAGCATATGTGCTGTAGGATTAATGTTAGCCTGTACCTCGTAGTAATGCAGCCTTGGCTAATAAGTTAGCACGCCTTTTTACAGTTCAGTCGCTCTCATCAACCTGCCACCACCATGTCTGTAAAAATGTTTTCTCTGTTACTTTCACTGTAAGCATCTTTGGGTCCCTGTAAAGCGCTGTATAAAATAAATGAATTATTATTATTAAGTATTGGATGAATCAAAAGTGGGTATATTGGCATGTAAATAAAGTAAGCCAATGCTGAAAGATTGTCTGTGTTCAGGAGATCACGGTGATGCATTCAATTTTTTTTACTTAATATTGGTTTAGGCTTTAGTTTTGGTGCAGGCTGATTTAATCTATTTCCTCCAGAAATCCTGCAAGTTGCAGAGAATTAATTTTATCTTTTGCAGGAGCAGCTGTTTTTAAATGTTGCTTGATACCATAATCATTGCTACTTTTCTTTATCGAATTGTTTCAGTTACAAACATTCCCCTTTTGACGTCAATGCATCTGCCCACGCGGACACTCCTAAAGCTGATTATACAGCATGGGAACATATCATTTTATTTCTGAATCAAATGATGTGCTTGCTTGTGAATATTCAAATATCTAACTTATCTAGGTGATACTGTAAAATGGCCCATGTCAAGGAACAGCATGTGTTATGTAAGCCTAATGATTAATCAATAATTGTCCTCTATATGACCAATAACTAAAGTTGCCGTAACATTGTTGGGTCATATCCAGTGAACAACAGGCCTTCTCTCTTTATCCAGATTACAAAACTGGTGGAAATAACAGCACAAGTAGCCAATAAAGTCCACAAGGGTCAAAACAACAGTACCCAGCACCCAACAGTGCCCAGACAAAAAGCAGAAACATTCTTGTGTTGCAAGAAAACTGCCGTTTCATCAATGATGGAGAAGTGCTAACCACATAAAGACGAGCCAAGACTGCCTTTTTTGGTGTTGACATGTCTGTGAGAGTCTGAGCCAGCTTGTTGACCCTGTAACCTCTCAGCAGGTATCGATGACGCAGGACAAAGTCTGGTTAGGTGGGACTGATATAAGAGGTGGGAAAGCAAAAGAACCAAGAGAAAATGATTCATAGCAACCAGAGACAGGCTGGTTTGTGACAAGATTTTCACAAGCGGTGACATCACTGCGTGGGAAAGTTACTTCATGTCTTTTCTTATCGGCCTCTGACCTCACAGGTGCCAGGGGATGTTTGTGCGTGCAGAGCGAGGGTCACATCAAAACACAGCGGAGGAGCCCTGTCTCCCAATTTTCTGTGTGCGCTCTCATCAGCACCTGCTGCGTGTGTGTCATGCACACTTGTGTACAGAGACGCACGCCAACAATCTCAGTCACACACAGTAGATTACATGGAGTTCATGGACAACATGAAGGAAGCCTGACCAAGATTGTGGCAGCGCAGGAAGGAAGCACACACACACACACACACACGCACACACGCACACACGCACACACACACACACACACACACACACACACACGATATATCAGAATCAGAGGGGGAGACCTGACACCTGGCTTGTATACATGCTATTCATCAACAACAAGTGTTAATAAAAGTACCGTCTTAGCCTATATATGAGACAACAGTCTGAGTGAATACCGGTGCAACACTGGTTGCTACATTCAGTTCGTTTACATGCAGTTAAAAAAACAGATTATATTCGGGTTAAGGACATCCGGTTTCTTAAACACCATGTAAACGTTGTACCCCAGGTAAAATTAGAGTTGTCATACCCCGGTTAACAGACCTAGATAACTCCTCCGGAGCATGAAAACAGCCTTCTCGGATTAATATGAGGTTCTGCGTCTGCGCATGCTCCGTGGGTTATAACTCCCCTTCCCTACTCTGCGACATTGGTTTTTGATCCGTAAATAGAATAAATTAGTAGGCAAAGGCACCGAAAACAACGTAAAAAACAACAACAACAATAGAGTTTTACCTTTAAACCAGGGGAGGACTTCGCCATGGCAACTAACATCACTACCAAGAAGATCCGTTTCAGTCGTAATTCTGTCCAAATTTGTCCGCTTGTGATTTTGACAAAAGTGAACCGGGAAAAAAAGCTGAAATCCAACCAGCTGTTTGTTGTGCCACCTACTGTACCGGAGTTACTCTTGTCATTTTCACTTTCAACCCCCTCTCATGTATACATGGGGAACTTCAATGATCAGATTATTCCCTTAACCTTTTTTTAAGGTTACTGCTGTGCATATAAGCACACTGACTGACATTATGGGTCATTTATAGCCTGGATGTTGCAAGGCTAGTGAGTTTCTTCAAGTTTGTTTTACCCCTTTTCCAACTAAATAAGTGAGTATATATGCAGGTTTTTTAAACAAAGGAAAACACGTTGAAAGCAGACTCCTTTACCATTGGCAGTAGACGAGTATTTGTTCTGTTTTTCTGGTGTGGTCACGTTCAACATCCCAGACAAGGAAAACAGGCTGAGTAAACTGTAGAAAGCAGCATAAAGGCCAGTTAAAATGTTTCAGCGGTTACTTCTTAGTCTCTCTTTCAAACTCAGTCGACTAATTTGGAACAATGTCGCTGCTTGCACGAAGACAGATGCAAATTGTGGCTGAGATGACAAAGAGTAGCAGAAATTATCGACGGAGCATAGCTTGACATGTTTCCATCACTGCAGCAAATTGGAGCTGGAGTCGATAAATATCCATGACTACCGCAGAGTCCCGGGAAGGAATTAAGATTGTAACCTTTCCCACTAAAGACAAAAGCCAGATATAAGTGGGTGTTTGTGTTTTTTGTTCAGTGGGAAAGGGGCTTTAGTGTATTTGTAAAAGTCTTCAGTAAGTGCAGGTTGACCTACAGTTTCTGACAGCTCATGTCATTATTTCTGCTGCCACGGATAAAATACATTTCTGAGAAAAACAAGTTCAAAGTGATAAAGTCAACAGTCTAAGAAACGGCCCCGAATTATTTTCTTTGGCTGTTAGTTACTCTCAGTGAGTGTGCGAGTATGTGACTAAAGCTACACAAATATAGGATTTACATTCTGATTTAATGGAAGGATTTAGTGTTTCACTTTAAAAGGCCTTAAGGATAATCCCACTTTACTGTAGGACTAGTTTTCAAAATGTAATTTTAGGCAATAGTTGACGGTACGGGACAAACAGTCTGGATGATTAATAACTGCAATAGATAACATGCTGGGATCAATGAACAGCTGGCAAGAGTGTATTATATTTGTGGCATGTGTTTCAGAAGAAGTCAAGGCCTGAGGACACATAAAACACACTCGCTGCATAGAGATCCCCAACAATGACCAGCAGGCATCCATGTTGACAGTGAACACACACACACACACATACACACACACAAACACACACACACACACACACACACACACACACACACACACACACACACACACACACACACACACACACACACACACACACACACACACGTTAAATAAGCAGAGTCAGAGACGGGTTGCCTGGGGTCTGGGCAGGGTGCTGTTTCTCACAAGCATGTTAATGGACATGTCACTATAGCTACTCCCAATATTCCTGCCCTGTCCTCCCACTGCAGGGTCAACTGAACACCGTGTCCCCTCAGGACAAGGCCCTGGTCTGTCTGTGTGAATGTGTGTGTCATTTAACTGTCACGTGGAGTCTCCGCTGTGCTGCACAGTCAGTAACGATGAGCTGGTTTCAACTACACAAACAAACAAACACCTAAACATTAATTCTAGATAGCAGCAGGAATGTTTTACACCTTCATGTCAGATGTGCTGGAGATGCTGAGCAAAGCGTGCTGAAGGTATCTGTCTGATGGATACGGTGTGAATGATCATGCACTCGTGCGGTTATGCAACAGCTCTGAAATGTCGAGACGTCAGACTCAAAGAACTCAAATTCAAAGAAGATTGCAAAATATGTCATGAGAAGGTATAGTTCATTTTAAGTCATTACATTTTAAGTCATTAAAGGTCTTGTGTCTAAATGCTGCAACATGAAAATAAAACTCACGGTGAGGGCATTTGCATGGTAAGACAACTGTAAAAGTTTCCACTGAGGTCTGTTTATTCTTCAGTAACTTAGATTACATCATCACATGGTGAAAGCAGAAACCTCTCATCTTCTAATTTCTCAAATTGATTTAAATCAGTGTTTGAAAAACCACTTTCAGAGCACAGACGACAAAGGCAAGCTGCTGGTGACAAAAAAGTGAAGGTCTTCAATATGATACGAGAGTGTGTGTGTGTGAGAGAGGGTAAGTGTGTATCAGTGCGGATAACATTTTCCTGATCTTTGCTTCTTGTCTGAAGCAGCTGCACAGGCTATCTGCCAAAATAACCACTTCCACTCTATCCTCTCTAGCTGTGTCTTTTCATTGTCTATTCAGCATCTCTTAATGTGCATTTTTTTATTCAAATTCTCACTATTATCTCACCTCAGCCATCTTGCAAACTCTCTGTCTCATTCCTCTACTTTCCCTCAGACTATCACTCCCTCTTCTTTTCCATATGGAGACTACAGAAAGTGGAGCCACTGACATGGATAAGGAGAAAACCTACAACAAAGCAGCCCCGTCTGCTAACACGGAGTCAAGAAGGCACACAGTTCCCACTGCTCAGTGCTTGTCCTGGGTGGCTCCACTCTTTGTTTTGGTTTCTGACCCTTCCCTTTTCCTTTCTCTGTGTTTTCATGGCTGTTCCCGCTGCAGTATCAGTGTCCAGTGTGTTTTCACGACTCTAGATTCTTCACCGTACATGTGTGTAATTACCTGCCTACCGAAATGTCTGTTAAGAGGAAATACAAAAACACAGAGGACGTTTAGGTTTTGGTCAGTACAGAATGTCACACCTGAACGTCGGAGCACAGAAATAAAACCCCTGCAGCCGTCACACTTACCCCGGGGTTACATAACACTGAGGGGCTGAGCTGGGGGGGGGGGGGGGGGGTGTCACATGACTCTCAGCAGGTTGTACCTCGGGTCATTTACCCCTAGGAATACAGCTTATAATGTCTGCTGGCATCTGTACCTATAACAGTGAGGTAGTGTTTATGTTTTCAAACCACCTCAACTGTTAGCTGTAATCTTTATCAAACATTAACAACTATGGCTACATATTAACTCTGTCAGAACTAATGCATTGCCCCTGTTCATGGAATTAAAGTTGTGACTAATGCATCAACGAAGCACTACTTAAAGCTTTTTGAACACCAGTAGGATGATACCATGAAAAGTAAAATAATTAAATGTAATTCAACTTAATTTCTTCTCCATAAAGACCTTCAAAGCATGCACTTTAAAAAAGTACTACACTAGGGCTGCAACTAACAATGACTTTTCCTCCATTAGTTAACAAAATATCAGAGATCACATTTTCCTAAAGGTCAAGGGGACATCCTTCACTGTTATTTTTGTTTATCAGTCAAAAATATTCACATAGATATTCAGTTCACCATCATATACGACTAAGACTAAGATGGAAAGGGGAAATGTTGCTTGAAAGATGACTTAAACTACTGAGGGAGAAAATATTTATTGAGGAAAGGAAAAGCCAACAATAACTCTTTGCACTTAAAAAGCACAACACTACAAACAGACAACGAGCCGGGTCGGAAACTTCCCCACTGGTACTCTGAGGTGCACCTACAGTTTAGACAGAAAGTTGGACTTAGTTGTGGTATGACTCATCATCTAACGTTACCTTTCTACGCTACTGTACAGTTTGTTTAATTGTGGTGTGTCAGTGACATTGTTTTCTGTAAGCTTATCAGAAAGCAGAATTACTTAACATTTCCTTTAACTGAGATACAGTCCTCATCCCCTGTCAGCTATCAAAGAGGGAGGAAAAGTATGAGGATGACGATATGCTGAGGTGAGCAGCGTCTCGACTCTCCTCTGACAAACTCCGTGGGGTGGCGGAGCAAGTCAGGGTTGGCTTTCGTGCTGTAAAATAACTCCCAACAAAAGTGTATGTATGTGTTCATGCATGTGTCTTTGCACGTGGGTGTCCGTGTGTGAATTTGTAGGTCCTGCCATATCAGCCGTTCGGGGGTAAGAGAGGAAGAACTTGTTGGCCTTCGCCCATCTCCCATGCCCCCTGTTTCCTGCTCCACCCCCCTGGACGGCCTGAGGATTAGCTGGTGGTCACCCCACTCGGCCTATTCTCTCTCCCCTGTGTAACTCTGCCTGTCCCTCACAGCTCTGCCACCTCAGCGTTTGGGCTGTTTAGACAGGAAAGCCCTCCGCCAGCTGCCTGCAACAACAAGCCGACTTTAGTCACTGTCAGTGAGCGTCTGGTGTGTGTCTCTCTAAAAGTGTGTATGTGTGAAGACGAAGAAGAAAAAAAACAGTATCTGTGGGGGAGAGGAAGAGCTGGGTGTGAAAAAGAAGACAGTGAGAACATTGAAGTGTGAAATATTAAAAATATCAGAGGGAGAAACTCAAGAGAGATAATCATTGTTCATATGGGGCATTAGACAGAATAATACAGTTACTTTAGGATTCATAGAAGGTAAAAAACCTAAAGAAAATGTGTCATGCTTGATTTTTTTTATAGAGGTTGACATTAGTTTACTGAACATACAACACTGATTTTAAATTGTCGGATTTCATTGCACTTCAGACTATCTAACTTACTATTAACCAACTGTCTATTGACAATCTATTAAGGAACTATTAACTAATTATCTATTAACTAACTATATATTAACTGCCTATTAACAAACTATTGACTAATTGTCTATTAATTATCAACTATCTATAAACGAATAATCTATTACTAACTGTCTATTAACTTACTATAAACTAATTATCTGTTAACTAACTGTATTAACTAACTATTAACTAACTATCAAATAACTGTCTATTAGCTAACTATAAACAAATTATCAATCAATTACCATTAAATAACTATAAACTAATTATCTGTTAATTAACTGTATTAACTAACTATTAACTAACTATCAAATTACTGTCTATTAACTGACTATAAACTAATTATCAATCAATTACTATTAAATAACTTCAAACTAATTATCTGTTTGTCTATTAACTAACTATTGACTAACATTCAAATAACTGTCCATTAACTGACTACTAACTAACTGCCTATTAACTATCTGTCTATTAGCTAAAAAGTAAGGCCCTGACTTAACCGTCATTTTGCTGTGAAGTTAAATGATGTTGGGCACTTTTCCGCTCTGAGACACTCAGGCCTCAAGGCACATAGAGCAGAAAAAACGTAAAACACTCAGCAATGCAAAAAAAGAGCAAGCAAAACGCTTTACTCTCACCTCAAAACAGTTTTAAAACAGTCAACCCAGACTGCTAAAAAGTGCTCTGCCTGACCAGGACCTAAGGCCTCAGCAGTATGTTTAAAACAAAGTGCTTGTTGGATCATCTGGTAGTGTCTGAGTACAGGTACAGTTTTAGTAGAGAGATTTGGGAGGCAGTGTAAATCGCCAGAGAAGGCTTAGACTGACAGACTTTTCCAGTGTGGCCATTCAGAACAGGTTTAATAACTGCATTCTGCACTTTGGACGTGGTTGGACGACACATCACACGACCTCATTGGTTTGAAGCATACAGAGGTCTGCACTCCAACATGTAAATGCAGGGTACAGTAGATAGCACGCAGATGTTGAAACCTTGGAGAAACTTTCCCCTGTGGGCTCAGACGACCTCTTACATACTCTTTGTACTTCCTGTGTGGGGTAGCACACTCAAGAGTCTCACTTCCTATGAAAGACACAGACATTTCCCTTCATAGCTTTTACAGCATAAACCTTCCTTCCTTTCTAAACCACTGCACCTTCTTTTAATATCACTCTCTTATCTGTTTGTTTGTCATCGTTTAAATACTTGTTCATACGTCTATTTTCGACTCCCGTCTGTGAAGTTGGGACACTGGAAGAAGCGGCAGTGGTGGGTTTGGCACCAAACTGGTTTGTGCAATTCTGCCCAAACACAGCACCTCACTCCATCAACCACCACCCTTCATGCAGAGCAAAAACCCCTCTGTTATTACAAGTGGCTTTGTGCGGCGAGGCCACAGCCACATACCCCACAATGAAAGATAAACTAGTTTGAACCAGTGAGGACTGTGGGCTCCAGCCAACAGACAACACACAGACACTGACCACAGACCTCATACAGTACACAAAAATCTCCTCACACATGCATACAAACATGCATAAACACACAGATATCTGTCTATCACACACCTCATGTTGTATACACTCAGACAAGATTGCTGTTGCTGTGCTTTCAATAGCTTTTTTCCATTGTGGAGTCTGTCGCATGTTCACAGATACACATATGGGAACGATTTGGCCATAAGACATTTCACACGAGTTTCTTGCACGACAGCTTCATGAATGGCTTACCGGTTAGTTTATACAAGTGTACAGCTCTGTTTGCATACACACTTTTATGTATGTATAACTGTGACTTATGTATGCACCATTCTGTTAAGTGCTGTAACCTTTCAACTCTGAGTAAACTGACCCAGTGGCAGGAAGTACATCCAGTAAAGGGATCAGGAATGTTCACATACTTTCTGTACCCACATAAAAAAAAACAAGACTGTGGATGTGTATGTGCAATGTGTTTTCAGCAAATTATTTATGAATATGCATCTCCAGGTACCTGGTGGCTGCATTACAAGCTTGATGGAAGGGACAGATACGATCCTAAGTCCCTATTTGAGGGCGATACCGCTGCACACAAGGAAACAATGCAGCTTCCAGCTCTTGCAGTTATTTGTTTATATTGAATTTGTTGCCACGAGAATGTGTCCAGACAGGAAAATGAGACACATGGAGCTATACGATATCTTGACACAACATGCCCGAACATGTAACCACCAGCCTTCAGCAGTCTGCTGCAGGGAGTGAGGAGTTGTTGAATGAAATATAACACATGAACGTCTGCCACACACACTTGTTTACTCATCTGTTTGGCATGTGCAATATCTTAGATGTCTTACATGCCTTTGATAAAACCAGGGAAAACAATCAATAGTACATGTCAAAATTAGTAATTGGTATAAGGTGGAAAAAACTCTCTTAAAGCTGAGAACAAAGTAACATATTGTTTGGAAATTGGCCGTTAACTGAACCTCTCCTCTGCACAGCAGTTTTACAAACATAGCTTTGTAAAGGTGGCTAGGTACCGCAGGTCTGTCAAGCTTTGGGTTTCTTTTTAACATGCTGCAGCAGAAGGTGTGGGGCAATGCTAAGAGCTATTGTCAGTAAACAAGTTTGGAAGATGGTATACATTTTTCTTTTTTAAACACAAGAACAACCCCACCGAGCTGACTGATTCGTACATCTGACTGCTGTTTTTCGACTGAAAACCCATTCGAGCCAATAATTCCCGCCCCAGGGTGACTAGCGAATAGCCGGTCAGCGCCATGGGTGGGACTAATTAGAATCAGAATCAGAATCAGAATCAGGTTTATTGCTAAGTATGTTGGACATACAGAGAATTTGACTCCGGCTTATGCTTTGCTCACAGTTTCCAAACATTTAACAGGACAAACCTAAACAATATATAACAATAACAATAACATTTACATAACAATAACAGAACAATAACAGAACAACACAGAACAATCATTTAAGATCAAAAATAGAGGTAATATTAAAATACTAATGCCGTTGTCAAGCTGTTGTAGATGTTTATTTACATAGATACCACTAACCAGCCAATCACAACCACATTAGTTAAACGTGTGCTTATTACATAAGCTCCGCCTTCTTCGCTACCATAAAGTCTATGGTCACTACTTTTACTTAAGCCCACACCACAGCGACTTGTGTTTGTTTTCACATCACAGCATAATTAAACCTGTTTAAGGCTGGTACAAAAACCATTAATGTCTGTATGTTTAGGTCACATCTCCATGACAACAGTGATTTTATTTTGTACCAGGCTAGTTTTTATTTTGTTAGAGGTTAAAGTTATGAATCATTAGGGGCGTGGCCTCTTGAGTGACAGCTAGCGGCTGGCCCTCTTTTCTCCTCGGAGGTATATGTCAGCCGAATGGACGTCTCTCCCTCCCCCCAATGTCACATACATGCCTTTTTTGGTAAAAGGAAATGAGGAGGAGTCATAGTCTGACGAGACAGGCCCGTAGGCGAATACGATAAGTTGAGAGAACGGATCCCGACCTGTCATTTTTTTATACAATTTATCCTTTACTCAACTTCAATTTTCCAAACTTATTGGTTAGTCTCACCTTCATAAAATTTTCTATTATTAAAGCGTTAGATGTCATTTGACAATACAAACAATAAAGCACAAACATCATCACTTTTTAAATTAGGACCTGTTGTTTGTTTAATTGTCAATCAATTAAATGCTGTACTGTATGTATCACTTATTCATACACACAGTATGCATGAATGAACATTGATCTCCTCAACATCTTAAAACTGTCTCTGTTTCTTCCAAAGTGCGCCCCCCTAATATATATAATATAATATAATAGCCTTACTTTTTAGGTAACAGAACCTTTTTGTCATATGATGTTTAGAAAAGTCAATGTACACAAGTAACCTACACATCAGAAACCCTACACTTCTTCCTCAGATTAGCCAGGCTCTCAGCTTACATAACAAGCACAAATTCCTGGCTTTAACTCTGCTAATAAACACACTCTATTACACACACACTCGATGCAGACTGTAGCAAGCACTGTTCAAACATATCTGTATTGAAACTATGACATCTCCCGTACCTTTGGCCTCAATCAACCCTGGGAACTGTGGTCAAAAGACAGTAATCTAGCAACATGAGTGATGTTGAAAATAGTGATTACTTTAATATTTTCTACTGTTGGAGGAAAAAAATGGATTCTTAGAATCATTGTGATTCTCTCTTGACAGCGTAAAAGTCAATAATGGGACATTTATAACCCAATTTTCGACATGATCGTCTGTAACTATTTTTTGGTTGTACGTTCCGTAAACATGTGCATCATGTTTACATATTAAGCTAGGCTACTTCATCAACATTTTCTAATTATGGATCATTATAGATATGCTATGCTTTAAAAGTAGCAAGTAGTCGCACATGGGGAAAAAAAACAAGTCATGTAGAAAAATAAAAAGGTTTGATGCATGGATAATTGTTTTATAATTCCATCGTAGCCCTGTGAAATTAACCATAAGGTTGTGATATCACCCTGATCCTAACCAGAATTTACAAGGATTGCTTTTCACTTGGTTGATACAAACAGTACTGTGTGAGGCAAATAAGATGATGCAACTAAAAATATCTCTTCGTTTTATACAAAGGTTTTAGTTGTGCACTTGTTTGTTTGTAAGCACTTCCCAAAACTCTGCCTAAATTCTCAGAACACATTTGAGCCTATTTATATTACTGCCCTAGGGGGTACAACTCTGCAATATACTTTAACTTACTTTAAGAAGAAATCGGCCCTTGCCCTGTATTGTCTAATCTTGGTTGAGATCAATGTCTTGAAGAGCACAGGGATCTCCCTGACATCTGTCAACCTGTTGGCTCAACCTGTTGGCTCATCTCAATGGCTGAGGTTTCACCTGCACAAAATGTGCAGATCTTCTCAACATCTAAACTGACACACAAACATCGCAAGCTCCTCCTACATCCTTAGCCTCTGTGATTAGAAAACAACAGCTCTGCAGACACAGACCCGCCAGCTGTAACTGCCTGTTTTGCTTTAACTTCAGAGAGTGATACTGTGTGATACGCTCCCCTCTGCCTCTCAGTAGGTCACATTTGTCAAATGATGTATATGCTTCACTGTGCTGTACTATGCTGCAAGGAAATGCCCATGTATGTCAAATGTGAAAAACACAAGTGACTTAGCTGCTGTTGTTAATAAAGTGGGTCTTTTGTAGCATGCAAGGGCAGGCCTGACCACAGAAGCATGTTGATGTGATTAACAGAGATAAAGATGTTGATTTTCCTCTATTGCAACCATTCTACATGCAGTTGCTGCCGGTCAACTTTCAGGGAAGGGCTGCTGGCACATTAATGGTGTTGACTAAATTAGTTTGGCCTGGTTGTGATTTTCAGCGGGGCTCATTACAAAACACACACACAGACACACACACAAATACAAAGAAAAGCAAACAAACATCCTAGTTTCCTAGAAGGATTTGAACGCGATCCAATGGAAGTTTTCCAGAAAATATATGCAACTGCACTCCACCCAAAGCTCTTGCCTTCTGTTTCTGCACATCGCAATCACACCCCTACCCCAATATCAACTTCCTCCAACCAGCCCCCCCTGCTCTCTGGCTGCACATAAACAGATTCTAGAGGTGTGTCTCCTCACAGCCAATAGCAGCCTTTCCAAGCTGTGCATCTGGGCCAATCACAGCGGCCGGTTGGAGCAGCCGGCTCTCCTTCTGTTAACGGCAGTTGTTGTTTTGCTGCTCTCTGTGTTTTCTTCATTCAGGGTGATGGATGGAGGGAATAAAGAGGAGGTCAGGTCAGGCATTAATAGGCTTTGAGTGCTTGCCCACAATTAGGTGGGGGCTAATCCCAAATTCACAAGTGTATGTGCATAGTGCACATGTACGTACACACACACACACACACACACACACACAAACACACTTTGTTTTACCACTGAACCTACACAGCATTCACATGCGCTTCATCATTATCTATCTCTCTCCCTCCCTCTCCCTTTCTCAAAGACACAGAGACCAGACTTTGTTTCTTGCACATAAACATCATTGTCATCATCTCTCCCTCCCACACACACACCCAAACAGCCCACAGTTGCTAGTTATATCTGGTCAGAGGGTGTGGAGAGCGGGCGATAGGGGAAAGACTGTCTGCCTAGTGCAAACAGGGCACCTGTCAAACCAGTCAACAACAAACACAGATAATTCTGCACTTCCCATATCAACATCAGCACAAAATAGAAGTTCAAAATAAGCAGAGCCAAAAGTAGTTCTTGTTTTTTTAGAGAAAATTTGCAAACAATTTCAACATATCAAAAGTAGTGTAGTTTCAGAAACTGGAAAGGATTCGCATTTTCAAACAGCACCACAGATTTAAAAACACATGTACTACAGGTTTTTTTTGCAGAAGATCACCAAAAATATGAAGAAGGAAAACATTCATGACTTGTTTTTCTCCCTCTGCCTCCTTCCCTCTTCAAGTCAAATTTATGCAATGGGGTTGTGTTGCCCAATAAAGCTACCAGAGTGTTGTTTGGTACTTCTGTAACGACTCAAAAGAAAAATCTTGAGCAAACACGGCCCTTATCAAGTGAAATGCAACTGCTCAGACCTCCTGCGATAACAGCGGGTGATAAAAAGTTCAACTGGTTAACAAAAGAATCGTTGTGGGGTGACCACAAATAGACAATCACATCAAATACGACTTGAAAACAAGTTTATGAGCTTGACTTGGCATAAACGCTCCACTGTGTTTTTTCTTCTTTCACGTGTATGAGGAGGGAACACTTCTGAGACAAGGGAGTGATGAAAGCATGTTTGGACGCCTTTATCCATGTATAACTTAGTCCTGCTGACCCATATTCATATGTGAGCAAAAACAGGCTTAGACAAGTTTTAAACATCTATCAAGCCATACATAAATTAGTTTGGCTCGGTCACTTGACAAATACATTTTCAAGTTGAGTGGACCCTAATGGGGCTGCAGGAAATCATTATTTTAATCATTATATAGACACTTAACCATAACTTGACTGAAACTATATTTTGAGGCTAATGCCGATGCTGACTTTGTCAATGCTATACAGAACGAGATTGATAAACATTTTTTTAAAAACAACATTTCTGTAAGGATCTGTAAATTAGGGCATGCAAGAATTGTGACCAGGTGTGGGATACTTCACACGCGAAAAATAAACTTGTCACTGAGATTTTCTAACATTGCCGTTTTTGCGTTATAACCGAGCTGTCCGATGTGTGTAGATATCAGTGTGGTGTGTAGCAGAGTGGTGTTTTCAGGCGATTTAATGGACATAGAAACCGTTTACAGCCGGGCGTAATGCCATTATGCACAGAGCTGGCTGGCTCTGATCCATGCTTTGACTCAGAGACTGAGTATTGCACACTTTCTTTTACATGTTTTTGGCATTTCTGAATTGCAAATGACTTATCAGCAGACATATTTGCTAATAAGCTAATATCAACTGGCCAATTCTCACTTTTCTTTTAAAAAATATTGAAAAACACAAACTGCCATTAAGCTGACCTCCTTGCATTGTTTGTTTTGTTTTGAGCAACAGCACAAAACCCAATTTACAATATAAGAAAAAGAGCAAATCATCACATTTGAGAAGCTGGAAGCAAGACATGGTTACCATTTTCACTTGGTAAATGACTTAAAGGATTCATTAATTATCAAAACTGGAGCCAAACTTTTTGGACTGGACCCTATATTTACCTTTTTCACCAACTATACTGACAGTAACGTATTTCTTCACCACACTTCTACAGCTTGGTCTTTGAACAGTCAGGTTTTTAGACTTGAGCTTGAAACATTAACTATTAATAAACATCCCAACTGTGCATGAGTTGATTAAAAACAACAACATTTGAAACACGGCCTTCTCTACCCAATTGGAAGCAGACATAAAAACAACACAGGCAGGTAGACGCACACATGTGATAAAGAACATGACCACCATATGGCAAATTGGCTTGGTGTCTCGAGCAAAAGCAAACAAGCTAAACAAGGCAACACTGCAAAGAAAAATATGCCGTGTCCGGACAAAGATATACAAACGCACAGAACTGACAGATGACAGATGGGCAGTGCAGCCACAGAGAGGGGAACATATTTCTCGTAAAGAACAATAAATGGGTCATCTATACAACAACCTTTCTACACCTATCGATCTGCCGACTCAGCTAAATCTACCTATAAATCAAGGCCAGTTTGGACAGGCGTCAATTTCAGAGATCGGCTTCAGCATTTAACCTCAATAAATCTGACTGATTTTAAGATAAAGATCTGACTAATGACTTGCTCACTGGCTGGACATCGAGGAAAATGTTTTACATAACATTTAGTTGCTTTCTCTCCTGACATCACAGCATGCCCTGTGCTTGATTTATGATAAGGGGTCCTTACAGAGTTTCCGTTTCCTTCCCCTCCTTCTTTCCTGACGTTGAGTGACGAGAAATGAGCCAATGAGCCGCTGACACACCCTTAAAACAAGCCAATAAACGACTTAGAGCATTTAACTGATTGATATCCGGAGGGGATCTTGTCCGAATAAGCTCATGCCGGTCATGAGGGGCTCTGTTCTTACTGCAGATATGGACTCCTTCTCTACCATTTCAGAGATTAAGGTTTGATGTTGGGGAAAGCTGATCTTAGTTCAGGGCTTAGAGATATTTACCAGGATGTTATCCCCAGTGGTGAAAAAGAGGGGGGAAACTGAGCTGACTGACTGACTGACTCCAGGGTTTGTGTATATTTTGTGTTGGTTGGTTGCCAACTTTTACATGCCTGGTTTCCTAAGGGCCTCTGAGTGTTTACTGCAACATGACTAGAAATCTACAGAGGAGCAGACAAGGTGTGGCAACCTGCCAGCAAAGACTATTCAGGAACCAGATGGAGAAGTTGTTTTCGTCTATCTTGCCATCGATCTCCCTGTGGCCTAGATACTTCTGTTCTCTCAAGAGTTTAGCCAAGCTTGGCCCCTACTATTCTTGTACTTCCAAGCTCCAAAAAAGTCAGTCAAAATATGGGTTTTCTCTCTACTAGAACCTGGTTGTAGCCTGAAACATCTTTTTGCTACCTTATTTTCCATCTACTTTCCCCCTGTTTACTGTTTCTTTTTGGCATTCTCTTTTGGCTATACATCACTGTACCTGTTCATTCACATACCTCCAGTCCAACCTCTCATTTTCACTGTCCTGCACATTAAACAAGGGATTGCATTGTTTCCAAATATTTCTACTTGTTAAGATCTCTGACTAATGTGCTCTTTGGCCTCAGAGATTATACTTGGTCTTTTCAAAGAGGGGCTCTTTCTTACTTTCTAATCACCGCTGGATTACACATACTGCATGCTCACTGTAAGCCTATACGCTCCCGTTGAAATGCTCTGGTGAAGGCTTTGTGCACTGTTATGCATGATGTATTAGAACCTGCAGACCACAAAAAAGGACCTTGTTTCTACTGTATACATATATTTGTTTGCTGGGCCTCCAAATAGACTTCCACACTCCCTCGTAAGTTAAATATTAATCCTCAGAAACGTCCATACTCTCCATTGTTGACCTTTGAGTCCAGCAGTCAATTTTAATCGTTTTGAAATTGGGTAAAGTTCTCTTGATTACAGTAAAGTGGAGACCCTCTGCAGTTCTCTCCAGGACTTTCTGAACACAGTTTTGAGAAACGCTGCCATTATACATCCATCTGCCTTAATGACTCCTACATTTTCAGCAGGAAAAAAAAACAAGTTATAAAACCGCCTATAAGGTAAACATAAAGAATCGCATTAAACATTCAATGTCAACAGGTACAATGTGCAGCCCCACCTGTCCAAATCAAAGAGCATGAACTGTATCTACGGTCCAATGGAACATCTCTGTGTGAGTTTCATCTTCACCAAACTAAAATAGCAATCAAAGGTGTAAAACTTGATAAAAACTCATTAAGAATGTTAGTTAAGTGATAGACTACTTCACAAGAGTCATTATCTGACTGAAAAACTAGCCCTGATTCCTCCAAATAAGACTAAATACATAACATGTATAACAATGCCAGTGTAAGTCAAAGATAACAGGCTACAGTGAACTAAAAGTAAATAGATAATTAAAGGAAATATTATTAAAGGAATCCTATCAAAACTGAATTAAATAAGAAAAATGTAAGCCAGACAGATTAATTAAAGCTGCCACTGATTAAATGCTTAAAAATTGAAACAGAAGCACAGATTTTTCCAATGCATGTCAGACAAAATAAGCTCTTATTATAAGAAATCTTAAGGAGCTCATTTACTGGCGGCAGAAAAGAGTCTCCAGAACAAAGAATCATTAGTCCAGCCAGCTGATTTTCCAGATATTCTGAGTCATCAGGAGGGAGAAAAAACATCCTGACTTTTGCAATGTTCTTCAGGTGGTAAAATGTATTTAAATAGCGTTTCGTGTGTGACTAAATCTCAATAAACACCAATTTTCAGCTTCTTTTGGTCGATTACTAAAACTATATTATGTAAGTTCAGCTGGAAGAACCTATGAGATAACCACTTTATTTCACTGATGTCTATGTTGTAATATTGTCAAGGTGGCTTAAGCTAACATCTGGAATAATTCAAAAGGAGGGGACAACCTCAATTATTGGTGCAAACAACAAAACACCAGTATTTTCCTACAAGGCTCATGAGTCAGAAGGGCTCGGCTTACAAAGGCCACAGTTACGTGATGTGTTCAGGGACCAGCTTGCACCGTATATCCAACCAATCGATTCCTGCAAAACAAGTCAGTAAAGTAATACAAACGTGCTTACATGTACGACACTGACAGAAGACATAAAAGTGTGGAGTTATTAGGTAATGTGCTATCAGAACATTCCAGGAGTGCTTAGTACGTGCGTGTGTGTGTGTGTGTGTGTTTGTGTGTGTGTGTGTGTGTGTGTGTGTGTGTCAGGGTGGCCACACTCGGGGGTCTAATAAATCCTCAAGGTGTGATGGATGACAACATGATGTAACGGAATCTCTCCCAATCACTGAGTTAGGACATGTAGTACAAGTGTGTGAGCGTCAGAAGGGTAAACAACTCTGTGCACTTGCTTTGCACCACTGAGATGAAGTTTCCGTTCTTTATTCAGTCATGAACTTTAAAAACTGTTGAGCTGTTAAAACAAAAAAACAAAAAAGGGGAACAAAAGCATTTCCTCTTCTTTGACACGTGAGTCTTCTTTTACTTAGACACCAGACACATGTGAAGTGACCAAATCAACCGAGAACAGCAACACGCTGGTCTCAGAGTGAGCACACGCACACATAAACACGTTTGAGTTTCATTACCCATAGTGAGGAGGGGCAGAGTCTGAAAAAAAATGCTAACAGGCTGCTTTCATTCCAGATTTATAGATTGTCAGACTCATCACACAGGCATATTTTATTATAATTAGTGAACAAATACAATTTCTGACAGCCCATAACTTTGTACATATCAACTTCCATATACAGTATTTGGAAAGGTGAAATACTGATATGATATTATTACAATTGTGCAAAACTACATATCATAGGGGATTTTGGGTATTGTTATATGGAGTAGCTAAAATGCGCATTTACCTAAGTTATTGCATTTATCAATAGCAGACTATTTTAGCCACTTGGGGGCAGCATAGAACAAAACATTGACATATAATCTCCTTCACCTGGTGAACTTTATAGCAAACAGCTGCACATCCAGCAGTTACAGAGCAACATTTTTATTCATTTGGAGTCATGTTTTTTGGTCACCTGGTGAATGCAAAGCTCCTTTAAAATATTCACTGCAAACCTGGAATTCTTCTGTGAGTCAACTACAGGATGAAAATGTGTCACTAGCTATTAATCTTGATCCTCAAAGTGTCTTGGTGGCCGATGTGTGGTGGTCAATATCATCAGGAGTATTTTGGCACAGTATCTGGTTACACTTCTAAAACTAGAAGCTTCTCAACAGCTGGCTGCAACCTACTACTATAAATACCATTATAGTGACAAATATAGCTAATTTCTATCGGGTATTGACCTATACGCGCACCTATGCTATAACAGAATATATAATAAACATATTTGTGGTAGTAAAGTTTATGTTACTACATTTTGTTCCTGTTTTTAGCCCAATTTTAGGACAATGCAGCAGGGACATCCTGAAAATATTGACTTTTCTGGGGGTGCTACAAGGGTTTTGCTTTTCATGTGTGAATGATTTTCTTTATATTTATTTATTGGTGTTTGAAAATGTGCTTACACTGAAATCTCACAATCATTGTTTCATTTCAAACTCTCTGACAAAACTGAATTTTTTTTTTTAGTAAATAATATTTAGGTATGTGTGTGTGATAAGACCAAATAACCTCCAACATGAAGGTGCACGTCCAGATTTAGGGCAGATACACTGGTCAATGTGAGGGAGTGTGTGTTCCTACCCTAAGTAAACACTTTTTACAAACACTATACGTCAATCATGCATGTGACAAACACTCTCCCCCTCCACATTTCTACCAAACACACACACACACACAGACACTCACACTTGGTTTTGGAGCAAAAGAGCTGAGGTCAGAGGTGAACGAGTGTGGGAACACTGAGGTCCCGTAGCGTGAAACTGTCGCTGTTCTGACAAACTGGCCTGTAACATAAACAAGCACACATACATCAGCTTGGGACAATACCCCGAGAAGAGAGCACAATACCACTCCACACTGGGCCTGAAACAATACCACACACACACACACACACACTGAAACAACATCATAGCCAGGCCTAAGCCAACATGGCACTGGGTAAACTGAAGCAACACCACTCAGTGAGCAGCACCCTACGATGCCTGCAGTGGGAAACCATCCATCAGGTGCTGCTGACCAAAGCTAAGTTCGTGTCTCAAAGTGTGGGGTCTTTACAAGAATGGATGAGGTGCACAGAGGTGAACGTGCCCTTGTGAGAACTGTGTGAGTACTGCTGCAGGTTTAATGTATTCCTTTAAGACTAAAGGCAGTAAGAAGGGCCCGACCGATATGGGATTATTGAGACAGATACCAATTTTAGAGTTATGTGACACCATTTCCAAATCACAGCAAGCTTTTTTCCTGCATTATTTGTACAATAAAAAGGTTTGCATATCAGAAAACACATACACCAATAACTATATCTCTGGGATAGGCCAATATCAACCGATAACAAAGGAAGACTGATATATCGGTCTGGCTCTGGCAGTTAGGGGCCTTTGAAACTCACAGGGAAGCCCACACAATCAGAAAAACACTGGTGGCAAACTAAAAGTTTATACATCTTGATTTTTATTATTTGCCCCATTATAACTGATATACACAACTATTAAGGCAGTCCAACCCTCAAAAGTCTAAAACTTGTGTCATTTAGGGATGCAACAATGTCATTTGTTAACAATTATATTGATATGTCAATGAATCATTTGGTCTATAAAATGTCAAAGCAATGAAAAATGGGCCCAAGACCTTATTTTGTCCAATCAGTGGTCCAAGACCAAAAGATATTCACTTTTCAGTGATATACAGAGAAACGCAACTACAACAAGTAAATGTTTGCCGTTTTTACATGATTAATGCAATCCATTGGGACAATTTTGTAGATATACTACTGTTCAGTAGCATCTTTTTCTCAAGTCAGAAGCAGATACAATACATTAAACCGATAAAGAGTGGTAGCTTTTCACCTGGATTCAGATTGAACTCAATTCCAGTGGTTACACAATATTTCCCGAGAACAGGAGCGAGAGTCCCTAATATTTTGTTTGTGTATTCCAGCTGGTTAAGCTGGGTGTTGAGCCTGTGTGGTTTGTATCCTAATAGGGGCCACCTCAGACTGAGGCCTGGACCGCAGCCACCAGGCTATTCATGCTTTGTGACCTGATCCACAGATGCCTCTAAATCCTGCATGCTCACTGCTATAAATCTCTCAAGACCTGTAAACACACAACACACAACATTGACACTCAAAGGCAGCCACACCAACACACACATAGACAGACATTAGCACATAGAAAAGAGAGAGAGAGAGACACACACACACACACACACACACACACACAAACTGGATGAACGCCCGGTGACCAGGGCAAAAGGAAAAAATTAAAATCATGTGCAGCATTGCATGCATTCAGCACAGGGCATGGAAAATTCCCATCCAGCAACTTGAGGAGAGCAAAAACACACTACAGATTGGTGCAGTGCGCCACCCTGTGTCCACACAGGTGAACAGCAGCTGTCTCAGTCCCTCAGTACACTGTGTGAATGATGAATCCACTCAATTCGATTCTTTCTCATCAAGTAAAAAGAGGAACATTAAAGAGTAAGAGGGTGGAGGATAAAGGGCAAATATTGATTTTTCTCAAGTGCTGCCTCCACCGGACAATAACCTTCATCATTCATTTATGAATTCGATCAAATTAATCCTGAACAGATGGCATGCAAGTCGATAGATGAAAGTGTCTGACACTAGGGGCTGAGTGCATGAGGCAAGTGGGGTGATATGCAGCCACTTCTATAATCAGCCAGATTTATTTTGTTGGATTGTGTGTGTGTGTGTGTGTGTGTGTGTGTGTGTGTGTGTGTGTGTGTGTGTGCGCGTGTGTGTGTGTGTGTGTGTGTGTGTGTGTGTGTGTGTGTGTGTGTGTGTGTGTGTGTGTGTGTGTGTGTGTGTGTGTGTGTGTGTGTGTGTGTGTGTGTGTGTTTGAATGCTGGCTAAGGATATCCAAAAGCCTACAGAAATATGCAAAAACAGTACAGTGAGAGCTTCTTCAACCAAAAGATATTTATGTATGTGTATTATTATTGCACTTACTTTACAAAAACAATCCTGTTCAGTTTACTTGAAAGAGACTTCATGCTTTGTAATAAAGAACATTATACTTTAATCTTGTGTGGTGAGTACGTCTTTTGGAGTACACTGGTTCCTTAAAGCTCATTTCTGAGCGCACAATAATGAATTCAACTATAATTTATTTTATTGTATTTCCACCTTGCTTTTATTGTAACATGTCCAAATGTATGCCATAAAAAAAAGCCTATTGCTACAGGATGATGTAATGCTGTCACCAGATTACAGGGTCAATATACTGTACCTTTCTCACAGCAGACATTTTGACTTGTCATGGCACGAAAAGCACAGGTGTTAATTAACATTAATGATGGCTCTATTTCATTAGTGTCCGGTCACCCATGTCAGCAAGCCAACAAGGACGATACCAGGCATCAGTTATGTTATTACTACTTTTTACTTTACTTTTTACTTATTACTTTTTCATGTTATAACAAGTCAAAATGTCTGCTTCGAAAAAAGGGGTCCACAGAGCTGAAGAACCATTAAAGTTGCCCCAGTGGATGAACCTGTTAAGGATGTGTGTTAACATGTTAAACCAACAGGACTAATCTGTGGTTACAGTTACACAAGCTCCAGTTTCTACTGGCAACATTAAACCAACAGAAGAGAAAGTTGAACACAAACTTGTGAGGGACGTGCTGAGAAAAGAAATAAAAAATAGGAGCTAACGAAACAGCAGAAAGCTTAACTTCATAAATAATGTGTGAAAATTAATTCCATATGCAAGTTCTAAATATCACAGTATGGCAATGAGAGGGAGAGCGAGCCTTGTTTATTCAACAGCGCCATGTGATCACCCTATCTCTACTCTCAAATCTCCTGATAGGAGTAACACAGTAAATCCTCTGGCTGAGGTGGATTTTTTTTTCCACGCACTGCACTGATAGCATGGACCTACGGTATATCTCTTTTATTTATGTGCCTTTTCTTTGTGCGTTTCTCTCCTTCAAAAGAGTTTGCTTTTCCTTCCCCACCTCCTGCTGCAGCACTTTGTTACTGTTGTCCACAGCCGGGCCTCCTCTCCCCACAGTCTCCTCTCTCCACCCTCCTCCCTCCTCCTCCTCCTCCTCTTCCTCCCACAGTCGGGGTGTGTGGGTCAGACAAGCTGAGCCTTGCAATGTGTGCGTGAGCAGAAGGGCGACAACTGCAAGCAAGGGTGGATTGCAAGGATGTAGGCTCGGGTGACAAAGTGGCCTGATTATCACCTTATTATGAGGGAAATTCTTACCTATTTGGGGTTTACTCCCATTACGGACAGTTATAGCTATTATTAATTGGGTTCGGTTCTGGATCTGGCAGAAATTATTGTTATTATAGATAATATTCATAATAGAATAATATTTATAATATAGAATATAGCTCATAGACTCAGGGTGCTAGTAGTTTTCCACTGGAGGTTGCTGACTGAATAAAGAGAAGGACAGTGTGCGTTCCACCTCCTCAGTTTTCACCCCTTCACCTCTCTCACATGATCTATTCAAACGCAGTAACCCCCCCCCCCCCCAATCTCTTGTCCAACCGTCAGTGCGTAGACATCATGTTTTGCAACCTGTCTACTCCTCTTCTTCCATCTCGCTCCCTCTCAATTCCTGAATAGGATTGCCAGAAATAATCGCAGACAAGCCAGCACCCCCACCCCATCCCCAAGTAACGACGTCAACCAACCCACCACATCATTGCACCTCATGCCACTGGTACCATGACGACTGCCGAGGCTCTGCAAAAGCCCATACTCAACACCAGCATAATACAGCCTTTACATGTTTTAGTGAAACTGCCGTTACAGATGAAGACGAATGATACAGGGAGCAAATTAAAAAAAACATTCTTCCTTTTCTTTCTACAGGAAAATGTTTCAGAGATTTTTTTACTTGTGTAATAATGGCTAAAAACAGAAAATGGTGCTTTTATATCATTTATTCAGCCTTAGAATAGGATTGACAGTGACCTAGATGCACACTTCCCGCATGCCCCCTCCTCACTAGTCTTCCTGAGTCTACAGCCGGCAGCATGCTGCACTGCCTGGAAGGTGGGGGTCTGTCTGCGTTGTAGGATCAAAGCGGGGGCTTGTGTGTTGGTATGTTTTCCTAGCATGTTAGAAATGGTCTCTAATATCCTGGCAAAACAGGCATTGAGGCTGCAAGATATTGTGTAAATCCTCAGTTTCTTGCACAGTTTATTATCCTGTGCAGTGAACTTGACACACTTTATAAATAAAGACTTATTTATTATAGATTTTATTAATTATTGGTGTTTTTTAATTCATATTTTACTTTGAGAAAGCCACTCACTGTGTGTTTTATTCATAGACTTTTGTGGCATAAGGATAAAACCCACATACTTACAATGTTGAGGTTGTACTTGGACAGCAATTATTAGCTACATTATATTCAATTAATCAAATGTCCCAAACCATACTGTATATAATCAGTTTATAAGGATGTAAAATCCTCACAGTGGAGAGGCTGAAAAAGTGGCTGAAATGATTTATCATAAATGCTGTTGATACATTTTAGGTCGATTGAATCACTGATTAATTGCACCAAAAGATGGAAAAGTAACAGAAAAGAAGCTAAAATGCATCAAAGAATTCAATGCATCATTGTGCAGCTTCCATCACCAGTATCAGCATCACCAGGGCTGTAAACAATCACAGTACAAGAGGCTTGAAGGAGTGTAGATGAGCCTTAAGTGGCCGCAGAATGGATGCATCAAAAAGCTTTGTGTAGCTTAGTTAGATTGAACATCCCACAGACTGTACACAGACACAAACTGCCAGTCCATACACACCCACCCCAGCTCCTATCAACACTGTCCCATCATTCTGCCCAGCTGGCTGGCAGCTGTAAATCCACAGCTTTATTTCTTGATCACATCCTCCATATCCATGGAGCACTGTACAGTTACTGTGCCAAAGGTCACTGCCCGCTGCTGCTGCTTTCTCTCCCCCCTCAACATGCAATTTGTCTGACCTGGTTCGTGCAAAAATCGCCCATAATCCAGCAGATCTGTCCAGACCACAAGGCTTTCCCTCTGTGGGTCCCTCCTCTATTTACAGAGTAAGCAGAGGTGGCCTGGAGAGGACTGGACTAGCATGTACACAAACACGCTGACACATACAGTACCCTCAGAAACACACAGGCAGGTACATACACACATACACAAAAGCATATGAAAATAAGAGAACTTCTTGGAACTGTGAGGGTGAGCAAAAACTTTAACAACTGTGAACTAATGTTATGGTCTACGAGTGGACTTTGACTCTCTGAAAAGCAATGTTGCATCTGTCCACACTCCTGTCTGTCAAGGTTGACAAGTCAAATGTGTTTATATATCCTCAGCACAAGCATGCCACCTTTGAGACAGGCTTATGCAGGCGACATGCTTTCCGAGACCAAAACAAATCTACAAGCATTCACAAAGTACGCAACAATATCTCAAAGAACTAAAATCACTGCAGAAGCCACCACACATTAATCTCAAACCCTCAGAGAAGGGATGTAAATTGGTAATTGTCCAACCATACATATTTCGGTCTTGACACACAAATTTGAAAGGCAATGTACAACCTTTAAAACCTGTACGACAGAGACCTTATGCGCCTTCTATGAATGAATCAATCCTGAAAAAAGCAATATCCGATGTCATCTCTAAGGTCCTGGAGACACACCCAAGCTTTTATTGTGGAGACAAAAATGTGTTTTGGGTTATTATGAGAGGAGGCCAGATCCAGGAAGCAATTTCAGTTAATTAATCACACATAAGTGTTTATTGCAGTAACTGCTGAGTCATCCTAAATGTCCATAATTAGCTAAATAAGTATGTGTAAGAAATTAGGAGCAGCATAAGCTTGAAACATCCACAGACTTCGTCAGAGAAAAACAAGCTAGCTAAAGTCTAAATCACGACTGTGTTGCTTATGTAAAGAAATCTCTAAAACATTCACCTCTCATCGTTGTAGTCTTTAAGCTACAAGATCTGGCTCAAAACCAAAATGTGTCTGCTGCACAGTGAAAAAGATTTTTTAAACCCACTTCACAAGTTACAACTCCACTTTTCTAAACCGGAACAAGATGGTTTCTGCATTTTGTAGAATGAGAGGCCAGAAAAATATAAATGCAGTATTATGTATGAAAATACTAAAAGGAATTGGAAAATAACTGCAACCTACAGTTAAACCTTTTACTTTTGGGTCACATCATACAAATTTAACATTCATCTTTGTATGCGTAAGGAAACAGTCACAATTTCAAAAACAAAATTTCTTTACTGCACAGTTTCTTTTCTTTTTATCCTTATGGACAAAGGAGTCTTTGAGCATTCTGTAAATACCGTAATATGCCGTAATAATAATGCAGTTGTTGTTAAATGTTAAATAAGCCGCAGGGTTTTTAAAAGATTGTCAAAGCTTTCAGAAAAACAAATGCTTAGCTCTGTGGCTCAAATGTTATGATACACACACATATGCATATATATACAGACATATATAAAAAATAAAAAAGAGGCACAAACTGGGGCTGTACAATGCTGAACTGTGCATTAGAATAAGAAAGGCTTGGCTTTAGAACAAGCTGCAATACTAACAAAGTAAAATGCTAATTTTTGTTCTGCAATTTTGTAATGAAACCAAGTCTAAATGGCAAAGAATATCCGACCTAGAATTGACTGGACTGCATTACCAGTGATTATATATACTCAGTACTGGACTGGATGAAACTCAAAGAGACACTAAGTCCATTTGGTATTGCAAGTTCTTCACTACATAATTTCATCCCTGTAGGCTGTTGATGTGGACAAAGTCTCTGGAATCTGAGCAGTAACACGTTGATCTTTTGAGAGTGGCTCTTAATTCAAGTTAGGGTAGAGGGCTAACACAATGGAGTAATTACATAACACAAAGAACCCCCTCTCTGTCTCCGTCCAGCCGCCCAAGACTGGGCTCCTTTCATCCAGTGAGGGAACATGGAGACTGGAGAGTGAGAGGGACGATAGAGTCTGCACACCCCTTTTATAGACTCAGAACAAACACTTGCTATTGTCTCTACGGGTTTGTATGCAATGCATGTGTGTGCAGTTGTCTTCACCCATCGTTATTCTGTGTTACTATATGCATTAGGTCAATAAAGCTCAGCTAGGTCCACCGCCATTGGCCATACTTGCAGGATTGCACAGGATTTTGACCCTTGTAAATTCAACCCAGCAGATCCTTACATGAGAACGGCGCCTCCTCCCTGCTCACATATAGAACCCTATTTTCAGCCACAAACCTGTGACCTCTTAACCTCAGAAATAGTGGGGCAACATAACACAGCAAACATTCAAGCCCATTCCTTTAACTGTGAACACACACACACACACACACAGCTTGACCTGCATATTAACAGGGCGCCTTGAACAACAAGCAAAGCCTCAGATTGCATTAAAAAAAAAAGCCAAATGAGGTAACTGCTGGGACCAGAGATGGGTTTATGGCCGTCAATGAGAGATGTTTCTGAATCTCTGTTTTAATCATATGGGTTCCTCAACTATGATTGGATCTAGAACAAGAATGGCAACAGAAGCAAAAAAGGAAAAAAACCTAATTCTGCCTTCATTCAGGTGCAAATGTAGAGTGTGGGATAAAAAAAAAATCCTTGCCATTATGTATCAGCACACTTGCCTTAGTAGTTTGCTGAGAGCTAAAGCTAAAAGCTATTCTTGTGTCCAGTTTGGTTGACGTTTATGCCGCTTACTATCAGCCATGGTTATTATAGTCTGATAATTACAAGGCTTCTTACATGGATACCCCCTAATTGTTAACGAGCTGCCAGACATGTAAGAGGCACAGTTTATTTAAAAATCTTTATTTGGATATGGCAACATACCTCCTAAAGTATTTTTAATAAGAATTCGCTGACAGAGAGAAAACAGCCAAGTCAATAATATAATAAGGACATTGAATAAGTGTTTTACTCAAAGGACAAACCTTTCAAACCTTTGCTTGGAAGTGTGAGTAAGTGTGCCAATAGGCATTAGCATATCTTTTTTAACGTACTAAAAGCACATATTATAGCTTTTTATTTTGAACCATCTACTGTATAAGAGGGCCTGGAATTAGATTTTTTTCATGCCACACCATGGACAATGTTATTGGATTTACTTCCAACAGATGATAAATGCACAAAATGTTATGTGGATATGCAATAAACCAGCAAATCACAGTTCCAGGCCAATTTTTGCAAGACATGCGAGTATTAAGAGACATTATTCTCACCAAGCAGAAGACCATGAGGACCGTGCTTTCAAAGATTTTGTCTTAAATCAGCGGATCTGCTGGAATTAGAGTCTGTCTGAGCCCAAAGCCTCCCTCCCTTACCCCCTTCCATCTCTGACAATGTTAGAAAGGTGTGTGTGTGTGTAGTGTGTGTGTGTGTGTGGGGGGGGGGGCTCTTCAACCGTGAGCTGCCACATTGGGCTCATAAATGTACCCTTTGGCAAACCCACAGCAAATGCAGCTTAGCATAATTCAAAAATACCAGACGGTGTGTACTGTGGTGCACTGCTAAACCTGCAAAGCAGCTTTCTCCCTCTCTCATCTCTCTCTCTGCCCCTCTCCTCCATCTTCCAAAAACACTTCCGCATAAACAAGAATTAATGCCACGGCAAAACAGTCCGTTTCCTCAGAATAACAACATTTCAGGCCATCAAAAGTTACAAGGCTTAGTTTTGTTTGTTAATAGGCGACTCATTAAGTAGAACAGGCCACAGCTAACACCGCGCTAAAGCCGGGATAAATCCGATATTTTGTTCCGTGCAAACACATAAGGACATTTTAACTGACAAATTATAATAAACCCAAAATGCTTTAGTGCCAAAATTAATCATCAAAAAATTCAGCGTGACCTGAATCCCAACTACACCCCACCACATCTGCAATGACATCAAAAACTACAGGGCACACTGATAGTGCTGACTCTGATTTGATCTGATATGAGGATATGGTTGTGACCGACCACTAACTGGTTGGTGTGATGTTGCTCCTTCAGCCAGTCTCATTTCTTGTACCATTCCTAAAATGTTTGTGCAAATTATTGACTTGCTCTTCTCTTTGCATGTAGTTGAGGTGCTGCATTGGTAAGTCCTTAACTCTTTTGCTGTTAAGTGTTAAGGAGTTCACTTGTCTGATCGTGTCAGTGAATGTAAACCACTTGACTTAACATGCATTGGGTTTCAACTACGTGCTGACTCAACCACAATGTTTGCGATGCTTATGAAGAGGTGAAGAGAGGAGCAGATGGCAGCAGAACAATGGCATAAGCACTAGGATGGGAGGACTGGTGCAGCTTAATGCAACATAGAGCAAGAAGCTCACCACGTCTCATTATAAGCTGTATGAATCTCCTACCTGGACACCCTGTAGAAGTCGGATGCATCGCTCCTTGACGTCGTCAAAGGGACACCGTTTGGTAAGCATGAGGAGGTGAGCCAGGATGTCATTCAGGTCACTATTGGGAGGGCTTCCCGAGGCTGGGGGTGATGGGGCCAATGACGGTATGGGCCTGATGGCCTCCACTTTCCTCATGACGTCCTGGCGGATGTTCTCCATGGCTTCAGTTCTGGAGATGGCATCCCGGCTGCCAAGCCCGTCCCATCTCCTCAGAGACTCCTGGTCCTGCACTTCCATCTTTTGACGTAGGACTAACGATTGTGCTTTCTTACAACTGGCTATGTAACAAATAACACATGAAAAAGTCAAAAACAATCTTTAACAATGTGATGAAAGATATTCTAATGGGGTACTGCAGGTGGGCATGCACCTATAATGCCATTCAGTGTCAAACAGCATTGCAGGAATTAGAGCCTGATTGATAAATAAGCCAGCCAATACTATTGTGTGGTTTTAGTTAATCACACATATATCCATATCAGCACATATGTAACAAGAAACTGCAGTATAAAAATTCCCAAAATGTTTTGAAAACTGAAATTAATGGAAATGTAATTTCTATGCTGAAATGACATGCTTTGTCCACTGGAGAGCACTTGCAATTTTATTTTTCAATATTTTCCCATCAGCACAACGAACGAGAAATATGGATAAATCTTATATGTGTTTTTATATTGCAATATATATACTGTGGTAAAAATACATTTTCTTGAAAATGACATGAGGAACTGCCTACAGAAAGTAAAATAAATACACAACAAAATCCCCGATATCACAGTGACAGTAAAAGGGTATAGATACTACTATTTATGCTATGGAGAAATCAATCAACCCTATTCAGTAAAATATCGTGGTTACAATTCTTTAAAAATGGAATTTAAGGGAGTTTTATTAAATGTGTTTATGTAAAGGATAAAAGCTAAAACAAATATAATTGAACACAGGGATGTAAATCCAGATCATGCTGAAAACTGTACTGATATTTGGTCTGTCAGACTTCCAAGCATCCATAATCTGGTAATTACAGTGTTATTAGCTTTTAGAAACAATAATAAGCCCTCGTAGGTTTACGGTTAATGACTTTATATCTAAATGTTAGACATATGATGACTATAAAATGTACAAATGCGCAAGCTGTCATTCGGCTTCTTCTTCTTCTTTGGTGTCACGGCTTTCTAGCTGCCCGTTAAACAAAGACAGCAGTAGTGTACAACAGCACCGCGGCCAAAACAACATTCCCACACACAAACCTTTCACTGTGGACCAAAAAAACAAAAGTGTCATTCTCTAAATACTCACTTCAACCACATTCTTCGGTGCAGGTCTTCTGCCACGGGACGCCTTGACACAGCAACTGGCCAGTAACGTTAGTCCCCTAGGTAGAAATGAGGGGAGGAGACGGTTTAAGGGGGAAGCATTTGATTGGCAGAACGGACAGACCAATGAAATGCGTCCCTGGGCATTCTAGGGGCGGTGCCGTGTTATTTTCTGACAAATGATTGGTTGCAGAGGAGTTGCCAAGCTCGCGGGGGAAGGTTTTATGGGAGTTGAGTTATCTACGTTCAGTGCGTGGTGTGGAGGGTAAATCTTGGGAACAACATCTCCCATCGTGCATTTCGAGTGTTGTTTATCAGAAAAACTGGGCTAGTGAGACAGGACAAGGAGAGAAAGAAAGGGAGAATTACGTTTAAGTTCATTTGTATTTAATTCAACAGACAAATAATGAACTTAAACGGGTAACGTCAGTTGATAAAAAAGCATACAACATGTCAAACTGTTAAAATTGGATTCTGGTGTGTCGTAATGTAAGTCTGTTTTAGGGGAAATGTGATTTTTTTTTGTTGCAAAATGAAAAAACTAACAAAAAGTTACACAAATCTATAGTATAACAGATAATATGTCCCTTCCCTCCATGCAGCACACCTGCCACACTGTAGACATGCTGCCTTTCTCCTGCTGCAGGCTATTTGCATACTGCTGTGCAAATGTTTACAGGGTGATTGATTGATTTACTGACTAAATACACTTTACTAACCGAAAATAACGATCAGAAAAATGGCTTCAACTATTTTCATGTCTCAGCATAATTGTATGATGTACTCCCAATTTCACCAAGGTATTTTGGTGTGTGTGTGTGTGTGTGTGTGTGCGCGTGTGTGTGTGTGTGTGTGTGTGTGTGTGTGTGTGTGTAAGACTGTCAGGGTACTGTTTTCTTCGTACTTGCACCAGTGTTTAGATTGAAAATGAGGTGCTGCTGGTTGGTTAGTTACAGATAAAAATACTTTTAATCCATAAAAGCTGCATGCAGGACTGATTTGCATTTCTGTCAACGGTATAAATATCTTTGAACTTGTAATCTGGATTTTATTTATTTAAAAAATTCCAACATTTTAACTTTAGATTGCTAAAATGTGTCCTCCAATGGAGTGTGTGTAGGATTGTTTTTTAGGTGGGTGCTGTTCTTATCAATTTTACTTACTTTTATTTAAATTGTATGAAAGTGTCAGATGGTGTCTCATTGACACAACCTCCCATCCGAGACATGTATTTATCTTAAACGCTGATCATACTTGCATACAGCTAGACCACTGTGGATTGGAGAGATGGAGGAGGAACCAATGAGCAGGCGGAACCAATGTGATGGTAGCAGGCAAAGAGGAGGGAAATTTAAAAAGTGCGGACTGCCCGTTGGTGACGGCTGACAGTCGTTCGGTTAGCTTAGCTTCTTTTAAAACATAACCAGTCTGAGATTATGTGATATACAAACATATTTTTCTCTTCGAAACGAGAATCGAACCTCAAATGTCACAACATGGAGACTCATCACGACCAGGTAACGTCCGCTAATCGGCCGTTAGCTACTGTTAGCGACCGATAGCGGCTAACAAGTTAGCTTTAGCAGTGTTTACGGTACTAAGCTGACGTTAATGACCATAGCGTTGTTTGTAAACAAAGTCAGTTGTTTTCCTTTGCGTAGCATTAGCAGTTATGAAAGAACTCATGAAGATTTGATTTTCAGGTTAGTTTACCAGTTACAATGTTGATCACTTAACGTTAGTAATTTAATATTTTAAATAGGAGAACACACTGAACTTGTCTGACTCCACAAATGTGGATACACTGTATATTATTTTGGTATTATTGTTATGTTTATTTATGGTTTATTTGCTAGGAACAGATACAGTGTACATAGACAAACTGAGAATACCTACCCAATGTATTTGCAACACCTAGAAGTGCTTTTGTGGAAAAAAGAGATTAAAGCAAGGTAAACAGAGTACAACTAGATACAAAAAACACATTTAGTAGTAATATAGCGACAGACAACTAGACATGAGTGGATTTGGTAACTAACTAACAAGTTTACAGCAAATTTCAAGTTATCAGGTAACAAGTTTGAAGACTTTGCTCCTCTCTCAGAGAAAAAAAAGCTGCCTGAGCGGAAGATGTTTTTCAGAATGAGGCTTTACAGTTGCCACTTAAAGCTGCTCTGGTGGATCTGCTGCTGCTCTGTAGTCTCTTTATGTATTTACAGAGAGGCTGAGGAGCAAGTCCATTTAAACATTTAAACGCAAGCTTTACATAGTGGAAATTAAAGTTTGCAAAACTTAGTCGATGAGTCAAACAAAACAGCCCTATTTGAAGAACTCGCCTTGGGCAGTGGGATTTTTTTTTTTTTAATGCAACTTCGTCCTCTTTTTGTCTGTAGACTTTAGACTCACCCTCCAAAAACAGTTATATTGGGAGCTATTACCAACCCCCAGACAGGATACTACCAGTAGCAAGACAGCTGGATTTCCCTGCCCACTCATCCATCAGCATGGACCCACAGATGACCAGCCCTCGAATGTCTCAGTCCAAACCCATAATTGACAGCAAAGGTGTGTGTGGCACAGCCTTTATGTCAAGCTTCTTATTCTTGTCTCACGCAACACTTTTGTTATGGCCACCTGCTGCTGCACTTACCATTGACACCTTTCTGTTTTTCCTAACTCATCTTCAGCTGTTGTTGATGCACTGAAGACCCTCCAGGAGAAAATCAAGCGATTGGAGCTGGAAAGGAAGCAAGCGGAGAAGAGCTATAGTCAGTTTTCCCATGATGCTCAGCGGTATCAACAAGTCACAGCATCTTCAACAGTGCCCACTACCAGTCAAGCAGCTGCCAGCCTGCCTGAGACAAATAACTCTGGCAGGAAAGGTAAGTGATGGAGGGTGCAAAGCGAGAAGCAAAGTCTTTTCTGTAGATGTTTTTTGATAGTTGTACTTGTGTTTGTGATAACAGAGCTGGATTCAAAGCTGTTGTCTGCAGAGGCTCGGTGTAAGGTTCTTGAGAAGCAGCTGGACTACATGCGGAAGATGGTTGAAAACGCTAAGAAGGAGAGGGTTGTCCTTATGGAGAATCAGGTACTCCAGCTCTGCACACTGAAAGAAACAGAAGTCATTAACGATGTTTCTTTAAAGTAGACCCTATAGAACATGAGAGACAAATTATAGTCTGGAGAACATTACATTACATCCTAGCATTTCTGGATGTACTGTAAGTGGCATAAAAGCATGTTACTAAACAACCATGTAATCTCTGTTTACCTGTCCACTAGGCCTCACTGCAGAACCAGCAGCCGATCAGTTCAAATACCCAATCTCAGCAGGAGAAGCTGGAGAAGCTTGAATCCGAGTGTCTCAAATTGAGCAGGACCCAAACTCTGGCAGAAGTAATTCACAGTTTTAACAACGTATTAATCCAAACACTAACACAGTCTGAATGATATGATCTTTATTACAATGCAATTTGGCTTTCAGTCGAAGCTTGCCATTCTGGAGCAAAAACTACTGAAAGAAGAGCACGAGCGTAAACTTGTGCAGGAGAAAGCGGATGAGGTCAGTCCAGACACTTCACTTTTTGGATCAGCACAACAATGACACAAGAATACATGTTTTCATGTTGTTGTTTTTTTATTTTAATGAACATACACATTTTTAACAATAAATACAGAAAAAAATCAGCAATATTTAAAAAAAAATATATATATATAAAGATTATGTTACTGTTCCTTTGTTAAAGTTGAGTTTTAAGTCTAATAATGTAAAACCGCAATACAAGAATACTATTATTGTCATGTCCACAGTTGCAGAAGGAGTTGGAAATCAACTTTCAACTGTCTGTGCCGACTACTGAAGAAATAAAGCCAATAAAGAAAACAAAAAAGACCACCAAAAAAGCCTACAGACAGCATGAGCTGGCATCACCGAGCGGCCCGAGTCTACAAAAAATGCCCTTTGTTGCAGGAACGGTAAGTCGGCACTAACTCTTAAAAAATGTATTATTAACTCTTTCCCATTTTTTAAATTCCTTTTTAATTTCCCCTCCATGTCACAGTCGACAAGCCCGAGCCACTCAGTGCACGCCAACGTACAAAGTATACTTCACATGATGAAGCACCATCAGCCCCAGCTGTGTGAACGTGTGAGCGCTGTACACAGGTCTGGTTGTGCAGCCAAGAAAAGCCTCCAAAAGGACTTTGCTCCATCTTCCAACACGTTTCACAAGCCTGAAAGAGAACTCGAACAAGCAGATAAGTTACTTGGCTCACTGTCGGACCTGCTCCTGGCTCTGCAGGACGAGCTAGGACAAATGAGCTTGTGAGTAAGCGTTTTTGTATATTGTTTTGTTTTACTTTTTCTTTGACAGATTTTATAATTTGTGTGTGTGTGTGTTTGTTTTTTTGTCAGTGAGCACCAGGAGTTGGTGCATCAGATAGACGCAACCCAGCATCCCGAGCAGAGGCAGGGTCTGCAGCCAGAACTGGAGAGGTTGGTTGCCAGAATGGAGGAAAAAGGAGCTCAGATCACTAAGCTCCGCAGACACCAGCGAACGGTATGTGAACCATATCTCAGAACAGTCCAGAGGCAGGCTTTGTGCATGTGTGAATGTTTTGTCTGCCAACAGAAGTTTAAGTATGTTCCGTGTCATGTTTGTAGCGTCAGCTGATTTCTATCCCTAATTGTGTTAGTCGCGTAGATGTCTAAACTTTTCTGTCTTCTGCTCCTGCACAGGTCCATAAATTAACCCATAGCCATCCATGGGTTGAGGAACACAAAGCAAAGAAGTTGAGTGGGATCAAGCCACCAGTTCCCTCTCCTGTTAAGGCTAAGAAGAAAGGACAGAAAGGTGGGACCACTCACAACAACCTGCAGCTTCTTAGAGAGACCCAGAAATTCAGAAACAGCCTAAAAGAAGACGACCTCTGCTGGGAAACATGAGGTTCTCTGAAAGACCTTTCTGTGTGTGCGGGCTTTGATGCTACAGCTGGTTGAACCGCAAGACTCCCCTTGGTTCCTGGCAGATGATCTTTTTCCCTCTGTTCAAATGGCCTCTGGGACATTTTTAGTAACCAATGAAAAGAGGGGGTGAAGTGTTTTTGTGTTTCACACAGGGTCTAATAATTCATAAAACCTATTTTTTAAAAAAAGGTTGTTGACTTGAATAAAATCTTGCACGTAGAGGGTTTTCCATAGGTAGAGGGGGTGTATTTTATGCATCATGATGACGTTCACCTGTCTCATCCCAAATGAAGCTGGAGTAGACATATTTTTAATTTTTAATAAAGCTTATTCTCTCTACATATTGTAAATAAATATTTGTTCACGTTTGCCAACACGTTTTCCTCTGTGTAATGACTTCCCACTAAGAACCACTGGGTGGCAGTGCTCAGCCTCTCTATTTTACCAATGTAAAGTCTTTTACCCCGCTTACACACACACACACACCGTACAGTTGTATGTATATTACCTTTATATATTGTTGCATGCAGCATCAGGCTTCTACTGTTTTGAACAGTCTGTAATGGATGTGGACCAAAGCTTTGTGAACTCTGTTACAGCAGCTGTCAGGACAGCTGTGTAAATGTCGCCCTGACCACAGGACAAACGGATGTGGTTTTTTTCGCTGTGCGAGTGGGAGGAACTGCTTTTTGCCACAGGATTCTGTTATTCCACACTGCCAAAACAGCTCAATCCCCTTTAAATACAACTGTGATAGCAATTACTCTTTTAAATTCTAGGCTTGTCACATGACAGGACACATTTCTGGCGTGGCTGAGGCTTTCATATTTACTCTCTTTATTTGAGTCAGCCACCTTTTTATGGGATGAATAACCACGTGAAGCTTCCTTCATAACATTCCTGCATTATCTCCTCGTTATCAAGTCTCGGTCAACATTTTTATTGTCTCATTAGGTCACATTCTTGATACATAAGGATTTTTTTCTTTTTCATCTCAAAGCTTATCTTGCTCATTCCCTATACCGCCAATTCCACAGTGGTTGTTTATTCAGAAATTGTTGACATAAAAAAACAGTGCATCACTATCCTGTTGGAGGTTCTGGGTCATAGGAGTAGAAAACAGTTCATTGTTACTACTGCCTTCTGCATTCAGCCTTTTCAGTTTATTATCCAGCTAGAATCGCTTGGTCCTGGTGTACTTGGCGTGACTCTGAGTTCAGGGCATGGTTAAATGGACTGAGCCAGCATAGGAGAGAGAAACCAACCCTATTGCATTGTTTCCCTGTTCTTCCATATTAGATTACAGAGCATGACTGGACACGGCGATCAAATTAGCTGAGACAAGTCAAGACCCCTCCATACCGACATACATCTCTCCTGACCCTGCAGCTCTGAGACCTTGTGACTGCACACCCCTCTTTTTTTGCCTGGTGTTGAATGGCAGTGGTGTGTTCAGAGAGCGGTGTAGGTAGGAGTGCTAGTATAGATGTGAGTCTGTAAGGCATTTTGTTGTGGGTGTATGAGAGGATTGGCTATAAACAGCTATCGTCTTAAGACCACAAAGATATATCTGCTGTGTAAGATTCATTTTTAGTTTACTTGGGAAAAAAACGGGTAATATACATCTTTTCACGGTTATTCAAAAGTTGTGTGAATCTCTGTCCATTAACAGCAGATACGGCGCAGCGTTGCACATTGTTTCTAATGGACACACGAGAGAAATGATGGTGTGGTTGTCCAAAAAAACACTCTCCTAAACTCTCTCTTTTGTTCTGGGAAACAGAGCCAGCTGGGGACTCTGGGCCACTGGAAGAATAACAGTCGGCTCAGCACAAACATTGTACGCACACACCTTGTTCAAGAATGTAATGAACTGTACGGACCGTGGTTCTTCTAACATTTCCTTTAGAGCTAACAGTTTTTGCTACATAAGCAGAACCTTGCGTGACCTTGGAAAGTGACCATGTGTCCATGTCAGGAGTGTGAAAAAACAAACGGGTTGTTTTGAACAGAGGAGTGGTTTCTTTGGTTTCGCCTCTCATTGGACCAGCAAATAGCATAGCGTGGCTAAAATAAACTTTGTACCTGCTTTCTTTCAAAAACATGCTGATTGCTACCATCCCCAGAAAGTAGTAAACATCAAGATCATGCACCTTTTGTGTACAGAAGTTATCACCAAACTAGGTGAGCACCAGTTCAAGTGTTAGTCCACTCATTAAACTTTATTATAGACAAGATTATGTATGTAGACTTCAGAATGTAATGGAAATACAGTGGATGATTGTGGGGCTATGAGTCGTCTATGACCAAAGGGGGGCACCAGTGTCACTGAAAACCCAATATATTTCAGGTAGAGCAGTCAGTCCCACTGTTTTCATGGGCCTGTGACCCCTTAAAATAAAGCAATTTCTACTTCTCGCCTCTCACCACCGCCAATAGCCTTGTGGGCATGAACTCTGGGCGACTTTTAGAGGCCTAAATAGATGAAAGAATGTAAGTATCTCACTTTTATGTAACAAAAGCAGTTTTTCTGTCTTTATCACATTTATCTTGGGAGGGGGTTGCTAAATTATCAAGTAGAGAATGAAGATGGACAGGGTTGGGGCCGATACAGCATGTACAACATCATGTCAAGAATCTGATTATGCCTGTAAATTACATGATGCATTTTCCAATAGACTCCAAACCTATTGACCGACACACAGGATCAGGTAAAGCTGATAGTGGGGTCAAACAAAGTCTCAGCCAGTTACAGATATTAAAGGGAACATAATATTCTTATTTTAATGTTTAGATTTTTTATATTATAGTTTTTTTCTAGAACATGTTTACATGCTGTAATGTTCAAAAACACATTATTTATGTATCAAGTTACCACCCTCTCCCCATCTGTCTCTTTAAGCAACCCTCCTGAAAAAGCCACGTCTGTTCTGAATGGTCAGTGTTTCCAGGTCTTCTGCATCTGCGCTGTCGCCGTCTGCACCATCATTGCAGCCGGGGAATGACTAACGGCACTAAAGCTTCACTTTTTACCTATATATAGTATAGCTGTGACATCCCAACCATACAGAGCATGGCTCGTTTAAAGGCACAGTTTCTGAATACGGGCTGTGTGTGTTTCTCCGTGGATTAAGCATTCTCAGTATTTGTATAGCACCTCGACCTGCTTTATAATAAAAAAAAGACATGGAAATGTCACCGTTAAAATAAAAGCATGTAGTTTGTCATTTTGGAAAATATGCTTATTTGCTTTTGTGCTGAGAGTTAAATGAGACACTACTCTTACGTCAGTATGGTAAATATGAAGCTACCAGCTTATCTTAGGCAATCTCTGATGACAATTTAGTCTCTGGGGGCAAAGGCCAATATATTGGGATTTACGGTATATCCAGCAGATATCCAAGCCAAGACTTCCTCTTCCGTGCACCAGGTCTGATTAACAACTTTAGATGTGAGAATGGAGTTGGACATGAGAGATGACGACTCCATGAACCGATCTGTAACTAAATAAACTACTCTGACAACAAACAGAAACCACAATGCTTCCAGTACCAAAATCTTGTCCCGTTGCCTGCAGATTCTACATTCATATGCAAATATTTGTTTATAGAGATAAAAACTCTGTCCAAAGATAACAAAATACACCAGATTCCAAAAGATACTCCCGCTGAATTTGATACTGTGGAAATGATTTGATTCAATGGTTTGTTCATCACTGCTTTGCTATTATTTTCTTATGTAAGAAGAGAACTTGTTGACCTAGCATTAGGCGCGCACACACACACGGCAAGACAAAGCAGAGCCTGAACTTGATACCTTAAGTTGCCTGGGCAACTAGCCTTTGAATTGTAGTCATGGCAATGGAGAACTGGCTGTGTATCATCGTCACACTTGTGATTCGTCATGTAAATCAGACTCCAAGAAAGTTGGCACTGCAGCTAAATGAAAAGTAAATACAGTGATTTGTTTAACAATATTCAAACTTTATTGGCTTTACATTGGGAAACTAAAGGCAACACTAGAAAAACAAGGCACGAAATAAAAAGGTTTGAGTGAGAAAATAAAGCACAAAATAAGCACAGGGCATTTCAGGAGGCTTCGTGGCACCTGCAAGTGCCTACATATGGCTGTGTGTATCAAAGTGTGGAGGGAGCAAAGCCAAAAAAAATATCGTACCTACAAGACTGATGGCCTCAAACACAAAAGATTAATGTCATGGCACTGCAGTGTGTGCATATAGAAATAAAGCCAGAATCAAAAAAGCTTCTCACTCTTGAAATTGAACACTGCAAGGCTGAAAACTGACAGGTGAGCCCCTCCGAGACCACGCAAATTTAAAATCCTACTGGACAGAAAACAAGTCATTCAATGCAGCAGTTGAAAATGACAAACAAGTGGACTTCAGCAAACGACACTGCATTATAGAGGAAATGTTGCAGTAAAGAACACGAGAGGTCTGAGGTTCTATTCTATTAAAATGTGCCGGTGACGAGCTGTTCAGGCTGCCACCAGGTGTCACCTAGCTGAAATCTATGCCATTCAGTAGCTGGTTAAAGCTATTTCAGCCACATTTAAACACCTATAATTCTATTGTGTGATCGGTCGAAATGTAGGCAGTTGAATGCTAATGAAATGCCATCCATGAAGTACAAGATACATTAAACACAATCGTTCAACAAAAGCAGCCTGGTATTTGTCTGGACAGCTCGGCACTGGCAAACACTTTGTGGGTTTGATCAAGAAGTCAAGGCGTAGCATAACAAAACAGACATTAAAGCAGAATAAAACAGAAAAAAACACTTCACAGGGGTCTGAAAGTGCTAACCCCATTGATATTGAATAGGTGTGGCATATTATTTCACAAACTACAACTATATTAACTGAATAAGGCACTTTTCCTTAAGAGGTGCACAGACTGAGTTAGTAACTTGTAGGAGAAGCTGCAGAGAGGCAACACAATGGACATCTATTGGTATCCATGGAAACCAGAGGTGTTTTGACACACATGATGTCGACATGTGATGCTGTGTTCTTAAGGAATGCAGCTACCATGTCGAAAGCAAATAGCACTGTGACTGGATTGAGCAGTGACACAGCGTGCCACTCAACAGCCGTAAATAAAAGTCGAATGTTTCTCGAAATTTGGGCGACACGCTCCGCATGCAGAGAATTAAAAAAGGGGTGCAGCTAAGGCAGAACACTGGAGATAGTCGGGTCTTTGGGCTGTAGCCTAACGCCACCAGGTGACTATAGGTTAAAAGGCGTGTTAATGGTGAGCAGCAGGAAACACGTAATCCTAAATCATGAAAGCCAAAACAAAAAGGAAAAAAAGTATCGTCTGCACTCGTAAATTTCTTACTTTTCGTGGTCATACAAAACAAGGTGACTGTTCATCCATAATCTAGTTAATATTCAAGACTGACCATACAAGCATTTGAAGAGTTTTCAGTTTTTTTGGCTGAACCATGAAAACATTTACAAAGACAAAGTTACAAAAACAAAGCTTGTCAGTGCAATGCTCAATTTCCATGCCAAAACTGAGGACTATGGCTCAATGCACACGTTTCACGGCATTCTTTCAACTAGCTTATGGTCTTGTCACAAATAATCAAGTGGTTTTTAAGTGCCTAAATCCTTAAGAGCATATGCAATGGGAGGAAAAATCACAACTCAAAGCATCCAGCATGCGATAATGACGGGAAAAAAGGGCATTTGACAAAACGTTCTTGACAATGACAAGCCACTACGAGTAAAATGTACTGATAAACACTCCTTCATTTAGCCTTTCCTCCGTCTAGAAAATGAACATTAAGAGGACATGGCTATGTACAGGAGGGACAAAATGCAAAAGAAAAGAAAAATAAGAAAATCACAGTTAGCAGCAAGCTAATCAAAGAATTTGACATGAGCTCTAGCTCAGCCGCTTAATTGTTGCAGCTCGGCGCTTCATTCACAATCCTCTCATTTACACGGCAGAGTCAGAAATCAGAGGTGCAATGCTCATTTGACCAAACCAGCACTCAAACAGTCCTACGTTGTTTTTTTTTACACCTCAATCCACACACTCCAATACTCAGTGTTTAAATGAAGCCCAATACTTTTGCCTTTTCTTTAAAGTTACACTCCCCGATTTATAGCAACTCGCACAAAGTTTCCTGCCAGCTCATGGTTTGAAATTCAACACAATTTACAACTGAGACGGGAGGAAATTTGGGGTGCAGTATTTGGCGCTACAACCGAGAGAGCACCTTTAAACGATTCATTTATACAAAGTCACCAGTGAGAAGACCATAGGTTTCATGTACTGAATACAGTTCTCTACTAATAGGGAAATAATGTTAATCCTGACTGATCAAGGCCCTTGAGGGGACAACTATCTACTATATTCTTCACAATAAAGGCTCTTCAGTCCAGCTGGGATACTACGGTTCTCACCAATATCAGCACAGCGATACAGTTTTCTTTCTCACAAACTAACGCTAACACCTGGGCCTCAACCAGGACGAAACTCCTCTTCCAAGTCTCTCTTTACTGGACATCATACTGGACATCAAAGGCACTTCACTGCTATCACTGTCCACATCAAGAAGGTGCTTGGCATTTTTTTTTTTATCTCACCCGTTCTCTATACTATACATTATTAAAACAAGTTACTTATTCAGGTTTCTAAAATATTCTACAATCTTTCATTTTTGACCCACGGACTCTTTTTGAAAGGGCCAGCTCCACGTTAGCAGTGGGTATGTTTTGATGTCGGTAAAGATCGGAAATAACAGTTAGGAGGTTAAAGAATGGAAAATTAACTTCAGGATTTATTGCATTGCGCTGCTCTAGTGGCAGTTGGATTTTGACTTCTTTTTTTTTTTCACTAGTATTGGGTGAAAGACTTCCGCAGGGGAAGACGACAGCAGAAAACAGCACAGAGAAACCCAAAATAAGTTTACCAGAGGGACGGCTATTTTGTTGTTAAAGTCTGACGTCGGATGATTGTGTGTTGCTTTTCTACACTCGTCACTGACGCCACCGCTTTTTACATCATCTATGTACACGTAGACATGATACAGCTGTGTGGGGGAAGAGGGAGCCTGCCCACAATTCAACAGGCTAAAAGCAAAACTGAATCATCGCTGTCATCACGTTTAAGAATAACTGTGAACTCCAACAGTGTTTCCAAATTAAAATAGAAATGATGTAAATGCAAGCATCAATAGGAAAGCTAGATGACATGACTAATTCTTGAACTTTCATGTGGTGGATTTAATTAAGTGAAACCTAAAGGAGAGGGGCTGTAAATAACATGAGCCCCTTAAATTCGCTGGAAAATGGTTTTCGCAGAATGACTAAAGGCATGATGGAGGTGGGCGTAGCTCCCAGATTATGTAATCCACATGCTCAAAGCTTATACGGTCATGTTACTGAAGATCTGTTTAGTTGTACTAGTTGTATTATCATACATACAGCCCTGCATGTGCTCCTTAATACAGACTACAACAGCAGGGACAATGCAGGCCTTAACCACAATTGGCACAAACATCAAAGATCTAGACAACCTGCTTGAAAACATTGTTTGAGTCCGCCGTGATGAGTGCGTGCCGAGTAGGGAGTCCTCTCTGGAAGGTTCTAATTGGTGGGGAAAGGTCGAACGATGTGGGTCAAATGATGTGGCCGCTTCAAAGGGTGTGGTAGTTGCGCTCCTTGGACTTGCAGAACTTGTAGAGAAAGAAGATCACGGCCTGCAGGCCCAGGACCAGCACTATTCCACCGATGAAGCTCGCGGCATCGAAGGTGTTCTTGTGAGGGGCGGGAGAGGGGACAGGTGGGGCGGTAGTTGTGCTGGGTCCGGCTGTGATCAAAGAGAGCAGAAAACAAACAGAATTGCATCATTGTTGCATGTATGCATATTACCAGACTGATTTAGAAGTGTTCTCACTCCATCACGTGTCAGACTTACTTGAAGTAGAGGATGGAGCCATAGCAGTGGTGGCGTTAGCACTGTGAGTGGGGGCAACAGTGGGAATAACTGTGCTGTTGTCTGTAGTAGGGGCACAGTAAGAACACATCTATTAGCCTTTACACCAGTTAACTTCAGTCTAATTGACTTATAAAAAGGTTTAGGTTTGGGATTTCTACTAGAACATGTTTACATGCTTTAATGTTCAAAAAACTGTTTTTCCTCATACGGTCTGTCTGATTATTCCTTTATTCACTCCGTCTGAAACGCTTCCTTTTCGCACCCGTCTCTCTAAGACCAGTCTGCTCTGATTGGTCAGCGTTTCTGAGTCTTCTGCACCTTTTCACTGTCATTGCGGCTGGTGAATGACTGTAACAGCACTGTAGCGACACTTTCTACCTTTATGTGGTATAGTTGTGACATCACAACCGACAGGAGTCCTGATGGTGAAAACACAGTTTCTGAATACAGGCTGTGCATTTCTCTGTGGATTGAGCGTTTTGATACTTCCACAGTATTTATATGGCAGCTCTACCTGCTTTATAATATAAAAAAAGGCATGGAAATCAAACTTTTACCCAAATATGAGACCTCTAAAATTGTTATAAAGTTGTAATCCTTGTTTTTTCAGTGTTGGTTGCAGACACCTGTGGTTACTCGTGGAATCAGTAAGTGTGATTCAATACTAGCAAACACTCTTTGAGCAGCTACTTTGTCAGAAATACAAATACTGGAGTATCTGTCTACAGTGCAGCCAAAGAAACATGTTTGAACAAATAGATCAGTCAATAATTACTGTATAAGAGCTGGATTACATGCTGCATTGTTTCTTGTGAATTCCTCGTGCTAAAAAATCCCAAAGATCCAGAATTGATTCCATGAAATTCTAAAGGGTTATAAATTATTTCGTTTTTTTATTTTTGTCTTTTTATATACCCCCCATTTCCCCATCTGCACAACTGTGGTCTTTGTGCTGGTGCAACAACAGAAGGAGCAATACATGTTTATCTCATCTTTAAGAGATCTTAATGAAACCATTTACCAGACCACCACTACACAAACCGTGTACATGGTGGACAGCGCAGACTAAAGCAGGCAGTAGCAGAGGTTTTTCAGGACTGGTTACCTGTGGTGGGCTGAGGGCTGCTGCCGTTAGAGGAGGCGGTGGTGACAACAGGGGTTAGGGAGGTTGTAGCGGGAGGGGGGGTGGTCTCAGGGGCAGTTGGAGTCAGGACTGTTGTTGCCTCAACAGCTGGACGGGGAACCAACACCAAGACAGGGTGAAAGGGGGAAAGCAAGAGACACAGCGCTAATAACAATGGCAGGAAAGAACACACAACCGCCTCAAAGTCTCTCTTTGGCAGGTGATATTAATGTTTTACACTGAGCCAAGTCTTCTGGACACAAACAAAGATGACAGAGCCAAAGTGCTGAGAGTGAACATCAAGTGAGACCTCAGTTAGAGCGTAGCAAAACCCAAAGAGAATCTGCAGATTAGTCGATCCTTACTGCTTCTTTGTACACAAATGTGAAGTCTGCTGATTCTCTTAGGGCCTAAAAGAACATGTTCATATAAAATGTTTCCGATCTGATATTTAGAAACCACTGTGCTGTTTGACTTACCTGAGCAGCTAGCATTGCTGCAGGTCACGTTTTCTGCCAGAAGACTCGACACATTTCGACAGCCGACAGTTACTGAAAGAGACAAAAGTATCATGAATTAAAAGCCTGATGTGGGCTTTAAATTAATTAAGCTTACTATGTGGTTGAAGCAGATTTCAGTGTCTTAGTTGGAAAGAGCAGAAGCACTTCAATCCTGAGCCTTGGCAATAATTATTGATCTCACTGAAGTCTCATTATACAGCTCACATAGAAGAAGCATGTGATCAAGTTTTTTTTCATAGAGCGCACACACAGCTGAATCTCATGATCTGTCTCACACTTTGTTCTGTGCTTACAAACAGTTAAGCAACATAATATGCAGTGGGGCAATTCTCCTATCTCATCTCGTGCACAGGAAGGTCAGAGAAAGACAGAGCTGCTCACACATCCTGCAGATGGAAGGATGGTGATGGGGGCGTCATAACACGTGTTTATTTCACTTTATTTAGGTGAAACCCGTTTTTCCAGTTTTTGACATCACGTCTTGATAATGACACACATTTTGTTTTCTGGTAATTCAGTAACAAAAAAATAGTCTATTTGAAATAACCGCAAGTATTTTTGTATACTCCATGTTAGCAAACAGTGTCTTTATGGTTAGCTCCAGCTTCACTCCCACATGCAAGGGAAATATTACTTAAGAAATGGAACAGGAATGATGATGATGATATTGTGAAAAAAAAATTGAATTATTAAAAAAAAGAAAATATTACTTTAGGCCTGCAACAGGAATGAGGATATTGTGAATTTAATTATTAAAAAAGAATAAAAATATATATATATATATATATATTGTTTAAAAGCCTGCAACAGGAATGAGGATATTGTGAATTTAATTATTAAAAAAGAATAAAAATAGATCAATATATATATATTGTTTAAAGGCCTGCAACAGGAATGATGATGGTAATGTGAAAAAAAAAAAAAAATTTAATTATTTAAATAAAAAAAAGAAGAAAATTACATAAACGCATAAATATTACCAGCAAATAAACTTAAAGCATCAAAAGTATAATTATTTGTTTATTGCATGAATTAGTAAATTGGTACCTTATATTTGCGTACAGGACCGTTTCACTCTACCTCTGTCGACTGACATACGTTTTTATCTGTTTGGTTTGCTGACTCATAGTTTGATGTCTGGGTGTTTTCTCTTTAATTGTAAAATTGGATTAATAATTAACCAGGACAGAAAGGGACTTTGCCCTGTCATGAAGTCTAGCCTGTCCCAATTACTGTACTAGTACTGAAGATACAGACTAAACATTGATAGTTATTTATTTACCCAAGAAGATTTGAATAACTGCCACACATAATTACCTAAAGCAAGATGTAATTCCATGAAATAAAACATTAAACACAGATATTTCTATCAATTTGTGTTTGTTTCTTCAATGAAAGAGCTCGGCACCTTGTGACTGCAGATTCTTTTTACACCAAGTTATATGGTTATTCACTTTACTGCTGTTGTTCAAGCTAACTTATAAAGTGCATTTTCACAGTTTCCACTTATTCCATGATGTACTACTAGCAGCTGAACGAGGCTTTGACTTACTGGACATGGATACAGAGAATACAGTGACAGTATACAAACATCAACCATCATTTATCTGAGACCTCCTTTCCCCCCCATTTCTTAAACTAAAGGTCTCAACTGACACGGAGGTGGAAAACATAATCCCATAACGCTTTAACGATATTTCACTATAATGACGCAGGGAAGTCATAAATGGTCTTTGACCTCGTCGCACGTTGATAAAAAAAAAAACAAGAATCTCTCTTGAATTTGTTTATATGAGCATATTGCTTCATTATCAAGAATACAGAAACATTATAAAGGGAACTGTGTCTACACATTGCAGTGCACCTAGTGCTATAAACCACCGTCCTCGCTTGTAATATTATAATCCACAGCAACCAAACCCAACAACTCCATCCAGATGGCCGCCCGTAAATTACACATACACTTCACAGAAAGGCTGCAGCCATTGTTAAAAGAATCGCTTGGCTTTCTCCATATAGGGTAAAAAAAATGACTCACCAGCCTGTGTTACAGTCTCCACATCTCTATAATTATTATCAGGTTATGTATCTTTGTGCACAGGAGACCAGAAGCAACCGCCCAATGGCTGATCCTGTCAGAGCTCGTTGTGTAGTTTCTGTTCGACTGTGTCCCTTGGCTGTTGGTTCAATTATGGAGGTCAGGGTGTTTAGGGATTCAGGATATTCTGTCAGGTGTCCATGAGTGTTTCACACAGAAAAGCCGCCACATCGGCATGGCAAAAGCAGCAATTTTCCGTCCTGCCTATGTGAAACCGAGACGTAATATTCCTCATTGCAGTTTCAGTTGCTTCCCGCAGGCTGTCACCATGACAAACACTTAATATCATAGTGACAGGAACAACCCCGATAAAGCCTGTTGTCAATAATCCCATTAATAAACCCATTTTTATTACAGCGCCCTTTGCACCATTGCACTATTTTCGTGCTTACAATTTTTATATATACTTATATCTATACATAATATTTAAATGTTTGTTTACCTTTATTATCCTTGATTTAGCTATACGTCTAATTCCTTGTATGTGTCACACTGGTCATTAAAGCTGATTCTGATTTTCCTAAAAGCCGGCTTTCTGGGATAGGCTCACGCACATGTGACGCACAACACATGCGTCGGAAGAAGTTAGCCCTGTAACACCAGTCAGTTTTAAATATGTTAAAGTATTAAAAAAATAGGTTATGTGCAGGTCTACGGTGGATATTGTGCTGTAGCAGTTGAAGTGATGACCAGGTTCTCACTTGCTGTCTCTCGTTCCTGCGATCAGCCGTTCCCTGCTTTTAAAACTCCCGGCTGTGGGTCTCCTTACAGTTCCCGTCAACGACACCTCCGCACAACGTGCCGGAAAGACGCAAAATCTATTTACATGGAGATGGACACGGTTTATATCTTCGCTGCTGATTTAATGTTGGCCATTTTGGTTGTAATAACCCAATGTTTTCCTTGACAATCTTTGGTGTGTTATCTTTGTTTTGTTTAAGGTTTTGTTTTGTTTCTGCTTGTTTGCTTGTATTGGTTGATTCTTTGCTGTGTATTATGTGATATATGTCTGGACCCCCACGAATAAAGAGATGGTGCATCTCAAGGGGCTTATCAACATAAATAAATACATTTGAAACCGAGCCGCCGATACGCGTAGTGTCCAGGCCGGCACACTGGGGGGTTAAATCAGACCGATAACTTGCCTCGATCTGTCAGAGTACGCGGACCAGGCTGGCAAAAAGGCAGCTGGCTTGCTGTCCAGTGTGAAAACACCTAATGACTTTGCACTGATTTGCCACCACTGTCGCTTCTCCCCGTTTTATAAATGTTCTCATCACTTTTTAGAGTGCTACCTTACTGACCAGGAAGAGTAGTGACAACAAAAAATAAACTTCTTCTGAATATCTTAAACTCAAAGAGTGGCACTTTTTAAAGCTGAAAGGTCAAATTTCTCACTGCTTTTTAAATTCTGATAAATAACGTCATTTCAAAAAGTATTGGCTGCATTGTTTGTCACGCTCTTCGTGTGATCTGACACTGTGATCTGTGTTTGTTGAAGTATGTGGGAGGAGGTTGGGGCTTATTTTTCACTCCCCAGTAGGTCAGAGGGCTGTTATCTTGCGGGCAGCTGTGAAAGGTAGGACCGACTCTCACCCTTTTCCAAAATGGTGACATCATCATCATCACCCTGTGGTACATCCACAGCTTGCTCAAGAGGTGTGAGTGAACGCCTCATGTCACCACAGAAACTAGTCTCCTCGTTAAAAGCACTCAACCAACTTTGTCACAAACAACGGCCTGTACTTAGAGGCGCTACAGAGCTTGCGTGTACACGTGTAAAGTTTTTGAGCGTTTAAACACTCGGCTGTAGGGAAATGTGCCTATGACCTAAAGAGTTTGTTTGCACAAATTCCCTAAACCGAAGATAAATCTGGTAATGACAATGTGGTGGACGTTAGCCCGCTGCAGCAGAGTGGTTATGCTGTGCTTCAGTGAAGACATCTGGACTGGTCAGAGCTGACCTCTCCGTGTTTTTCCTGAGTTCATATGAAATAGGTCATCCATTATTGGGTTTGTGAAAGGCTTTACCTCTAGGCTTACTTGGTGTGTGCGTGTGCGTGTATTAACAATGAGTCCTTCTCATGTTTAACTCAACATCAGAGGGAACAATAATTGATAAATCAAATCTTTTGTAGAATAAAAACACCGTCTATGTAAAATAAATCATATCAAATTGACTGCAAACTTAATACGAGAACAGAATCTGATCTTAATACATTTGAGGTTTCTTTGTGTCTGTGGGTTTATTTCCTCATGTGTATTTACTGTAATTGTAAACCTGTACAGGTGTCTCCCTTGGGAAATATAAACAGCTCAACTATCCTGTCTAAGTGTCATCTCACATGTCCTGTTCAACCACTTAATGAATAAAGGGTGCGGGATCACCACATCTCCATTCACACTCCCCTGGAGAGAATCAAAGCTTCTCATTGGTGAAGCTTTCAAACAGGTCAACTCCCATGAGACGAACCCGTGTTTGTCCTACTTATGTTAACGATTGTAGGAGCAAAGCTTAATGAGCGGGACCAAATATATTACACAAGTCACAGTATCTGCCATTCTTTGAGCCTAAGTCAATTGTGCGAGGACGTCTCTCGTCCAAAACTGCACCCGAGGCATAAATTATGAGAACAACAAGCCACATGTAACTCATTTTTTATCCTATCTGCACACTCTTTCCTCTAACCCGTGCTGTTATCCACTCCTTCCTTCTGTTCCCCAGCATGAGGATATTGCAGGCTTCCTGCCACACATCCCCTCGCTTCCTCTCCTGTTCATCTTCTTCACAATCACTGGAGACCTGTGTGTGTGTCTGTCTGACTACACACACTGAACTCAGGCCAACATTTGAGTACAAGCCCTCTAGGGTGATACGGTCAACAATCACAACACTCAAGAGGACTGTTTTTCACCTCCAAGCCTCAGGTTCTGGCCAGAGGTCTACTGTAGAATTTACCTCACAAACACGTAGCCATAATTGCTCTGTCAAGGCAGTAATCACAAGGGTTTAGCACACAATCGTATTCATATCTCCCAAATGAAGCAGTGTGACAAACCCACAATTTCCAAAAGATTGTGTCGACTGATCTCTGCTTTAAAACCTGTAACCTAATTTCCTGACACTGATAACAATGCGTAAACAACCGGCTCCTCTCCTGCTGAAAACCACAAACTGTCATCTGAGCACGTATCAAATAGAAAGCCCTTGGCTGACTCAGGAAACAATCTGTCATGCAGTTTTGTTATGGCAACTCCATTTTTACTGAATGATGCATATTTTCTAAATCACAACCAGAAGACTTCCAAATTAGGTTGAAAAATACCACTGCAGTATATTTCTTGTACCTTTCACTTTATCGTGCAGAAGTCTGACAGATTTCTCAAACTCCATTAACAAAATGAAAACATAAGACGCTGATGCAGACATGCAGGGCTGCAAAACCTTAAATCAGAACAAAAGTGAGATGTCAAATGTCAAGAAGACATGTAGCCTTGCCTCCCCTGACTTCTTAATCCTCTATGATAAATGTATTATGTAAAGAAATAGTGACTCCACAAAGGTTTGGTTGGTGTTACCAGAAAATTATGGCTACAGCTCGAGGCATTTGGGAAATTGGGATGATCTCATCTAAGAGTCAGCATCCACTGCCACTCATTCTCTCCATACCATAGGAATCATGTGTCCAATCAGTTCAGCCGCCCAATTTAGGACACACAAAGACCAACCTCTGTACTATGGCAAGCAGTTTGACCATTAAATTAAAATCACACTCCTATCTGTAATTACATTTATCTTATTTTAGCTGGATATCCATAACACCATTTGTAGTAGTCAAAGTGGAATTCAGACTACTCATGTTGATCATTTTGAATATACACAACATCTTTCTTACCAGAACAAAGGACGTCACTTTTTCCAATCATGTGAGCTTTCAATTCTAGATAACAACAATTACATTTAAGATATCTAGAATGAACATTCTGGGTATCTGTTATGTCATTCTTTCTAGGAAAATTGCAGTTGTACATATCCGTAATGACAATTGTACTAGTCAGAATGAATTTTGGATGGTTAAAATAATAAAATGGATATCTGGAATATTTTTTTTTTATTTAGGATATCTGAAATTAAAATTATGACCAGTAACAATTGGATTGTAGATATCTGAAATGAAAGTTTCCTAGAAAAAAATGTTCATTCTAGATATCAAATACGTATTTGTTGATATCTGGAATTGAACTGCAAAAGTGACGTCATTTTTTTTGACTAGTAAGAATGCCAGTGTGGATATCTGAAATGTTAATTTTTAACCAGATAGAACTGAATTACAGATATCTGCAACACACATCACAGTCTATCTATTAAATGTTAAAACCTAGTGTCCTCCTCCACAACCTTCCACATGTTTTAGGGCAGATACTCACATGTTGTGCAGTTAACCCACATGCAGTCACTCACGGTTCCACATGAAGTGCACGTCAGAGAGGAACATCCATCTGCAAGGAGAGGTCATAAATCAGATTTAGTTGTGGTAGTTTTTTGGTTTTAGTAACGGTAAAACTTCCTGCTGCATGTGGTAGAAAATGAAACTGAAGCTCTCCAGATGTTGCTAAAAACAACAACCTTACAGTAACAATGTTTAATCTTGGAGCACAAACAAACACAGTAGGTATCACAGTGTGATGAATTTTCAAATGTGACACAACAGATGCAATATGTACGCGGTTACATAACGAGCTGATCTGGTTCCTGATCAACTGGATGTGACAGTTACAGAGTTGCACCATCAGACTCCATAATTCAGCCCTGTGTCCTCTTGTAATTCACATTATGATAGATATATTTAGGGGTTACATCTTATTAATTTCATTCCTGCTAACATAGCAAAATATATATATATGGCATTTTTGTTTTGTAAAAACAGCAACAAAAAAAGGATGACTGTCAACCTGTGAGGCGTTTAATGGACGCTCCAATGCCCTTAAAATGGATGCATTCAGACAGATTAAATCATGTTCACCGAGCTATAAAGGAGGGACTCTGCCGGTTGTAGCTTAGCCGCTTAGCTCAGCAGTGAAAGGTCGCAAAAAACTTACCTGAGTCTGTTGCGGCTGATGCGCCAATCAGAGCCGCAACCACCGTGAAAAACGCCACCTTCAAGTACATGACTGCGGACAAGTTACTGCTCTTTCTGCTCTGAAACGGGGGTGAAACGTATCTGCAGAGAAACGTCGAGAATGATCCTTCAGGGATTCAGATTTCACAGCTCTTCCTCGGCCGTCTTTGCGTTTTCTGCTCGCTGCTGTTGCTCGCTACTTCCTACTTGACATGTCATGTGGCACTTTTTTTTTTTTTTTTACTGGGAGGAGTTTAGAAAAAACCGAGTGTACATGAACTGCTGCCGCGTCACAGGCAAGAAGGGGAGGAGTTTTGTTGAACAAACTGCCGGGTGTCTCCTCTGATTGGCTGAGGGAGAAGTCGATGACGCGTTATTCCCTGTGACGCAAAACACCGCATATTAATGTGCTAAAAATAACCGCTCACATCCATGGCCTGACTGACTCCATACAGGGCCTCGGGGCACACATGCAGGACATGCCCCCTCTGACTGAAGCCACGGGAGTGATATTATATGATAAAAACAATACAAAAAAGATCATTCGGCTGACTGTCACCTTTTTTTATCATCCTACTGGGGAAACGTCACGTCATTTGAATCTTTCAGTATTACATTTAGAAAATATCTAAATTAACAATAGGAAATGTGTAATTATTGTTATCATTATGGTGTGTTGTTGAGAGTTTCAATTGTTTCTCTTCAGAGACTCTGCAGGGCTTTTTATTTTACCTAAGTTTTATATTTATTAGCCCACAGTCTTATTTATTTGAATTACATTTGTACTGCATTACATTTATCCCAGTACCCCGTGAATGTACCATGCGACATATACTAGCTTCATTTTGTGAGGATTATAAGTGATGATTCATTCGGTTAATACAAGTAAAAAAGTAAATATATGGCCATCTGAGTTACCCAGCAATGCATGACATATTTCATAGACAAACATTTTCAGTTCTCCCTACCTTATTTTCACAGTTGTTTTTGCTTTATAGTACCTGCACAGGTTTATTCTGGGCCCAATAAATATATAGAATAACATTAGTGAATATTATGTATGCAGTTGGTTCTACCTGTAGGTGTTTATGTGTTACATGTAACTCCCAAAACAAAAGCAAACCACTGTAAAATTATAATAATATCTCTCTCACATACACAGATTAATTGATGTGGAACTAGGGCTGTGCTTGGAATATGAACACAGCAATATATCATATATATATATATATATATATATATATATATATATATATATATATATATATATATATATCATATATATATATATATATATATATATATATATATATATATATATCTGCAAATGCTGTGACATCAGTTTTTAAAATGAAACATCACCTATGGTGCACAATAAAGCCAAACGGTGGCAGCCAAGGCCAATCCACATTACACAGACAGTTCATGTCTCAATTCAAAACAAGCATTCAATCATGCATATTAAGTATAAAAATGTAAGCATATTTGATTTGCCTTTATTAATTAGAAACGGAAAATTCTATATTGTGTTAAGATCTCTGTGGGCCTTGATTTAAGGTGTTTCAGGGCGGTAGTAGCTCAGTCCATAGGTGACTGGGCTGGGAACCGGAGGGTTGCTGGTTAGAGTTCCTGTGTGGACCATGAATGGAGTGTGGACTGGTGGCTGGAGAGGTGCCAGTTCATCTCCTGGGCACTCGCTCTAACATCTCTCCATTGGTTGCATGTATATAGGTCCTGTCTGAGCATCTGTGTGTATTTCAGGCTTGTGGTTGTGTGTAAAATGAAAAAATATTCCCCATTCGCAGGACTAATAAAGGAATTCTTCTTCTTCAACCTGTGTGATCACTGTGCTCCAGAATAATAAAGATTCAAAAATCAATGTGTGTTTCAGTATATGTATCATATTGTGACCTCTAAATCATAATATTGTATTGTGAGGTTGTCACACTTAGCCCTTATGTGGAACCCCTAAAGAATTATAAAATGTTAGTTAACAAGGACACAAAGACACAAAACGTAGTGTATCTGAGTCATGCACAGAATGCCAAACACATACAAAAGCTTTGGAGAGAAGCAAATGTAAGTTGAATATTACATGCAGCTTATGTTTATTCAATCACATGAAAAACAATGAAAAAATGATTTAAACACCAAACTTAAACCGTAAACACTCCACAATCTGTAACTTTACAATCATACTTGGGTCGTTCATTGCAGGTCACAACTGCCTCTAATCTTCTGAGGACGTCGACACCCTCAACCACGTGACTAGAATGGAAAATAAAGGCATAAAGGTGTAGGCTCGAGCCAAAGATAATGCAGGATTGGTAAAATGAAACAGATGTGATACAAACCCAAAGGCAACATAGGTCCTGTCCATCCAGGGTGTGGGCTGCAGGGTGATGTAGAACTGGGATCCATTGCTGTGGGGACCCTTATTGGCCATTCCTAGAGTGCCCCGTCTAGTGTGGGTCACGGCAAAGCTCTCGTCTAAAGGGAAAAAGGAGCTGACAGTATAATGAAATCCACAAGTATACATGCTAATACTGATTGATTGATTAAAAATGTTATTTTAAATATGCAAAAAAAAAACATTAAAATAAATGATGTTACTCCAGATAGAAAGCATAATTAGATACATGAACGACAAACATTTGCTGATTTAAATCAGAAGTTTAGAAGTTTACACTTATCTAATCCCCTTATCCAAAACTAATTTTAATTAAGCTTCCTTAGTCATAATTATTATTATTATTAACAATTTCATTTATTATTATTATTCATTATATATATATTTTTTATGTATCTAAATATATCGTTTTCTACAAATAAAATGTATTACTTATATGATCATATCAAATATATACTATTCTTTTATTCAAATTCTTTCACTTTTCTCACACAATAAATAAATAATGTAAGAATTCACAAATATATGTATATATAATATATATATATATCATACATATATAACCTAACTATTGATATATTATAGTATCAAAACTATAATTGAATTCAGAAATTCCCCCAAAAGTAATTTAAAAAAAAAGAACAAATAACAACTAAATAAATAAACAATTAACACCCAGTGATAACCAAACATCCTCATCCATGTACTGTAAATATCTTGGACTGTTTATGTTTTGTACCTTCAAACGTTGGTCCATAAATGGACTCCCCTCCATCACCTTTCCTCTCTGGAGAAATATCTGTAAAATTGAAAGATACAGCTACTATATGACTAGATCATAGTTATACTATAAAAACAAAAACTAGTTTGCTGACGACTTTAAATTCTGTCATATTGAAACAAGGGTTGTAATGAGGAATGTGGATAGGCAGTCGAGGAGTTCACAGCTTATTTTACTGCTACATCTTAATTCCAGGACTAATAATTTATGGATATATTGCCCATCTTTATGAGTGGCATTTGCAGAATGTGAGTTTTATTTCATGCGTAAATAAAATGAACTGCTCTGATGCTAAAGTTGGATGGGAGATTATGTATTTATATCCTAATTGTATTGAATTTGTATGTGAAAACCGAATAAATGTTATTAATATTGTTATAGGACTTGTGTTGACCATACCTCCGCCTTGCACCCAGCCGTTGGGCACCACACGATGAAACACGGAGCCCTTGTAGCAAAGTGGGAGACCGCTCTGTGACAGACCTCGCTCTCCTGTACACAGAGCCTCGAAGTTCTTTGATGTCTTTGGACAAATGTCTGAGAAGAGCTGAGGAGAGGGAGAACAATGCGCCTTGTTGACATGCTGCTATTCTGTAGTAGTCATGTAGTTTTGTATATCAGTCATTTCAATAATAACGCTGTCAAATTTGAGTGTATAGGATGCTTACAGAAGTCAGAATATGTGCCTCACCTCAAACAATAACTTCCCCACTGCCTCTCCTGCTATCTCAATGTCCATGAAGACAAACTGGTGCTATAATGAAAGGATAGAGATATGTATTCTTTTCATTTTTATGTTTCATGATGGAACAAATAAAATAAATATGTGATTTTTATAGAGGAATATTCAGAGTCACTGATGACTGTAACTATCATTGGAGCCTGATGGTCACCACAAAAAAAATACTTCTCATCCATCTTTCTTTTACCCATATTTGTTATTTATGTGACTGTGGTCTTGACTTACCCCAGTGTTATGGAGGTGTTTGGTGTAGCAGTCCTGAGCGAGAGACTTATAGAAAGCCTGCGGCCGAGTGAAAGAGAAACTCCACTGATTCTTGGCCCAGCTGGCGAGATCCTTCTCATCGCCGAGGAAAAGGCCGTTCAGAAAGCACATCAGGCTGCTGGAGTACTGCCATGTTTCACCACGCAGCTCCTTGAATCACAAGCATCGAACAACAGATGTGTTGTGAGTCAGCCTTTCAGAATAAGCACAACGTCAAACTACGGCAGTATTGTGTGGTTTAGCTGTTTAGTTAAAACCCTAAGTTCATACAGTCTGGCACAATGTTGAAGAGTAACAAGTATATTTACTCAAGAGTCCAGTTGTCATGCATTTGACCTTTACTTTTACTACAATGCCCAGCCAGCAGTATACAGCTGAATTAAAATGAGCTCCACTTCGATCAGATACAATATTTAAATGATGTAATGCATCATTAATAATAATAATAATAATAATAACAATAATAATATAATATTAATAACAACAACCCGTAATAGTAATGTGACATAGGCCAGATCAATATTTTACTTCTAATCCTTCTCTACGTTTACTTAAAGCATCTACACCGCCGTGGTGCACCCACACATGTGTTTTAACTTAGTTTGCCTGATTAGAAGTTTGCCTGTTTGATAGACATCTGTGTTACTTTTCTAAACGTAGTGTTCACAACTTAAATATGAACATTTCTTATCAGTACATTAAGAGAGGTGACATGATCTGTTTCCCAGCACAGCTCTTTTAACATCACTTTTAACTTTTAACCTGCAGTGGTCTAATCAGTAGCTATAAGTCCTGTAAAGGGCCTTTGAGTCTGAATGTTGTACTTTAAATGGGGTATTTATTTTATTTATTGTTTTACTGGCATTGCTACTTTCATCATTATCTTTATTTAGAACAAACAATTAAACAAATGAAAAAATGAATTGACAAAATGAATACAAAAAACTACTCCAATTCAGAAAAAAAGAACAAAAAAGAAGAGAAACCCAAGAACAAGCACCATTGACATCTGTGAGATTTATATTCTGCTTCCCCATTTTGGTACTTTTCAAAAAACACCTTTTGTATTTTAAATTGCATTATATTCATACATTGTTTAATCTTTTCATTCAAAGACCATTCCACAAAACCACCCCACAAATGGAAATACACATAATCTTTAGGTTGGTCGAGTATAAAGCTGTTTCAAAAATAATTCCCCTCTACAGATATTGTATGTTTACAGGTAGCAGTTGGTGTCATTTTAAATACAGTGTATTGGTGACTTCATGATATCCTACATTGTTTCCTATACGAATAAGTAAAATGTCTAAATACTTCTTCCACCACAGTTCTTTAGCACACTTTCACAACTCTCCATCCCTGAATGGACAGCAATTTTTGCTCTTTAGGAATATTTTGCTTGAGAGGTTGGATTTCAAATACATACAATCCAACTTACCCTTTTCTTGTGGTTCAGATATGTGTGCCAGTCAAATTCGAGTAGTGGCTGAATCTTTGGATCCAGAAACGCCTCAGGAAACTTCTGTTTTAGTGCCTGTTGTTGCATAATGTTAGTCAAAAGATACAAGGGTAAACGTCCAGGTGGAAACTATCAATTATGCTACATAAAACTACAAACAAACGTCCATAAATGAACTGTTTACCTCGGCAATACTTTTGGCAACATGGAAATCACAGTCTTTAATTAAGCCGACAATTTCTATGTGTACTTTTGAGTCCATGGTCGATTATTAAAAAGAAAATACTCAGAAACATAAAACAAAAAAGTCCCCCATCTGTAAACAGGAGCCTTGTATCCATAGCAACAAGCATTTAGCGGCGCTTGAATATGACGTTCGTGATAAAACGTCAGGCGTCGATCTATTTCGTGGGTCTGTTCCTTTTCTTTCCACCTTGTTTTCATCAAGCACGTCAATTCAAACAGTAAGTGCTATATTCACTGCATAGAAAGCATTGTGGTGATATGTATTAAATGTAAATGTCGAATTATCCCTTTCTCGTCAACGTCGTGACGGTTAATACAGCAACAAGGCAGCGTAGTGTAGATATGTTGAACGAATTGGGACGCGGCCCAACGGCGCCAGTGTTTGAAAACTCCGACCGTCGTGTCCTGTTGTTTTGTGTTGTTAAGTATTAACCGTTATTTTTACACTATTTACCTCCCGTTTAATCAGTTGGATACATTTTGGGAGTTGGTTATGGGTGTTCAAGACTTGTGGTCCATCGTGGAGCCGGTTCGTGAGTCGGTGCCGCTGTACAGTTTGAGCGGAAAGACGCTTGCAGTTGACCTGAGTTTATGGGTGTGCGAGGCCCAGCATGTCCAAGCGATGATGGGGAGAGTTACGAAGCCCCACCTGAGGTAAGTGTGGACCCCAGGGTGTCCTCAGAGTTACTGCAGGAGGTCCACCAAATTGTTTGATCATCTTTCCAATCTAATCTTTTTTTTCTCCCTTCAAAAATATGTCTGAAAATATACATTAACATGAATGCAACGTACTATTAGAAAGGCATACATTTGTGAAAAAATAAATAAATACATTTACACAACCCTGATGATAGGTTTACTGGCTTATAGGCAAGGTAGCCACTAAGGTAGCCACTAATGTAGTCACTAAAGTAACCACTAACGTAGTCACTAAAGTAGTCACTAAAGTAGCCACTAAAGTAGCCACTAACATAGTCACTAAGGTAGCCACTAAGGTAGTCACTAAAGTAGCCACTAACATAGTCACTAAGGTAGCCACTAAAGTAATCACTAATGTAGTCACTAAAGTAGCCACTAACATAGTCACTAAGGTAGCCACTAAGGTAGCCACTAAAGTAATCACTAATGTAGTCACTAAAGTAGCCACTAACATAGTCACTAAGGTAGTCACTAAGGTAGCCACTTAAGTAATCACTAGGGTAGTCACTAAAGTAGCCACTAATGTAATCACTAAAGTAGTCACTAAAGTAATCACTAGGGTAGCCACTAATGTAGTCACTAAAGTAGCCACTAACATAGTCACTAAGGTAGCCACTAAGGTAGCCACTAAGGTAGTCACTACGGTAGCCACTAAGGTAGTCACTAAGGCAGTCACTAGGTAATCACTAAAGTAGTCACTAATGTAGCCATGCACAGATACAATTGAGCTTAATGATTTAATGTGCCTTGAAACCAAATGTATATTTAACATAAACATATGATGTATAAATATATGAATATGTTTATAATGATCATTGTATTATCTTAGTATTATTATTATTACCATTAAAATCTGTGTGTATGCTTTAGGCCGCCCTAGCTGTTAGGCCCAGTTTAATATGCAACTCAATTTAATACAATATTTGTAGTAGGGGGTCCCTACTTCGTTGGTCTTTCAGCTAAGGGGTCCTTGGCCTAAAAAACATAGAAGACCCCTGCTTTAATTCATTCATCATCATGTTAACTTCAATTCAGATATTTAAAACCCTATCTCTTTGTTTCCAGGAACTTATTTTTTAGGGTGTCATCCCTCACGCTTATGGGGGTAAAGCTCGTCTTTGTGATGGAAGGAGAAGCCCCTAAACTTAAAGCAGAAACCATGAGCAAGAGGACACAAACAAAATATGGTGGATTCAAAAAGGCTTCTGCCCCCAAGAAGGCTACAATAAACACCAGCAGAGGGCGCTTTAAACATGTACTTAGAGAGGTCGGTTGGTCCTTTACTCACCTGCATCTCTAACACGAGTCAGTCACTATAAATCCTTGTATTTAAGTGCTCTTGTCCTTCTCTAACCCCTGTAGTGTGCAGACATGTTGGACTCTCTGGGTGTGCCATGGGTGACAGCCGCTGGGGAGGCTGAGGCCATGTGTGCCTACCTGGACTCGCAGGGCCTGGTGGACGGCTGCATCACTAATGATGGAGACGCCTTCTTGTATGGAGCCCGTACTGTCTACAGGAACTTCAATATGAACACTAAAGTATGTTTGTGAACGTTCATCTCAGTCATTCGCAGTGTAAGACATCTAGAAAAGGTTTATCCCAAATCGCTGGACCGTAGTTCGAATGTGCGTCACTTATGTAGATTCAGTGATTGACGATCCAATATCCTCTTTAAGATCCACCTTTATTTTGAAATGAATATGAGAAATGAATTACTTAAAAAGAATCAGAATTCTCTTTATTGACATTATACTTAGTACAATGAAATTTTGTATGGCTTCTCCCGTACACAACAATAAAAAAAATCAAAATAGAAACACAAAGACAAAGTCAGTAGGCAGCAGCTCGCAAATATCCTGAAAACAAAACGTTTTTAACATGTATATTTACAAAAAGGTACAATGTATTAAAAGTTATTAGTGCAAATCCTTTTCAGTCAGTTAGGAGGTGGGTGGGTGTGCGATCCACACAATGATGATAATGAATATTACTGTTAGCTGCCCTACACCTTTTAACTAGACAGTATTTCAGATACGTCTTTAATTCTGTTTATTTTTCTACTGATGCTTTTACTGTAAAAACACAAAAGATCTGCATAATATTGTTTCTTACTTCTCCCTCCAGGACCCTCAGGTGTACTGTTACAGGACCTCCAGAGTACAAACAGAGTTACATCTCTCCAGAGAGGACCTAGTTGGTCTGGCCGTCCTCCTTGGCTGTGATTATATTCCTAAAGTAGGAAAGCACATTAATCTGAAATTTGCATCCTCAAAAATCACCAACATGAATGACTTATCTTAAGTGTAATTCCCAGGGTCTTTTTCTGCATTTACATACATTAAATAAGACATCGAGACAGATTTTTTTTTTCGTGTAACAAATATTAACAAAGAAATCCGAGAGAGTCGCTGACAGCCGGACGTGGCTAACACTGATTAGCTCGGGAAGTGCGGTGAAGGTATTAAAACGGCTTTTTTTAACCACTAATGTTGCTCAAAATAACACCAAACCTCTGCAGTAGCATGATAAGAGTCCCTACACATAAAATGAAGCGTCAATGGGCTCCTTTCCTTTTGGATTGACTTTGGTAATCGACTTGAATGGACTTTACTATGAGAGGAGCTGGTACCGGGGCCAGTAGGTAAGTCTTAAAAAACACTCTTTTAATAAACTCTGGGTTCACTCACTATGTTGTTGGTGATTTGTTTTACATGTAGGGACTGTTATCATGCTACTGCAGAGGTTTGGTGTTATTTTGAGCAGGATTAGTGGTTAAAAAAAGACATTTTAATGCCCTGAGCTAACCAGTGTTAGCCACGTCCGGCTGTTAGCGACTCTCACGGATTTCTCCGTTAATAGTTTATACACAAATAAAAACTGTCTCAATGGCTTATCTGATGTGTGTAAGTCCAGAAAATGACCATGGGATGATTTTCTGCTGGTATTTTGCTTTGATTGTATATTGTCTTGCTTCCTTAAGGGCATACCTGGTGTTGGTAAAGAGCAAGCTCTAAGACTTATCCAGATGCTGAAAGGACAAACACTCCTGCAGAGGTAGGAAACACAGAGTCTTGCCTTTTGATTGCAGATAAGCAGTATTTTCATTTCTTTCTTTTTTTTTTTTTTTAAGATTTTTTTGGCAGTTTTCAACCCTTTTATTATTAAGGACAGACAGGAAATGGGGTGAGAGAGAGAAAGGGGGAGATATGCAGCAAAGGACCGCAGGTTGTAGTCGAACCCATGGCCGCTGCCTCGACCTTCAGCCTCTTTACATGGGGCGACTGCTCTAACCACTGTTTGCCTTTCTCACATAAAGGGTGTATATAGTGTTGTGTTTGTGACCTTTCTCTGATCACCTCAGGTTCATCCAGTGGAAGGAGGAGAATACGAGTGTGTCTGAGGGAGTTGTGAAGAAGGTTCCTCACTGTAACATATGTCAACATCCTGGTGAGTGGTGCCCTGCTTTGAACTCTGGTTCCTGAATCTAATAAGAGGGTGTGTGTGTGTCTGTTGGGGGCGGGGGTCACACATGGTTCATTTTAAAACATACACGTATGTGAAAGGCGGGTGAGGATGAATATGCCTCTGACTTTACACCCAAGCTGTAGTAGTGTCATAGATTGCAAAGTTGTTTTTCGTTTTTTCGAATATGACTTCTGATTCATCTCCTCCATTTTTCAGGCTCAGCAAAGACACATGAGCGCAGCGGCTGCATGCTTTGCGACAGTAAGCGTTTCTGTCAACCTCAAGACTTTGACTACCAATGTCCCTGTGACTGGCACCGCTATGAGCAGACCCGGCAGGCCTCGTCTTTTGAGGCAAATATCAGAAAGTACGTGACTCTCTGTAAATAAATAACTAAAGGGAAAATAGCAAATGTAAATGCATAAACAGAAATGTAATGGTGGAACAGCAAGCATAAGTTAGAGACAACATATTAAAAAGATCTAGAGTGGTAGCATTACTCTACCAATGATCGTCCTCCGTCAGTCTGAGGAGGAAACACTGCACTGAAACATTAATTGATTAGTTTCTTGTCAGAAAAATAATCAGCATTGATTAAGCTGTTTTCCTAATAAGGCAATTTAATTGTTGCAGCTCATCAAGTTAATATGAAATGAATATTTTCTGATATCTCTGGGATTTAGATTAAATTCTCAGACAAAACAAGACTTAGACGTCAACATAATGATGTACTGATTTCAAGGATGTTTTGTTTTCATGTGTAATCTGTTCATTTTGTTCATCTCATCATTTTTTTAGGAAAACACTGGCAAGTCAACAGTTCCCCTTTACAGAGGTACAGCTGTTTTCATCAGCTATAGTTTCGGTGCTATTGTTTAAATAACTGGTATAATAATGTACGGTATATGTTTGGGTTTTTAATACTTAAATTGCTTTTGCAGATCATTCATGAGTTCCTGATTTCCAAGGATAAGCCTGTGTCACATTTCAAGAGGAGACAGCCAAATATGAAGTTGATGCAGGTAATGGGATTATTTTAATGCTTTGTTCAGTTAGTTATATCTTTTAAGTTTGTGACATGTTAAAATGTGTGTTTCCCAGAAATTTGCCTATGAAAAGATGGAGTGGCCAAAGCACTACACCAGTGAGAAGGTTTTAGTCTTGATGACCTACGCAGAGTTGATGAACAGAAAATATGGAACAGAGATGTCCTCCCAAATCAAGCCCCTCAGGTAGCCCTACAAATTTCTTTAGTGGCGTTGTTGTGATAAAAAGTTTATTTTAGTACATGCATTATGAACAAAACATCTCTTTTCCCTTAAAAAAAAAAAAGAATATTGAAACCAAGGGTGAGGAGTTCCGTCTCGTGCTTCGAGATCATCTGGAGAACACCAGGTCAGTTTGTTATGCATTTAAGAAAACATCCTCTGGGTTGAGTGACGTGACGGCTGCATTAAGCGGAGGTTGGGGTGCGGGGTGCTCGTCACCGGCTCGTCTGTTAGTGACTTGCTGTGAGGTGGGGTTCAGAGGTGACAGATCAGTCACAACAGACACGAGGTGCTAAACTGGCTTCCTCCCCGAGCTGGGAAATCTGTCATATCAAGGTCCACCTCACTAACAAGCCCGTCTGACTTGAGAAACTCTCAACCCACTCATCCAGAATGTGGTTTCTCATATTTTATTTTTTTATTAAACTCATACATGTTGCTCTTAAGTTTGTGTCATACCAACATCTCTCAGTTTCATTGAAAAGGCTAAAATCTATATTTTTATTGTAATTTGTATTTAAAAAACATTTCAACATTTCTTTGCTTATTTACCCTGTTCGATATAGCTAAACAGGAAATTTGATGACGACATCTTAGGCTCTAGGAAATTTAAATGGATTTTTTTTCTATATGTTTATAGGCCAGGCGATTAATCGAAAATATAATGGACAGTAATGGATAATAAAAAATATATATAGTAATAGTTGCATTCCTCGTGAAAAGTGGTGCAGATACTTTACTCTGTTTACATATTAATTATATCTTGCATCTTTTACTGATGCTTCTGTTATTTGCACTGTCGTCTTGGCTGGTATAACAATGAAAATGTTTCAGTTTGGACCTCACCTTGATGTTATTTCTGCAGAACATTACGTGTTTCCTGAGGATCGGCCTGCAGAGGACCAACACGAGGTGAGGACGGTGGAGGAAGAGTCTCTCTTCCGTGTGGCCTACCCAGAGTTGGTGGAGAGCTACCTGAGAGACAAAGCTCTGACCGAAGAGAACAAGACCAAGAGTGAGTCAATAACTTATTATATTTACTTTGGATAAATACATATACATACATTTAAGTACATAAGAATGAATTTCTGTGAAGATTTTTGTAAAATTAACCAGTAAATGTAGCTAAAAAAGCTCCCACCAGACTTGACAAACTCCAAGATTTCCCACACTGTGCTGACACGGGTGTCCTGATCAAAGGCACCTGGAGCTTTGACTTGTTTTTTCAAGGCTGTCTATTGCAGCAGCTCTGACACCTGAAAATGTAGAGTTTGGCAGCTCAACCGGTTCACACCAAATGCTTTGATGCAGCTGAGAGGTGTCTGTCTCACAGGCTTCGCTGTCACTTTATGCAGGTTGTACCCTAACCCCCCCGGTCATAACTGCTGTAGAGGTTCACTTCCTAATGTGTCGGTTAGAGTGTATGTCTTGACCATTAACTCCTGAAACCCTTTAGCTGCTGAACACTGACATCTGATCTCAATCTTCTTCACAGAGAAAAAGCCAAAGAATAAAAAGGAGAAGTCATGTGACGTCTCTGATGGTATTTCGGATCTCTTGGCTCAGATGACCCTGCAGAGTTTCTCTAAAACTCAACAACAAATACACGCCGCTACCATAACAAACTCGGATGAACCAGAAGTGTTAATTTTGGACACTCCAGTGAACCACAAACAGCAGCAGAAGTCAAAAGAAGACTGCAGCAGCAGTCTGGGCGATTACCCCAACACTCCTCTTTCTCATGCAGAATCAGAGGCTGCTGCTTCACCGTCTGTCTCTGCTGTGATCGACGCTCTACACCTAAGTGATATTGACTGGGATGCTTTGTCCTTCACATCTTCTCCAACTCCCCAGTCGGCTACAAACCACACCACTGAGCCACCAAAGCTGAGCAAAGCCACAGACAGTGATGCCAAGGAAAGCGAAGTCGAAAACACCAAGCATAAGTCCTCAAGTGATGTCAGAGTAGCAGCTCCAGAGTTGTGTCCTCTAAGGGAAAGGCTGCTCATTAGGAACACAGCTAAAGCTATAGTCCAGAAGGAGATACACAATGATGTGGTCTCAAAACAACTAAGTTATGAGTGTCCCCTTGTCAACAACACGTCTTCTCATAACTCAAAACCAAATGGACAGATCCCCAGAAAAGGTAGCAGTGACAGTAAATTGACAGCAAAGGAATCTGCTGTTTACAAAAAAGATCCACTCACTGACAAAAAGCAAAACAGTTCAGAAACTCACAGTCCGAAGCAGCAGTCGAGACCTTCAGCTCAAAGTAAAACAAAGGACAAATGTAATGTAAAGCCTCCTCAGAAATATAAATTTGTCCGAAAAGTAATTCCATCATTGGTTGTCCCACCACAGAGGTGCCACTCTGACCCGGGTCAAAGTGACAAGGACAGGAACGCGTCGCGGACCTCCAAGAAGAGCGTGTGTATGAGCGTGTGTTCATCCAGCGAGGGCAGCGATGCAGAGAACCAGCAGTCTGGACCTCAAAGAAGAACTAAGATCAGGTCCATGAACAAGATCAAGAGCAGCTTCCTCTCAGACTTCACCCTGATACCGAAAACATCCAAACCAACAGTGAAAACTGCTCCTACTGTTCAGTTATCACATCCAAAATCTCAGAGCTGCAGTGCAGGTATCGCGAAACCTGTAGCACCTAAAAGCAAATGCCCCGATGTCTCGCCAGCTCATGTGGATGGTGATGTGTTCCCTCAGTCTCCAGCATCGCCTGTCGTCGTGTTAGATAGTGATGATTCAGTGATCTCTAGTCCACTGCCACTGGCGGAGAGACTGAGACTGAAATTCCTGAAGTGAGCAGCATGATTACAGGAGGGTGGACCAGAGCAGCTTTTTGTGTTGAATGAGAAACTTTATTCTTAACCTTGAAAATGGAGGTTGACCAAAAAAAAAAAAATCTTATCTCAAGGTCCACTAACTAACTTTTTACAGAAGTGCTGCAACAATTGGACGATTATTCAGTAGACAGAACATAAAACAGCAACTCTTGAAAATCCAAATAAGTCAAACATTTATTTCTAGCTACTCAAATATGAGGATTTGCTGCTTTTCATTGTCTTATTATAACAGCTTGATTATCAAACCAGGACAATGGAGACACTACAAAATGTGCTTACAAAATTGTAACCATGCCAATAACAACACACACAAAGCCGTCAGGATATAAATAAATACACATTAAAAGGATGCCATCAATTTAAAACTGTCCCCCAAAAAAATAATCACCCAACACAACAGCATTTCTGCTTTGGTCTAGGAATGTTTCGGCTCTTTCAAACTGAACAGAATATTCTGGACATTGTGAAGTGGTTGGAGATAAATATCTAGCTAAAGTACACTTGAAAAGGTTCATGTCTAGGGCTGCGTTATTTTGCATTATGTCAAATAAGAGAAAAACGCTGCACGGATCAGGGAAATGTGACGCTTCTCAATCTGCATTCCTCTCTTACAGACATTATGACTTTCTCACTTTTGATTTAAACCTTTCAAGAAGGAGTCAACCTCAGAAAATATAATCATTTCGTCCAGCGAAATTTGGATTTATTAGTATGTGTTTCAACCCTGGACTCCTGTGTTTTTATTCAAATCAAGCTTGACAAAATTCACAAGTTCAAATTAAAGAGAACTTCATAAATGTGTACTTTAAACATCTTATTAAAAGGTTTTTATACAGTGAATGTATTAGTTTAGCAGAAAATGAATACATTATGAAATTAGAAAAGCGACTTAAAGTTTGAAGACCCCAGGATAATTTTGTGCCAGAATTACACTTAAATTTCTTTTTTTTAAACTGGATTTTATTAAAGCTGTGCTCTTACATTTATCCAATGTATGCTGTGATATTGGAAGGCTTGACTGGTTGTCTTGCTCATCAACAAAACATGAAGTTGTTCAAATAAATATTTTTTTATGAATGTTTTGTTGTAGCAAAGTTTGATGTGCTGTAACCTGCTCCGCTGATCCTGAAAGGAAGAGTTGATGTAAATCAGAAGAAAAGGTTTGTGGATTAGCACAGTTTATCAGTATCCAACACCATTTAACAGCACCACATGTGCTTATTTTCTCTCACTGCTGTTTGACAAGCTACATGTCACTCCACATCGAGAGAGAGAAGGCTACAGCAGAGGATGCTGAGCCATTGGTTTTTACAGCCTGCCAGTGTTGCTCCCCTTGATCATGAGTGAGGCCTTACACACCTTTTCAGACATGAAAGGTCTGGCAGGAGCTTGGTGACAGCTGCATCCTCTGCCCAAATAACAACTCAACCCTAGTGCTGGCTCTTAAATCAGGTTTGTCAGGATAATCCAGAGGGTTTTCCATTGCAAATCACCTCCTGAAGAATGAGTTGTGTCATTTTATTGTGAATTATTGAGATATTGAGATATTTATGCTTGATGGAAACAGGAAAACTGCATTGAAAATAAGCAGCATGTCTCCAGGTGACAAATAGTAAAATATTTGTGCAATCAAAAGGTCAAACAGGATTGTAAGACTTGGTTTTATAAATGATATAATACATTTTTTTGGCCTTTAATTACATCCTTTCCAGCGAGACGATGATTGCTGCTCATTCTAAACCTTTAGATCTGATAAGTTTTACACATCTCTGTAAGGCCATTCTCTTAAGTTAAACATTAGTATGTTTTTTTCTACTAGGTAACTTCCAGACTGAAGGCACACGCAGACCTGAGTTGCCAGAGAGGTGTGAAGCTCTCAGGTGAAACAGCATCCTCTTATTCCTTCATTAGACGCATCACATCAAACTGATAATTGTCGCCGTGCAGACTTTAAAGAGTAATTTCCCACAAAAGGAATCTAATTATTTTTCTTTCTATCACATTATCCGTCTATTTAGCCTTATTCACACCACAGTGATAACGAACGACGCCCTTCGGGAAGGTCGCATTTTGGCACTTGAGGATTTCTTTGAACTTTTTTTCGCCTGAGCTGTGAACCCATAAACCTCCGGAGATCTGCTTCTATATAAAAACGCTTTCACAAAATCACCCTCTCAGAATCAGCCTGTCATTCAGCCCCTGATGTCATCCTCGCTGCACGGACGTCTGGAAGTCTCGAGATATTTCTAACATGGACCTGGAGGTTGTTACAGCTAAAATACTGTCAGAGTGGAAGAGCCACGGGAGCACTTTTGGAGAAGATCGTGACTCGCTTCAGTCCACCTCACCGGAGTCCTCAATAGACTCCATGTGCTCTTCACCGGAGATGTGCTACTCCAGCGGGCATCGGGAGATGAAGGATTTCCCTTTCGGCTTCACGGGACGCAGAGTGAGTCCAACAGCGCAGAGACTGAGCAAACCCAAGATGTCCACCAAAAGACGCATGAAGGCCAGCGAGAGGGAGAAGATGCGGATGAGGAGTCTTGCAGAGGCTCTGCACCAGCTCCGTGACTACCTGCCGCCAGACTACAGCAAGACAGGCCAGCCCCTGACCAAGATACAAACCCTCAAATACACAATTGAATATATCAACAAGCTTTCAGACATCCTGAGCCGCGCGTAACGGACGCACATTGACTTTTTACGCATCAGGCTTACTCTCATCTGGACATTTTAATTGAGTTGGTTTTATATATTTTATGAGTAATACAACATCTGTAAGATAACTTAATCATTGGATTTCATTTAATATTGCCCTTGATTGCCCTTCTTTTGATGTAAATATTTTTTTGCGGGCACTTTTTTTTGTATATGAAGCTTCCTTTATGAATTCAGTGTGTGGAAATAGAGTTTGCTACTTGTTGATATGTAGCCTTTGTATCTTAATGGGTATGAAATACAGCTTTATAATGAAGAATCTATCCTGTGTGTTTGTGTTAACAGAGAACTTAGAGAAACCTCATAATACTTGTTGTTTTTGGTGTATTTTACTGTAGCTGCATGGTATGTTGAAGTTTTGTTGTGTCTGAAAGCTATTAAATAATTGTTCCTGTTGTATTTTGTAAATGAGTTAAATTGTCTATCAGTTCTTCTTCTATCTTCCCAAACAGTAAAAACGTGTCAGGCTTATTTAACATGTTCACACTGTTGTTCCCTTGGTTACAGTGTGAACCATCTAGATAACACACACGTTTTATACCTCTACAGTAAATTAGTGATGTATGTGCTGAACTTGTGGCCCAGTTAATTAATGAGCCGTCTTCAGGATCAGCGGCTCAATGGTAACGCACGCTAGCCCGATTCCTCCAATCAGAATGCAGAAATACCGAACGCAGCATGAATGACAGCAGCGAGTAGCCAATCAGACACCGGCATTCTCTCCGGGGGGGCGTAACTCTCCACACAGCACAAGAAGTCCCAACCTGAGGTGTCTACTCTGGTCTGACGGAGCCGCCATTTCAAAGCGCAAAGCAGCCACAGAAGCTGAATTTTTAGTATCTTTATTTTTTCAAATATATTTTATTTTTCATTAATAAGCAGGAACAGTAGACTGCCGGATCACCCACTGAAGTAAGTCCCTTCTCTCTATTCACCAAAGCGTTTAAAAAAACACAGGAACGCCCCCTTTACACATTTTGATTTATTTAAATTCACACTTATTACGTTTATATATTTATTGCGTGTTTTTCATAAAGGATGTTCAAACGTTGAATGCATACTTGAATATTTAATATAATAACTGTTTCGGACACGATATACCCAAGTCGGCTCTACGATGTTTATTGCATCTCTCGTGCAGATAGACAGAGCCGCTGTAAACCAACAGTAACTCCTGTATGATCAACTGTATTAAGGTTTTATTAGCGGCTTGAAGTATATTTGTTGCACGGGGCCCACTTCGGCTGTGCAAGCTTTACATTTAAGCGCTCAAACAGCTCTAACAGCCTCTCAGGATCAGGGCAGAAATGTTTCCATGACGCTCGACGTGCCTGTGGCTCTGCAGGCGCTTTACGGGTTTATGTTTTTCTTCCAATTATTATTTGTATTATTATTTGCCACATTTAAAACATTTTTAACGGATACACAATAATAATAGTAATCATAATAATTATAAAAATAATACGAATAATAAACAGTTTTTTTTAAACAACAGAAAAACAAAAATATATATATTAATAAAATAATAATAATAAAAATTAAGAAGATCAGCTATAGTCACAAAACATGTATTTTTCATACAGTGGAGTAAAATCAACATCAGCAGGCTAGGTCAGGTCGTGGTCAGAGGTCCATAAAGGTTCTCAGAAACCTCTTTACTGTGTCTGTGTATGTGGCAAGGTTGGTTACTGTCTTTAAACTTTCACGTTTATCGTCCATATGCTTTAGAACTTTTGCATTCTGTTGCACAAGGGTCTGTCTTTATGTATATGTGTAAATAAATAAATGTGTAGATATATACAGATACTTAAAAGTAGATTTAAAGACTGAAAACACACAGAATGTACAAGATATAAGAAACACTATTCAGTTTTGAATTCAACAACACCACATACTACAGCCTTCAGCATGACCCTCAGAAAAAACTGAACAATTTGACCTTTATGAACGGAGGAGTAATTGTTTTAGACTGCATTCATTATACGTAGGTGTACCTTTTTATAACCTGAGTGTACATACATTTCAGAGAAAGTATGCAACAAACAACATACAAAACATGCACACACACACACACACACACACACACACACACACACACACACACACACACACACACACACACACAAATACAAACAGATATAAAGCAGTTGCTGCTTAAATTAAAATATATATAATTTATATAATTGATAGTAAATGATCAGAGTTGAGTTTTTAGACTTAAACATATTTTTCTTGTTTGCTGAAAAGATCTCAGGATCTTCAGCCAAAGTATCAGAAACACTGGAAAAACAAGTTCCAGGCGCTTTTTTCAAGTTGTGGTCTTCTGGGGCAGTTGCTCCTTCAGGCCACATTTTGAAAGTCACTACAAAAATGTAAATTATACGTGAAGTGGCAGTTCTATGCTTAGTGTCTCCCACTGCTCTGACTTTTCTCCTATATCACAAACTCTCCACACTTCACTTCTGCATTTTACAGTAGTGATCCTGGCTTTGGCACTATTAATAATTTTCCCGTTATCAGCTCTGAGCTGCAGTTGTCTGTGCTTAACTCGCAAACTTGTAGCCTGCTTCAGTGTGAGGCGTGAAGGAACAATGAAGGGAATGCAACAGTGAGGTTTCATGTTTCCAACCTGTGCTGAGTGACATTTTTACAACCTCGTGACATAACTATTGTTTTCCAGTGAGTAGTATTATCAAAGATGATCTCATACAACATCAATAAGTTATTGCAGGACAGCAAAAGGTGGTAAAGATGGAAAGAAGTCGCCATGTGTCGCTGTATTATCAAGATGACACCAGTGTAAATAGATAGATAGATATAAACTGTTTCTTCTGTTCCATTACACTGAATTAGCCGGAAATTTACAAAATATAAAAACTATAGCCATACGTACAATAAAGTGACCAATTATGTCTTTTGCTAAAGGATCTATTCATGAATTGCTCACTTCCTTCAAAATCAAATCTATGGGAATGAGGCTCCCATTTCTTTACATCATGCTCAAATACCTTATAGTTAATTTGTCCTCAATTCATTTATTTACATTATTGTATCTGAATAATTCATTTTGCATGTGGAAGCAAAATGCTTTTTTTTACGTTTGTTGGAAAAATTATAATGTTATTTTTTATACATTAAATATGAATACTAGAAGAGTGACAGTGTCCTGTATATTAATATTGACCTGCATCATTTCAGATGGATGGAGACACAGAAGAAAAGGGGACGGACATGTCAAAAATTTCCAAGAGTGAATCTCAGAAACCCTTGATGGACAACAAATTTAGGTCAGTCTTATTTACCCTTTCCAATACTGTATTTATGGATACATAATGTTTTTAAACTGCATGTGAAAGAAGGCAGTCTCATCCTACTGATATCTTTTCATATAAATCAGTCATGAAGAGGTCGGGTTAGTAAACACAAGGATACTACAAACAGTTCACTGTCGCATCACATGATCTCTGGGTATTGAAGTGAAGCTTCGAGTTCCCTCACTGTGTTTGTGCAGAGTTGCCTGTTACTGCTTCACATGACTGGACTTTGACTAGTGGCTCAGTTTTCCTCCTATTTCTTTTTCTCTTCAGGGGTCCTGGGTTTAAAAGCCGTGGTCGAGGGGGTCGGATGAGTCGAGGCGGCATGCGTGGTGGGCGGGGCATGATGAAAGGGTTCGGTCAACCTGGATATGCGAGGGGTCAAGGGAAAAATGGAGCCATGAATGGATTTGCACCCATGAGGTACGGACATTTGAAATATTCGCGGTGTTTAATATAAGTGACAAAAAGTTGCTTTCATTAATGGTTTTGTATGCAAACAAATCATAGAGAAATGCATTTTTAGTTTAAAAAATAAATGTTTTTTTTGGGGTAGATTTACACCCAAACTTAAACATTTTGATATGTGCGGTATTGAAGATTAAAATGCTTCACGTTTATGGGTAAACTGCACTTCCTGCCTGTCCCTTTCAGAGGAATGAGGAGGATGCGACCGTACCCAGATCTGAGAGGTCATCGAGGTAGGGGACCGATGTGCATGGGCCCTCCTCCTCCCCCACCACCTCCTATGCACCTCAGGGGCCCCTTCCCACCCATGCCTAGGTAACCAGCTCACACACAAGCCTATGCACAGACAGACAAATGGACTGGATATAGGGAGGATTCTCTCACATTTGAGAATGATCCTGCTAGCTTTCTTTTGTCCTAAAAAGTAAAATGTTTTGCTATTTGGTATTACACAAAGTGCCATACATTTGAGCCGTATGGAGCCATTTATCTTTTCACGTTTGCCGCCAATGGGTGGGTGTGACTTATTTCACATTTGCATCAATAATGGCTCCTGTGTGTCACTACGAAATGTTTCCTCTGACAGCAAATGTCCATAAGTGTATTCTATTGCTGTGACACTTCTCCCTGTCTGTAGGCACGGCCCCCCTCCACCCCCTCCTCCAGGTCATCCTGGTTTCAGAGGGCGTCCACCACACCCTCGAGGCCGCGGCATGCTGCCTCCTGGACCTCCACGCCACTTCCACCCCCGCGGCCCAAGAGGGTAAGTGTGTGTTTGAATATTACTATCACGCCCAAGCTTTGCAGGTTCAATTCTCAGTATATTCCTATCACGCTTCTAAGATTCCTGTAGAGATTTAAAATGAATCTGGTGTGCATCTGAGGAGTGCTTACCCGTGATATTCCTTTTTTAATGAACGCAAATGCGCAGGTAACTGTGAGCCAACAGACTGAGGGGGTGTGACACAACGTGCAGTCCCTTCTGTTCCCTTTTCTCTTGCCTCACTCTAGTTAAATTTCTTTCGTTTTAACTACACCAACTTTCTCACTTTGTCTGTCAAATAGAATAAATGACACACTTTTTTGCTGAAATAATTTGTGTAACTACCACAAATGGTGAGTCAAAGAATGTTATCGTAGTTTGTAAATAAAAATGAAACTCACTGCTCAACAGTTTGAAGCCAGACTCTTCAATAGTGCATGGAATAATAAGATTAGACTGTATTTTGCCTTTCATAGGTACACAGTAACTGAAATTGGAAGACATCCCTGACTGGATTAGTTCAGATGGCTGCTCTTATCAGAGTGTGCCCCCTAGTGGCCCAAGCCAAGAATCCAATGTGTGATTTTATCCTTTTACACAGCTACCACAATGGACCGGTCTCTCCTCCGCCTCATCCTCCACCTGGCAGAGGCCAGAGGTGGCCTGGGCCCCCTGGTGGCCGACGCTTTTAACACAGCCTGCCCTAAAAACAAAACACAAACACCTGTTAATGTAGAAGGGGTCTAAAGTGTAAATGAATGACCCCTCGATTACGTGTTACACAAAGTCTCTGAGTATCTTGATATACTCTGTGGCAAATGTCTGCTAATTGATATTCTCTACTGGCTAAAGAAATGTGAAACGGCTAATGACGACATAACATGCCTCACAACTTTAACAATGTAAAGGCATTTTGTTATCTGTTACAGGAATACTGTTGGTAATGTAGGAACTATTTGACAGTGTTTAGAAAAAAACGGTTTGGAAACCTTTGTTCTCAAAGGGAGGATCATTAAATGTTCTGTGGGTCTTGTTCCAGTCACCCTGTGAGCCTTAAGAGGTTTTCCTGATCCATAATAAAGAATAAAATATGGGTGACACTGTATATTTGAACGGGAAAAACTACTGAAAGAGTGCACAACAGCCATTGAGCACCACTGTTAACTAGCTTAGGACACCTTGGACCTCTCTAACCTTTCCTTTTGTTACGTGGAAATAGTTATGTATTATGACCAAGCAGTGCAGTAAATATTGTTAAACACCAGTGAAAGTGAAAAGACAATATTGCCCTTGTCAAGTATTCCTGAGTATTTAATTTGATATCATTAATGTGCAGCTATTTTAAGTTACCCGTATTGCTGTTTGGAACTGTTTGTCTGCAGCAATCTCTCTGTAATGACAAAGTGGAAAAGACATTATAAATGGATAATATATATATGAAAAAGATATTTAGTTAATTTTATAAAGCAAATTAGCATTTGCTTCAAGAAATGACTCTTCACTGTGTGTAGTTCTCTGAAGTGTTATAAATACTCACTGTAATTAACTTTTGTGAACCTGTGAATGTGTTTGATGAAGATCGTCAAGACATATGACATAGAAAAAATAAAACAAAATAAACTCAACTTCTCTTTTTTTGGTTTATTCACAAACAAGTCTGAGAGTTGTCTTTATAATTTACAGTATTTATGTAATCCACGGAAGAGAAAGACTTGCAGTGTTGAAACTAGTGCTGTACTCAGTGGCACAGTAACAGTATTTCATATCTGAAAGTGAACGTTTGATTCATGTAAAGACCACTGCAAAAATGCACATAATGAGACATATTTTTTGGATGAGTGTGGAGGACCAAGGGCCCCTAATGAACTGCAGATAAGGAAAAGTAATGTCCATGAATTGGAACCTTTAGTAACTTGAAAGATGAACTTCACTCACTCAAGAGGATGAGCGTTTATGTTACCATGTAAACCTGACTGGAAAACTCAGAGCCGCTCCACGGTTCAAATTCAGTGGTAGCATGTCTAAAAGGAGGACATCATCTGCAAAGGATAAACACTCTGATATTACCAAGGATTTTAATGCTGCTATAATAAGATGTCGGTAATTTCAATCCGACTTAAAAAGCGACAAAAACAATTTGGAGAATCTCACTGTAATGTATTATGTTTTCTATTTTTATAATCATAGTTTAACATAATAATTGAATATATAATTACCCCTATGCACATTTTGGCGTACTGACTTCATAAACATGTAACCAAACCCTGCTGTAATGCAGAAGTACAGTCCCATAAAGAGGCATTTATAATTAATACTGTATGTTGTATTTACTGCTGGCAGTACTTCAGCGTCAAAGGGCATTTTATTCTGTGAGCCACCCAGGCGCTGCAGAATACCTCATATATTCATCACAGCTAGTCTGTTTCATAAATTAGCCAGGACAGGTGTTGCACTCTCCTCCTCCTCCTCTGTCTCTTTCCATCGCTTCAGCACTCTCTGTAAATGTTGCTGCCTCTTCAGTCTCTGCAGTCCCTTCGTATTTTCTCCCTTTGGTTGATTATAACAGACTGACTGTTGTTGTCTCCTGAAGGGGGGCGGGGGGACGCCTGAATTCTGGTGCTTGAAAAGGTGAGCCTCCTCATGTGTCTTAATCTCTAAACCCCTCCCTCTCTGGAGATTCTCTCTTTCAGGATGAACGTCGAGACTGCTATGGAGTCTGGCCAAACACGGTGAGACACAGATGACTGTTGGTTAACAGGTTATTGTTCTTAATCTTTTATTAATGGCTACCACCCTGTGATCATGCAAGGAGCATGCCGGAAAAGATGGGTCTATAAATCTGCATTATTTCACTAATAACTGGCATGAACACACTTTGACATGTCAGTAGGAAAAGCAAAGGTGTAAATAATAAAAAAATGAATGAATTCACGTTAAGATGCTTCAGATTCAGAGTCGTGGTGTTGTGTCACACTGTCATGCCTTACTGGGACACTTGACACGTGTTATTAGTAGTGATGGGCAGATTAAGGTTATAAGTTAACCTCAAAACGTATTTTTAGCTGTGGTGGAAAAAGTATTTCTTACTAAAGTAAAAGTAGCGATACCACAGTGTAGAAATGGAATGGAAATACTCAAGTACCTCAAAGGCTTTTGACCCAGTCGATCATGCTTTGCTATGAGGACATTTAATAATATTGGTGTTAGCAGAAAGGCTTGTGACTGGTGTCAGAATAATCTGTTTGAGGGCCGTCAGTGACTGAGGAAGTGCACCATGTTTTCCTGGAGCAAAGGATGTGCCATAAGGTTCAATGTTGGGGTCCAACCCTTTTTATCAAGGATGCTGTCTCTTCTTTGAATGGTTGTCAAACCCATCTTTATACTGATAACACCAGCTGATTATGTGCAATTACCCACGGAGAACCTGGCTACAACCTTTTTTTAAGTTTCTTGCAGGAAGCCCTTATTAATCTTTAACTGGCACTTAATGCAACTAAAATGAAATGTATGTGGGTTTTTTCTCGCGATCTAATTGCACTGTACTCTGCATATCTTCACTGTTAACAGATCAAATATTGACAGAGTTACAGAATATAAGTATCTTGGCATCTGGCTCGATGACAAATTTACATTTAAATACCACATCAGACAGGAACCTTGTTTGCAAACTACGACAAAAGATTGGTGTTTTTAATAAATCTCCTTAAAAGGGCAGCAAGTATTACCCTTCAATCACAGGAGTATACCATGTTGTTTTTACTGTTAAGAATTTTAAATTTTAATTTAAATTCTGTGATTTTGTATGCTAATAATTCAATAAATGCAAAAAAAGAAAAGAAAAGGCTTGTGTGCTTTTCTTGTGTCCTTAAGTGTGTACGGGTTCATTTTACTGAACAAACTATTCCAATATTGTAAAATGAATGTAGTGTTATTAGAATCACAGTCGTGATTAAACAAGGTGAGTTAAAGTCATTAAATGCAGAGTTTATTTATTGGAAATTTCAACATACAACTGATTCCACACTGGTTTGCCACAGATCACACAATGAAAACCAGACTGTTATAACTGTCATACTGGATGCAGTGTCGTCTTCCCTTTTACCCAATGAATTCACTGACATCTGAGGAAAAACTTATCCAATAAGCATCTGTGGCTCATTACTGGCTGGTCTTTTCTTCAACGGGGCTGTCCTCCCACATGGGTTCAAGGATGTGATCTGGAACCTTCTCCATGATGGTCTGATAACACGAACAAAAGGAGAAAACATCTTCATTCAGGACATTTGAATGCACCGTTAGACTGAGCAGGTGGGATGGGGGTCGACTGCAGCGACTTACCTTTGTCACCGTCATGGCTACACCTTCAGGGAGGTTCCTCTGGATGTATTCAAGGTACACCTGTGCTGTGCAGCCTGTTACATGAGACAGCTACAACACAAGAGGAGAGACATCACAACCCATATTGAGGCTTAAATAATAAAGACTGACTGATTGAACTACGGTTCAGGCTCGTCACCTCGATGCACCGAAAATGTGTCCTCATCTCGTACTGGACCCTGTGATTTTTGAAGATGTGAATTGACTTCAGGAGTGTAAACCTCTCCATCTCCTTGGGAAGTTCATGACTGTGGCAGAGGAAAAATAGTTTACGAGAGACAGATACACTAGAAAGATATGTAACGTATAAAAACAACAAGACCTATGTTATATTTACATACAGTATCACAAATGTTTCTGACAATGTTCAAACCCAGAAAAACCTGTCATTTTTTTCAAGGTCTGTTAAATTCGGACGCCTGTCAATGGCGTCACTTTGCCACATTTGCACATGCGTTGGCGTTGTGACTGTCATAAACTGACTTCTTATCCAGTGGTAAGCCACATTTTTATGATTTACTTTTAAGATGTTATTGTCTGCGTGGGTTTTCTCCGGTTTCCTCCCACAGTCCAAAGACATGCATGTATTCGGTTAATTGATGACTAAATTGCACGTTGGTATGAATGTGTGAGTGTGAATGCTTGTCTGTCTCTGTTTGTCTCCAAGTGTCCTGTGATAGACTGGCGTCCTGTCCAGGGTGTACCCCCCACCCCCCCCCCCCCCTCACGCCCAATGTCAGCTGGGATCAGCTCCAGCCCCCGCAACCCTGTAAGGGACAAGCGGTTGAAGATGGATGGATGGATTAACCCCAATGAAGGTTTTTCGTCATTGGACGTCTGGGTCTTAAATTATTAGAGAAATAAGCTGATAAACATTCCTGTCAGCTTGGCTCGCAGCCCCTCTGGGATGTCCTCTGTCTGACGAAGAAACACTGATTTTTAATGTGAAACTGCTTCATTCAGTGTTTTTACCAGTTTTAATCACCAGTAATTTGTTTGTTTTGGAGAGGAGGAGATGATTCGGAGAAGCTGACTGCAATGACAGCAGAGGTGGTGAAGACAACTCCCATGATCCAACCACGCTACATCACAACGTCACCAAACTGCATCTTTTATAGTTTTGATTGAGAAACCCCTCATGGCAGAAAATAACATATTGTACTCCGTTTAACTATGAGTACTCACACTTTATTGATGGTGATGCCCAGCTCTTTAGCTGCCATGGTGGCAAAGAATTCATAGCTGTCCAACACGGCCCGGTCGTGACCTTTGACCAGCAGTGACACCTTCTGAAACAGTGTGTCAGGCTTGTCTGTGACTGTGATCTGCAGGGAGACATGTGTACAGGGGCCAAGATACATGCACGAGTGAACGAGTTTAATATTGAGCTGTTACGAACAGTCAGAGAGTAGTGAATGACTCACTGATGAAGGTGTTGATGAAAACACTGTTGTTGTGTGGAAGGAAGTGTTGGGTGCCAGTTGAAGATGTGACCTGAGGGACACAACAGTGAATTATTAACACTGATTATTCTGTAACTTCACTGCTTATACAGAAGTTGGTTTGGTTCTGGCTTCACACCCAACCTGTTTTAAGTCCACTGAATATATATGTTTGAAATTCAAACATGGTGTGTGCTGCTGCTTTGAGTAAAATGTTTAAAATGTTGACTAAAGTAAGACCATAAAAAAAGCTCACAACACTTGTTGCTGTCCTCGGGTTTCGAATATTTTACATGTTAAGAGATCAGTAAGAGCCACTAATGAAGATGTGAGATTGATACCAAACTGTGGAATAATCTCATTCTCCTTTATCAAATGTTCTTATTAATATCATTATATAGCCATATACACTGTCAATAACTCCATTACACCAAAGCATCCACTATAGTTTACAATATTATTTTGAACGCACCATTTTTTTTAAATATGTACTATCATCTGTCAGTGTCAATAAAAATCATACACTCTGTAGATAGACATGTATACATGCTCATAATCATCCCAGACCATGTTTATATCAATTCACTACTTATTTATTTGCACTATTTGTACAGTTTATGACTTGATTTATATATATTCAAACAATATAAATATAAATACACACACTGATGATTTTTTTCACATGCTTGTGTGCAAAGCAGACCTGTCTATTCAAACCTTTATTCAGCGTTGTTGTCCTTGTTTTTAGCTATGTATGTGTCTATTTCAAGTTAATTGAGAGCAATGTAAAAGAACGGAGTCAAATCCCTCGTTTGTCTTTAGATACTTGGCCAATAAAGGTGATTCTGATATTATATCATCGACACATTACACTGCATGTTACTACGGTCAAAATGCACTCTAAAATACATTGATGTTTATCATAGATACACTGGGTTATTTCCCAATGATAAACAACATATGCAATGCTGCTTACACAATTTTTGACTTAACTTAATTGATAAAAGATTTGATTCTCAAAATGTTTGTGATGACAACCGCTGCCTCGTGTGGAGGACTAAACATGACTTAAGTCTCAATAAATAAATGTATAAATAAATATAGAAATACAGAAATAAATAAAATAATAACTTATAAGTAAATAAATGCATAAAGAAATGAATGAATTAATAAATAAATGCTTAACATTTGTTTCTGCATATTTTTCACCTGCATTTAACGATTGCTGTATTTCTGTGTCCATGTGTTCATGAGGCAAGAGGTCCCATTTATACAGGTATTTATTTATTTCAGCATTTAATTATTTATATATTTTTCAGCATTGATTTATTTCTGTATTTACGCATTTGTTTATTTATTTATTTATTGAAACCTAAGCCATGTTTAGTCCTCGATGATTTACTGAAAAGCAGCTCAAAGGTGACGTGCACTTTACCGTTGTTATTATTAGCCTAATAAATTCATACTGTTTGTGTTCTGTGTTGTGTCTCCTGTATGTTCAGTTAGTCTGTAACTTTGTGTTTTGCTGCTGCCGACCTGAACAGGTCTCTCTTGCAAACGAGACCCTGGGTCTCAATGAGAGTTTACCTGTGTAAATAAAGGTTAATTAAAAATTAAAAAGCGAGGAAAACGTGGATCCTACCTGATAATATTACATTTCCTGTGACCTGCGGCGCCCAGCGTCCTCGGTGCCTGTAAACAAACGTACATTAGTGGACTTTTAGAGATGACATTTAACCTGATGGATGTTGTAGGAAAATAGAGTTTGTTACCGTACCAAATGTGAGATTCCACTCAGTATCCTTGCCAGAGACAATGATTCTCGTCTGAGAGCCATGGGAGCGGCCATGTTTCTGGAGGAGCTGCGGACAAGAACAACTCGCCAGTGCTGCCCTCGTGTGATCCGGAGGGTGAACTACTGCTGTGGGACCCAAAACACAGCAACCAGGACCATCCGCATCACTATAAACAGCTTTTTAGAAACAGCATAAAAACAAAATGCACATTTAAAAGCAACAGCAAAGAAGAGTAAAAAAAAGGAAAAAGAAAAAAGATAATCTTAAAGTTATTAAAAAGAGTTCAGCTATAAGCACATGAGAAGAGAAATGTTTGTAACCTGGATTTAAAAGTGCTCACAGTTGGGGCTGATTTCAGATCTGCTGGTAGTTTGTTCCAGTTGTGTGCAGCATCACAGCTGAATGCTGCTTCACCATAGTTTGAACTCTGTGCTCCACTATCTGACCTGAGTCAGTCGATCTCAGAGCTCTACTGGGCTTATACTCTACATGATAGATATAAAAGAAAATATATTTATTTATTGTCATTGTTTTTAGACAACGAAACACAGTTTAGCAGCTTTCAATAATTGGCAATATAAATACAAAATATAGAATAGCAAAATATAAAATTAAGATAAATATATACACATGTACACAATGAGGTGCTAAAGGTGCACAAGTAAATGGAGGGTGGGCTATTGCACTTTTTAGTTCTCAAGGTGTGGGTTTATTGCACTTTGGTCTGAAAGAGGGGTGGGATGGATTTATTATAAAGACTGAATTGAACTCAAACCACTAAAGAATGATTGATGTGAACGTATTCACAACAAAACATGCATAAGCTATCCAATGCATACATCAAAGAAAGTGAACATTAGAAAAGGGACAGACTACAAAATGATATGATGCTTGATATTTGGTAGTTAACAATCCAATGTTTTTGTTTTGTTGTTGTTGTTGTCAGAGAATTACATCTTTTGCTTCTAGTTTAATTAAGTGATTGTTTTTGAATGTTGAAATGGTTCTCATGTTTTCCTCCTAGAACTCTAAAGTAAACTGACACTCCCAGAATAAATATATCTTAATTCATAGATATAAGTGTTTTCTATATCTCTGATTTTAATTGGTCTAAATCACGTGCCCCTGTCACGTGACGCAGCTCGGGCCCTGCCAGTGTACAGTAGCAGGCTGCAGAAGAAGAAGCAGCAGCAGAACAGAGCAGCAGCTGCACTGGACATTAATGTCTCTCCGGCTTTGTTGACGACAGGTCTGATATTATTTTACCTCTTTACGCCACCACTGACCTGTGGGTATTAGGAATAGCTACGTACCAATGTATATATAAATAAAACGTTAGAATAAACAGTCGGCTAACGTGTAGCCTCGTAGCGACGAGTGGCAGCGGCGGATGGACGGAGCTCAGTCTCTCCGCTGATGGTGGTCGGTTAGCCGGGTTAGCTGCTCTTTGTGGAGGGGGCAGCTAACGGTATTAGGTTACCCAGCGTTACTGCACAAAGAAGATGCATTAAAAGAGTGGAGATTAACCCAGCTGCTGACATGTTTCGATCCGTGGTGCTCCCACACAGCTCTCTGTCTTGATCCAACACCCAGGATCTATCTAGCTGTAGCTGTAGCTAACAGGTAGCTCACGGTGATGGGTGTTTCGGCTATTTTGGTCATCATCTCTCGCGCTTCAGCGGTTATTATATGTGATTGTCAGTTTGAAACGTTCACCGGGTCTTTGAGTGTCAGTTAGTAACGTTAACTGGGGGTTTCTTTGCATTAACAGAACTACAAATTGGCCATATTTTTATATTATAACGTTATTTATTTTGCTGGAAATTATGGGATGTTCTTGTGCCGTCAACTGTCTGTAATTTAGTTTTATTTGAATCGATGGTATTCATCATTTAAGTTAAATATCCTTCCGCTGAGCATGATATAGTCCTGGCTCGAACTATTGTGAGGTGTAATATTAGGCTGGCGCATTAATATTTAAATTAACTAACGAATGTTGGCGGTTGAGAGTCGCTTGTACCGCGATAGTAAAACGGTTTCAAACGGTTATTTCCAAAGCAAAACACGCTTGGTTATTTGCTAGTTTGATTTAAATTTTATTTCAAACATGTGACAAAGAAAACACAAAAGGTAACTCGGAAAATAATTTTACACAACTGAAATGCATAGAGTTTTACATTTTTTGACATGTACGAAAGGGAGTGGGTAGAAGTATACATTTTTAGTTAGTTAAGAGTTTCCTCTGTCATACACTTATTATTATTATTTTTATGACAGTCTGCTATAATGGCATTATTTTGTATTATTATTATTCAGCAGTCCTCCATGGGATCCCCGAGGCGGGTGGAAAAGGCAGATTGGCTGACGTGATGACGTTACCGGGAGAAGCGGCTCTGCTGCGGGCTGACAGCTGATGGAGTCCCTGCTCCTCCTCTCTCTCTCTCTCACACACACACACACATACACGGCGGGGGTGGTCTGAGGAGGACACTGAGCCCTGAAATGACACGCTGAGCCGCAAGAGACGATACTAACCTAACCTGGAAGAACTGGGGACGCGTTGAGGGGAACGGATCCATCGCTTGTTGATGCGTTTACAAGATAAAGCTTTTTTTGTGGATGTTTGTTTTGGATCAGCTGACAGCCGTCTGGAATTGTGTGGATTTCTAAATAACAACATTCCGGTTCCCTCATCTGTTGCCTTGTCATTGAAACATCATCAAAAGGCAAGCTCCCTGATCAAACACTTCACAATGACTTGAAAGAGTGCCTTTTGTTGTGTATGCAGCCTATTTGACTATAATATCTCCAACCCAGCGTCGCTAAAGTCCTTTTGTCCTCGTTTGTACTTCTGGGGAAGTGTTCACTGATCACCCTTTAATCAGGATTGCAAATCACCGAGATAGCCAAGGGAAAGCGCAAGTACTATGCACCGTTGTCGCTGTCTTACACCCGACACCGAACCACTAACCTCAGCGGAGGAGAGGCGCTCATAACGGTACCGACCCCTCCGAAGAACCGCCCACCTCCCTCTGGGTATTTATTTTTTATTTATCCACGGGGGTGTAGAGAGCTGCAGGGATGTTCGCCGCCGTGGAGCATGGCCCGGTCCTCTGCAGCGACTCCAACATCCTGTGCCTGTCTTGGAAGGGCCGGGTGCCCAAGAGCGAGAAGGAGAAGCCGGTGTGCAGGAAGCGCTACTACGAGGAGGGCTGGCTCGCTACCGGGAACGGTCGAGGAGTTGTTGGGGTCACGTTCACGTCCAGCCACTGTAGACGGGACCGGCCCACCCCGCAGAGAGTTAACTTCAACCTCAGAGGACACAACAGCGAGGTAAGAGGACTTCCATGCGAAATGCTTTTGGGTGTTGAAAAGGAAACGTAAAAAACAAACGTCTAATCTGAGTAAATCATTGTAAACGACGCAATGTGGCATCCTGACAACATTTATTTAAATATAAATATGTCTCATCATCCAGCTCTTGTCTTATTTCAGTGATGCTCTTGAGAGTGAGGATTATAACATTTACAAGAACCATTAAATTGAATATTCTCAGTAAATCTCAAATCAATTCTTAAAAGCAGAATTTCTTACATTTATTCTATTAAATATGTAGTATATAATATATAATATAATTACCAATTAGTTAACTGTATACATCTACATTTCTTCTAATTCCCCTCTGCACTGTAAATAGATAAATTATCGATCCCTTCAAACATGTTGCTCAAACCTCCTCAATCCCATTAACCTGGATTGTAAATGACTACAAACTATTATATTACTCTGTAGCAGATTTCAGGTAATTTATCCCAGCTGCAGGATCAGAACAATGTCTTTAAAGCTGCTTGTTTTTCTACTTATTTAGGGTAAGTGTTTGACAACAAGCGTCTTGTCTAGAAAGATTGTTCACTTTAGTTGAAGGGTGTCCGACCTTATGCCACGGCGCACTGATAGTTTCAAGTCTTTCTACAGACAGAGATGATTTCACCGTTTTCACTGGGACGGGTGAGTTATCAGTTAACTTTACTTTGCGTTGCTCTTGTATTCTCCAAAGTTTCCCAACACCGGTTTACTGAGGCCATTTATTTTGTCTTTGGAAAGACTTATGTTGAGGTCTATTGCCCATCATGTATACAGGATTCATATACATATGAATATTCCCCTCAGTATGTAGCAGTTCTGCTGGCACTCGTGATTGCACACAGGTTGCATTTTCTCTTTTAGTGGGTGTAGCTGCTGGTCAGATGGAGTAAGGTGCTGTGTCAGCACTCCATAAGGCAGCTGAGGGGAGAGTGGATGAATCCCCACAGAGAGTGACTGAAGCGCAGCAAAAATGTCACTTAACTCTGCCCACTTGAATACGGTCCAAGTACTGAAATTCCCCTTTTGTTGTTTTGGTGCATGCAGTATGGAGGAAGTAGATAACCCCCTCTTTTTCATGTGTGAGTTTGACTTTCTCCATCTATTTGGGCAGATTAAAATTCACTATGAAACTCATATGTTTTTTTTGTATACATGTGTTGCATTTCTTTTTAACTGGATCCCTATTTGGTGTTACAGATGCAACAGCTGTCCATCAAAAGTACAACACATTACACAGCTCCTCTTCAGTACACAATGCTTTATTCACCAAATGTTTTTGACTGTCTTGTCTTCACCATTAATGTTTGGTGAATAAAGCACGAGGGGAGATTTTAATCAACTTGAATTGAAGCTCACACTGGTCTGCCTCTTGCTTTTTTTTTACGGGTAGACATCGCAACATTCAGTTGCATCTATACTGTATCCCATACAGCTGTCTGTCTCTGACTTGACTGTAAGGCTGTTTAGATTAACATTTGTGTAATTTTCTGCATCTATTAAAGAGGCTTTTCACATTAAACATAGATGCAACTGGGAGAGAAAAGGTGCCCTCTGACCTCATCTCTGCACCAGTAATGAAGTAATGTCCTCTCCACTTCCACTCTCGATATAAAGCAATAAATAAATGCTTTGGGAAATGTGAAATCCATCACTCTTCCACCCTATGCATAATTTGGGGTTTCTGACCGTGGAGGAAATCACACTGCCTAATGAATTTTATGACAGATCTGTTCACCCACGTCATTTTCTATCCCAGTTCGGTTGAGGAGAGGAGAGAATGCACTTTGCAGTTTCCTGCCCAACACCAAGTTTTATCACAATATGATATTATATCGATCCTTTGGACAGCGATACGATATTTCCTGATATCCCAATGTCTGCCGTGATACAATTTCAATTGGATTCAATTCAGGGGCCTGCAATCGATATTAAACCATTTCATATGCCCATTTAAAGCAATCGGTTAAATTTATATCACCTCACAAAAAGAAACTCAAATATGATTTGACAGTTTTATTACTGAGCTCCTCCAGACATTCAATTGAAAAAACTATTCTTTTTATTAAAAATGATATTGATCATGGAATTGATGTATTGAATGTTACACCTGAACTGTCTAGGTATTGAAATATGTTTTAGAACAGACTAAAATTCTCCCAGAGCCAACATTATTTAATTTTTTTAATGCAGTTTTTGAAGAGCAATGTCATTACATTTGGTTGACCTTTCCGCGTCTTCGAAAGCTGCACACTCAGCAGTCACGTCCCCTGACAGCCAAGTCCTTTAAACATCAACACTGTCATTGAATACTTGTCGTCATTGGTGACGAGTGTCCTTTCACGTAAATTAGCTCAAGTCATGTTATGAATGACTGCACACAAAAAAAGCAAAACGAGTCCAGCCCTGCCAAGATCAATACTCATGCCAGCATGCTTTAAGTTTGGCCATTATTCCTGTTGATGTATCAGACTAGAGTGTGATCCTTCTAATGTAAGCGAGGGTTTGAATGGATGTGTCTTTTGGACTCTGCCCAGTACAGGCAATGTAGTAAAGTACAGGGTGGATCTTAAGCTGTCAGGCATCTGTAAAGAAGGGGGCCGACAGGCAGAGGCTCATATTCCTGTAGAGCGTTGCACTGCCTTTCCCCAGATAAAGGGTTGGATTTACACTTGAGTCCACCAATAATAAAAACAGGTTTGCACCAATGCTTTTATCCAAGACACTTTGGATAAAAGCATGTTGTGTTGTGGTGAAGCTGAGCTGTTGTTCTGCTGTAGCACCCATTCTGAATGCTCTCGTGATCTTCAGGTAATGAGAAGCTTTTGCAGGGCCGAGGCCTGTAGTACATCTCTGATGAAGGTCTGTCCTCCTATGTGTCTAATGCCCCTTCAGCCAGGGTGAGAGATAATGTGTGCGTGCGTGCGCCAGCCATCCTTTCACAGTGGGTGTCAAGATAAAACTACTTTGTATTCAGTGCTTTGTGTTTTTTGTGCTCGGTTGCTTAGCAGAAAGGCTCAGACCCATACACTGTCAAGTCAGCATACGATTGTTCTTGTTTTCTCAACTTACAAGTACCCGGTCACTTATCTAAAAACAACATTTTATACACTGAATAGAATAGAATTTTACACTGTGTTGACCTTTCATTTTATTACTTTTTTATCATAGATGTGGGCCTATTAGATTTGTAATGGTAAAGCTGGGTTTACAGTCCCATCTTATTTGATCCCATCAAGAATGTGTCTGAAATGTCGTTCTTATCTGGGGCTGCAACTAGTGATTATTTTCATATATTAATCCGTTGATTCATATATTTTTTTTTTTACAATTTATTGCTTAATTGTTTAGTCTTTGAAATGCTCATCACAGTGTCTCAGAGCCCACCTTGGTGTCCTCAAATAGCCTTTCCCCCCCAACCAGCAGTCCAAAACCTACCAATAGTCAGTTTATAGTGAAGTAAAACAGAAAAATGCAAATCGGTACTTTGGAGTAGCTGGATCCAGTGCATGTTTGACATTTTTTGCTGAAGTTGTTGATCGATTCATTGGCTAATCATTTCAGCACTAGTCTTGTCATTTATTTATTTAACATCACTGTTTCAAACGGATTTAAGGTGATTGATCATTGGGTTGACTCTGTTTTCTTCTGAAAGAGGTTTTTTTTCACATAATGGCTGTTACACAACTTAAATAATCTGTCAGAGTAACAGTTTAAAGTCAAATCAACTAGACAAATCGAAAGTTGTATTTTGAGAGAATAGTTGGCCTCAAATGTCCAGATGCTATTTTTATATCGTTTTCTAAAAGGAGTTACTCACCTTTAGCAGCAGGCGTGTCAGTTGCACTACACCTTAAAAGATAAAATTGAAAATAGATGAAAGAGGCATTTTTTTTTCTCTCTTTCAATGTGACTATTCTTCTCATGTTGCTCTCTTATCCCTCTGGGGATGTGCATCAGAATAGATCAACGCCTCTTTTGAAAATCCAGCTCCAATGCATTTCACTCAGGTGCTGAACACACTGAGCAGATAGTCAATTAGAGTTCATTCATTCTCCACAAGAGTTGAACATCCAAGACAGACCTGACAATAGCTGTGTTCGAAACCGTTACCTCATTCACTCACTCACTATCCACTATATAGTGTTTATTGAATAGTGCACTATATTGGGAATGACCCAGCGATATTTTGGATACTACACTTGAATTTTCTAACAAATCGTTGCATCAGTAGATTCACCAGCTATGACGGAAGCGGGTGCGTCTAACATCATTCAAACAAACGGAGCTGTAAACCTGTTTTACAGTCTGTTTATGATACAAACCTGCTCTCAGAAGGACAGTAAAGGTTGTATTGATGTTGCATGTTTAATTTTCAATGTTAAATCCCATATAAATTGTTGAAATTTCTACTGTGCAAACTGGTTTTGCTGTTTCCCGATTGCAAGCTTTAATACCTCACGTTGTTATTATTTGATGAGCGAGTAACAGTAGTTAGCTCGTGAATAACGGTTGTTGGTAACCGCAGTTAGCTCTCAGATACCTGGCTACCATCAGAACCTCTTCTGCTTCTTCTTCACCTCCTTTAAAACACAGCTGCATTGCATTTTGGTATACGGGAGTACATCGTATGTCCAACACATTATAATTTAAACAGGAATTCAACGAACCGCCGTAGGCCCGGTGCTCGTACACGTGCGCACGCTCATGCTTGTACATGTGCAAACATGCTTTACAGAAGCCAAACTCTCCCAAACGGGCCGTGACCAGGCACGGTACGGTTGCACTCACACTGGTCAAACAAACTAGACTTTAGCCGTGAAATGTGCTTCGGTACGGTACGGATGGACAGTGTGAGTGCGCCTTTACAGACATTGGAGTTCAAAACAAGCATTCACACACACCTCACTACAGTTCCCATGAGTATAAAGGGTGTTGTTAATGCTCAAAGGCAAGAGTCCCACCTGTTGGTTTTCCCTTTGAGGGAAGACAAAAAGGGACTTTGTGTCTAAGGCCCTAATTCAAAAGAGAGACAGGTTACCCCAGGGCACCAGCTCATGTTTACCACTTCACTGTGCAGATTCAACTCACAGTGCAGCTTCTTTCAGCTGTTGTCCTCTAAAAATGTTAGATTTTCAAACTTCATGGGGTCTGTGCACTCTTCTACGAATACTGCTGTTCATGATACATCATACATCAGAGGGAATGAATCACTCTCTTAGATGAACCCCACCACCATGTTTCCCTCTAAGACTCTCATTTTTCACTTGTGCTGTGTGGCGTTTTCTTGCGTCAAAAGTAGTTTCCCGTTGAAGCCTCATGAATAAATCAGTTTACATTTCTTGTAGATGGCCTGTGCAAGAACCAGCACTTGTCTGGGACTTTCACAGTTCTTTCAAATGAGCAGGGAGTAGGAAGAGGATATTTGATGAATTCTGCGGTGCACTGCGACTAACTTGTCTGTTCAGATTCAATGTGGGCCGTAATAATGGATTGTAAGATGGGCAGAATGGAGGATATTTTTTCCAGCTATACAAGCAGCGAAAAGTTTGAGTTAAATCATTATTTTTATTTGGCTGTGCTGCATTACTGCGTCAGAGTTTTCCCCAGTGACAGCTCTGCTTGTATAAACACCTGTGTCCAGAAACTTATCTGTGTTCCCTGGACTTGCTACATGGTTTAATTAGTGCTTTCCTTTGCACCAAAGCTCTTCATCCTCTCCCTTCTATCATGATCTTCTCCTCTGTGCTGGTCACTAACCTGCCTTTACCTGTCTTCCTTCAGATTTTCGGAATCCCTTCTTGGGATTGAAGAGTTTAGTTAAAATGGCTTTAGTGTGCTAATCCACCCTTGGAGATGGCATGTTGCATAATGCTCCGGGTCGGCTGCTTCATCAGATCCAGGTGTACTTGTCTGCATGCTACAATCTTTGCAAGACAGACAGCGTGGCCTGTGGAGTGCAGGTTCTTTTTTTAATTGAGCCATTCTAATCAGAGATCAGACAGACATATCTGTACTCTTGGGTTCACTTTATTTTAGAGTTGTGCTTTTTAAGGATAAAAGTGCCTTATTCCAGTCTGTGTAGACAAAAAAAATATAGAAAATTCAAGCTCAAGAGTGTTCTGTATGTCTTTTTATATGCTACTTTATCTTTGCTATTTATGTTTCAGAGAGGTTCAGTATTTGCCCAAGACAAACTGACACATTTCTCTACTCATCAGTTTGATTCAGCTCAACCCATTGCTTTGACATTTTTATAAATAACACAGAACCACTCAATAGAGTACAGAAACACATCAAAGGAAGGCAAAAACTATTAATAAAACAAAGCAAACTGTAGACAAGTCAATGTCTTGTGATGCAATTTTTAGCCAATTTAGTATCACTTACATCCTCCGCCATTATTTGGACTACCATCTGAGCAGGATGAAGAGACCTATGGTGAACAGCATATTAGAGCTAAGTAGATAATATTGCCAAAATCTTCTCTCCTGATACAGGTCATTTTATATCTCGATAATGATATTTCTCACAATATAGCATGTTTTCTGGTAATTCAGTAAATAGATATTCTATATGAAATAACCGAACAGGGGTAAAGGGAAATTAGTTTCCAGTTGAAGATGATTTTATGCAGTTACAGTAGCAATGGTGAGGTAACCAATCACATTTATTCTGCAGGGTTTCCCAACAATTCCCAATTGTGTATTGTCAAATGTCTGAAGTGATAAAAGACAGGGTTATGGTAGCTGAACTTAACATGATCTGTCTCGCACAAACATGTTTATATGAATACACTATGTGCGGCCCTCCAGCGTAATGACTCAACAGTGAGATTCATTGCTCTCCTGGCTGTGCTCCCTCAGCAATAAGGTGTCCTGTGAGCCAGATTTACTGTTTTCACTCCCACTCCCAGTGGCATAAATCCTAATGGTGCTCTATAGGTGCGTCTCAGCTGGCAAACCGCAGGAAAGAGGACAACAATAAGACCTGGCCTGTTGTAGGTCTGCAGCTAAGGTCTCTATGTCATTCTGACTGAGTTGACCATGTTCATGGACCATTAAAAACTGCCTGCCATCTATCATCCAGCCACAGCAGTCACCTGATGCAGCAGTGCGCAATGGTTGCAAAAGCTGACAAGCTAAAGCAGTAATATTGTCAAAGATAACAAATTTCCATTCTCAAGGGATCGTTGGGGGAATACAAATATGTCTCGTTTCTCCACTCATGCACTGTCTGCAAACTCTAGTGTACAAAATGGAATTTTCCGGATTGTATTATACAGTCCAATTCCGCTCCAGACAGTGTAGACATGAGGCTTTAGATTGGGTAGGAGCTCCACTTTGCATTCATTTATACATTGTACATAAACTAACAAAGAAGGGCCAAAATACAAACAAAGAAGAAGAAATTAGCATAAGGTTTGCACATGATGTGTCTTGCATGTGTGCACACTTATCCGCAGCCTCATGGAGGTGAGAATAATCTGTGTATGTGTAAATTTAGCCCAGCATGGAGATTTGTGTGAGCTGGTCAGGCATCCCGCCACGAGGGGGGATAGCTGAGTACCTCGCTGTGACGCAGCGATCTGGGAGATCAGGCATCACATGGAGACAGACAGGATAAGAGTGAGAAGCCACAGGACAGCAAGGGGCCAAAGGGATCAAGGGTAAAAGGCACATGCACATATGCATGCATTGATTATCACGTGCTGCATGGTCAAAGGCAAGTACCGACTCAAATGAATCACTGCGCAGTAGGTGATTAGTGCCCATGTTCTCAAAGAGCCATGCAGAGTACCTTAGAATTAACTAAATAGAGCGGAGGAAGTATAAGAGAAAAAAGACTACATGTTTACAATAGCTTTTAATTCTGCTGTTTGACCAGTGCATGGCCATTGACAACTTCTCCTTGGGAAGTTGGCACTGCCTTCACTCCTGCAGTGCCTTGCTGTTGTCATTGAAGCCCTGGCCTCTTGGACTTGGAGACTGGGAGCAGAGCTGACCCCAGCAGCTTTACTGAGAAGACCAAATCAAATCAAGGCATAGCTTTGGGTTGCAATGGAGTCAGCAAAAGTGAGAGGACACTGACAGTGCAGTGTCACAGTGGTGCAGTCGTGAGCACATGGGTCCATGGCAACACTTGTCTTCGGCACAAAGCCACTTTTTTTGCAAGAAGGGTCATGTGGTAGAATAGGACCTTGGTGTTTCAATAGCATAGCTGAAGAATGCTATGTCATATTGTTTTGTTTTTATTCTTGCTCACATCTAAACATGTACATACCTAAATAACACTACACACTACAAGATGAAACTTAAGTACACGTCTACATGCTTTAAGTAAAGCAATAGTTTATCTCCTAAATAAACAAAAAAAAAGTCATACTTGCGCCTATAAAAAATGTAGTTCAGTTAAGTCTTTATTTTTCCACGTGGGGAATTTGGATTGCAGCAGAGCAACAACAGACCCATCAAAACAGATGTATCCATCAGTAAAATATAATTTAAAAACAAAATAAAATAGGGTAAAGTAACATAATAGCAATTATAAAAATAAAATAAAATGTTGTCCCATGCTACCTGCAGAATGTGAAGCTGCTAGGACTTCTCGGCTAATGAGAGAAGAATCATTGGAAAAACAACAATAAAATCAGATAGAGGGTGAGCAGATGAGAAGGAGCCACTCCCCCCTTTCCCTCCACCACCCCCTCTACTCTCTTCTTTGATTCTGGGTCTGACATGATGTCAAATCAGACACAAAACTCATTTAAAAGAGAAGCACTGCACTGACACAAAATCAAGGAAGCCTGAATGGGAAAAGTAGGGTGAAGAGATTTGCAGTGTGGTTGAGAGGGCAGCGTACAGGACATTCAGGAAAGATAGAATCTGAGAGGTTTATAAGAAGAGCAAGCATTTGATAAAACCTTAATCAATATCAGTATCTGATGATAGCATTTACATTTCCAGCATTGGTTATTATTTCCGGTTGTAATGCAAAGATCGAGAAAAGTAGCTGCAGGAAAACTGTACTGGGTGTTAACAAGGCGGACACTGGCTCTTCTGTGCAGTCAAATGCTTATACAACAATATGTTTTTTTAAATCTTGTTATTAATTATTTAATATATGCAGATCATTTGGTTAGATTCTCCCTACCCTAGTCTTTGACAGTTGAATACATGGCTAATATGGTACTGATTTAACATCTGAGTCAATGTCAAAAAGATCAATAAAATTCTAATTATATGCCGTCGAGCTGGGTGATATGAAGAGATATATATATATATATATTCAAAACAATATAAATATTTCTCTCTTGTATATTTTTCTATATGATTTATATATGATTTCGGGATGTCGAAAAAAACAGAAGCCAAACTGAGTTATAGAAATATTTATGTCATTTGGACGACACTTTTGATCCTTGCACATTATGTCCATTTTGCACTTCTGTAACTTTCTCATCTGAGAGGAATATAAGATTTGTGTAGGAACATGCAGTCAATAACACCTGTTCCTCTGGAGCATGGAGAGATTAAACTGTGTGTTTGTTGTGGGGGGTGGGGGGGGTGAGGCAAGACTGGCTGGCTTATCCAACTCTCAGCCACTGATCTGTTGGACATGCTCTCAGAGAGCGTAAGCCCCACTAAAACCTGTACTGTGTTGTGTGTTTGAACATGCACAGCCCACGTGCTTCACTCAGTGAGAGTAGAGCTGCTTCCTGTTTAGGATTATTCCTCTGGGAATCGGCTGAGTCACGCTACAGAAGACCAGACAGATAGACACACAGGTAGCGCAGGGGGCTGGATGGAGATGTAATGGGTGCCTTTTGAAATGGGCGACAATGACAAAGAACCATTTGATCTATACTGCTCTCTGTCTGTGATTAACACCTTCTTCATCAGCAACTCATTCCATAGGCTAATGATGATCCATTTGTATTACTACTGACCTCTGGGCAAATACAGAAACACGTGTATCTGCGAGTCGCTGGTGTTAGAGGCTGTACAGTTTACTGTACGTCGGATCTTTAAACCAACCATGTAGTATCTTCTGTAAGGACGTTCATGCATCAGGGCACTTACTTTGCATCTCTTACTGTCACTTTCTCTTTTAGATTAGATTTCCCTTTAATTTTCAAAGTTCATATTTATACAAACTAACAAACTACTCTCCATAATAGAAATAGAAACACATCATGTGCATTGAAACATACACAGCATCAGCAGCACTTGTGTTTGAAGAGAAGTGTGTTATGGTTTGCAGCACTTTGATAAGAGATTCAATAATTAAATCTCATTGTCTGGAATATTCAGGAACATAAAGAGCTCCTTTGCCACTTTTCAAAATGAGGTTAACCCACTTTGTGATTTATTTTCAGCTGGTTGGATGCTAAATTTAGCTCAATGAAATGTGAGAACTTGGATTTAACTTTCTGGATTTTAGCCGTTTGAGCTGACGCCCCAATTTAGAGTGACTTGCAGTGAGTATGCTGTGCAGGCAAGAGTTCAGTCTTGATCAAGGGCACTCTGACGAGGCATTGTGTTGTTGATCATCTCACATTATCTGCTGTAGTTCAGGGGGCAAAGTTGTGTCACAGGAAGGCCACTGCTAAATTCTTTGCCTGCCATATACTACACACAACCCAATCTGGAATTAGGTCATTTGCATTTCTCTCTGAAAATACTTCTCACTACAGAAAGCTGAAACGTTCACAGACAATGGGCATTGTACAGACACAGGGCAGTCTCTAATCATTGTTTTTGTCCCTTTTCTTCCCTTATTTATTTAAGGTGGTCTTGGTGCGGTGGAATGAGCCCTTCCAGAAACTGGCTACTTGTGATACAGATGGAGGAATCTTTGTTTGGATCCAGTATGAGGGCCGCTGGTCCGTGGAGCTGGTCAATGACCGTGGAGCGCAGGTAAAATACATTACATACATGAGTTAAATCAGTAATTTAAAGTGCATTTGTACTTTGCACTACACTAAATATGGAAAGCATGTGCATAAATAAAAATAGTATACATGAAAATGTAATGGGGTGTATATAATTAGCAAGTAGGAGATCACTATAGAACATGAAATGGAGTGAAAGTATTCATAACTGAAAGAAAAACTCCTGTGACGTTGCACGTGCTGATTTTAATAATAACTGTCATACGACACACGATGGGTAGGCCTGCTTCATCAATCACTGTCATCTGCTGAGCGGAGTCTGATGCATCTTGACAGCATCTTCTTTTGTGATCAATTTAGTTAGTAGATTCATCTTAACAGCCTCTCTCTTTAAATACATGGCCCCTACAGTTTTCAATAGCACCTCTGCTCTTTTCCCCGGAGGTTAAGATTTTATTTCATACATGTGTATTCAGTTCTACAGTCATTTTGCAGTTGAGTGAGACCCTTTTCGGTATTAACAGTCTGCAGGAGGGCACGCATTTTTATTTACTCTATTCTGTGGTATTCTTATAATTCTGGTCACAATACTGGGATGAGCGTAAATGTTTCACTACTGACTGAGAGGTTGTGCTCCTCTTTACATATTAGGGCGCACTCACACTGTCCATTCGTACCGTGCCCAGTGCTTTAGAGCGATTGCCCCTTCCCCCGTGGCCCAGGACCGCTTACACTCACATTACTTGAAATGCTCCGGGCCGCGGCTCCATTGCTTCTTGCTTATACGTCATCACCCCTCGGATATTTAGTTTTGTCAATCTGTTTTTCATAGTTTCATCAGTCCAAATCGGCAGTTAACACTCCACCTCTGCATTAAACCACCGCGATCCATTTGGCGGCATCTTTTTAAATGTCTGTCGCGGGCAACAGACGCATATCAGGGTTTTTTCTGGCCAAAATTGAGGGTGAGGCAGGCAGGGGAGCGAATATTTTGCGCTATGTGCGCTTGCATGAGAGCATGAGAAAGTAATACGTGCATGAAGTGCCCAGCCACTTAATACTGAACTAATGTTATGTGCACAAAACCATGCCCACCTGACCTTTCTCATTCATACAACTAACCCACAGCCCAAGAACCAAAACAGTTCCCTACAAATTATCTCTCACTGTCCACCCTTATTATTTGTGATAGTAAGTGTGCCAGGGCTGACGTCAAAACCCAGAGGTTTAGTATCGTTGTGATTCGCATAATCCAAAACAGATTATGTCAGAAAATAAGATCTGTGATTCCTGTTTATGATACTTAAACGTTTTGTTCAGTCAATCTCCACATTCGAATACATTTTTATATTATATTTGAATTATGAATTCTATCGTTTCTTATTAAAAAAGTCGCTGATTTTCCGCGACATTATCTGTCTGTGAAGCATAAAATCCCGGTGAAACATGAGTTTTTGTATGAAACTTTGTATTTTCTGTTTTAAAAGAACCGGAGTCCTCCTGTTGCCAAGCAGCAAATGAAACAATAAGCATGTTGGCACAATATCTGGTTATGCCGTACGCGCGGTGCTCGCTCGTTGTCTGTCCAGCGAAACACTGCACACATAAAAACAGAATATTGAAACATCAACATATTTTTCTGTATATGTTGTTTTTATTTGGGAGATGTTGCAACAAACTTCTGTCTCATAAAACACTTGAGATACCAGCTACGCATGTTGGCTCAAGATTGTTAAGCCGTAAGAGCTCGTTGTCTGTCAAGTAAAACGCTGCACGGAAGGTTCAGACACAATTCAGAGACACAAATGAGTTATTTGCAATGTATACAGGGAAAAAACGTGTTGCTTCTGGTAATTTGACATTAGCAAATGTTTTGTCATGCTGAAAGTGCATTTTTCTCAGAGACAGTATATTTAAATCTTTTACCAGCTTACTTCCACCCCTGAGTGTTAGACAGAGAAGCTCTGATACGCTCTTCCCCCTCTCTTTCTGTCTCTCTCTCCCCGCGGGAACACAAGCAGTGCTTCAACGTCATTTTGCGGGCAGGAGCTAAAATCAAACGGACTACTTCTGCTGCGGTCGAGTTGAACCATAGTTGAACTGAGTTGAAAACATTGCCACTGAGCTTGCATAGAACTACATTGATTTTCAATCAAGATTCCAGCACATCGGCTGACAATTTCAGTGAGGCGGCACCTCAAAATTTATAATGCAGAAAAAAACCTGCATATAAATAGACATCAAAAAGCCCACCTCTCTCAACCGGGCCGCGGCCAGCAAGTGTGCCAGTTGTACTTGCACTGGTCAAACGGACTAGAATAGCGGTGAAGCGTGCTTGGGCAGGGTAAGAATGGACAGTGTGAGTGCGCCCTCAGAGTGTTTTGAAATTCTCATCTTTTCCATCATTATAGCCCAGTTAGTGACAGTACTGGGTCACCTAAAACAACATTGCTAATGACAACCTGTTTCTAATTCTCACTGGACAGATATTGTTTTTGTTTTTTTTAGTTTAGGTGTAAAAAAGAAAGTTGGATTTGTCAGATAAGTACGAGTTGGTCTTTTTAATAGTCAAACTAGCATCCAGTTATCACCATTTCACCATTCCTTAATTAATGTCCCTGTAGGTGAGTGACTTCACCTGGTCCCATGATGGCACCCAGGCTCTTATCTCCTATCGTGATGGCTTTGTACTGGTGGGATCAGTCAGCGGACAGAGACACTGGTCCTCTGAAATCAACCTGGAAAGCCAGATTACCTGCGGTATCTGGACCCCTGATGACCAGCAGGTAACACACACACACATCCCACTGATTTGTGACGGGTACAACGTTTCTGCCTATCACTATCCCAGGGAGCTTTAGGTTATCATTTGCCACTTTTAGTATGTGGACTTGTCACTAGGCTTTCTTTGCTTTCTATCTGTCATCTCCTTGTCTATTTCTAAGGGTACGTCCACGCTATCGAAAACGACCTTTCTCGGCTCAAGAAATATCTGCTAGTGAAACCGGCTAAAAACAATGTAGTATATCGGGCTTGGATGTGGCGCTGTAACTGCCACTGAAATACACCAACACAGAGAAGAAGAGACGGGAAGACACTGTTGTGTAGAATCATAATACAAACACCAGAGACTTTCTCGCCAAATCTGGAGACTTTCCAAATCCTCCTCCATCCTAGAGAGAAATCTGTCTACTGTTTCTGGTGTTAGTGGAGACTTTTGTGGTGTTTTGGACACTGATGCACGAATCACTCTGCAGTTAGTGTCCTCACCGAGCAGGGGTGCTGCTGTGAGTCCCTTCCTGTCCCAAAGCACTCACAGGCGGGCACTGTCTCGCAACTTTTTGCAACCTTCTTGGCAACTTTATAATATAAAAAGCTACTAGCGACCAATTTAGCGCCTTATTCAGAGCATCAGCCACGGGGAGTGTTCTCAAATATTCCCACTCTGGGACCTGGTTATAAAAAAGACCGTTTTCAGGCTCCGATAACGCCGGCTGCGTGTGGATGATCGGCCTTACCGATACTAAAAATGTGCAGTTACAGGAAAATGCGCCCTCGTGTGGACGGGTCCTAAGTTTGCCTCCTTTTCCATCTTCGTTCTTCTGTCGTTGTGTTTAATTTAAATGTCTGGGGTTTTTTTCCTCTTTTTTCTTCTCGCTAATAACCCTTTACTATTTCTCTCTAGGTGTTGTTTGGTACTGCAGATGGACAGGTGATAGTGATGGACTGCCATGGGCGCATGCTGGCCCACATTCTGCTGCATGAGTCGGATGGCATTGTCAGCATGTCCTGGAACTATCCCAGTTTCCTGGTGGAGGACAGCAGTGAAAGCGACACAGACTCTGACGACTACTCTCCATCACAAGGTATGCTGCTCAGGGTTTGATTAGAGTAGATGGCTCTTTGTGGCTTCTTCAGCCAAACAGCTAAAAAAAAATAGATTTTAACATCAGAAATACTTTAATAATCCCAGGGGAAATTATTTAACATGTCAAGCATACACGTGATGTATAATCTGATGTAGAATTGGCGAGGCAATTGGTTTACGTAGTAGTAGTTGTGTCTATACGGAGTGTAGCGCAGCAAAAGGGTAGTGCAGCTGTTTCATACGTAGGGAGAAGAAAGCTAATGTGGAACCATCTGTAAGCTTCTTAGTCCTACCACCTACCTCCATTTTTTACCTACTCTGTATATTCTTCCTCAGGCTCTTGGTCCAAGGGGTGGGGGAAAGATTTCCAACTGGGGACACAAGTTATGGCCGCTAGGTATATTGTCATTAATAGCTCAGGCCCCTTGGTATTCTCATGAATATTTTAGATCTGTGCACAGATCTGTGTCCAAGTCGCTTGGATTGCTTTTTTTGTCATGCCATTCTTCCTGTAAAAAATCAATTTTGTTTGGAGTATACTATTGGGTTGAAGCTCAAAAAGGTATTAATTGAAGGTTATATTTAGAAGGATGAATCATTGGTGATGCTGATCTAACGAAGATTCTCAATTCAAGCCATTTAAGGAAGCTTCAGCAGTGATAAGGTTGCTATTCCACCACTTTCCACTTCTCTGCCAGTTCTGAAAATGGGGAGGGAGAGAGGCATTAAAGCAAAAGAGTGGGACCAAATGGAAGTTGGGAAGATGGAGGGCAGGAGATGGAGGAGGAGGAGTATAGCGAAACAAAGCTCTTCTGACACTGGGCTGATGTTGCCCACTGGACCTCCTGTTTGCTCGAGATGCTGCAGTAGCTGTTGTCATAACAGCAGCAGATGTCAAAGTGTATGGTGTGCGTCATTAGACTCTTCATGTGCGACACACACAGCCACTACCTAGAAAACCTGGAAAAGGAAGTGCAGTGTCTTGAATGATTAAGATGTAATATGCATCTCTCGTCATGTGTGACACACTTGCAGTATACTCAATTACAGCCTCTACCTAGAAAACGTGGAAGAGGAAGTGCAGTGTCTTGAGTGATTGAGATGTAATACGCATCTCTTTTTGAAATGTATGAAAACAACATTGCACTAGTGGAACAAAAAAGTCACCTCGGTGGAAATTGGCGCTGTCTGGTCCAGCCCTTGTGAAAATAATGGGTTAATCAATTCTGACTGTATTTTCAATGGTGCTTATATTTGAGTTATTTATTTACTCCAGGACTCTTTTAGAATATGTTAACCTGAAATGTCAAGGATATAGCCCCTAGTACTAGAGTGTGATGTTGACACAGGTGACTACATGCTATCGTTAGCATTAGGGCCTATTTATGATAAAAGAGGGGGAAAATTTAAATGATGCAGTCCATGTCAGCTTTTCTATATTTAACTTCCTGTGCTGAGAGCCTGAGCGTATCTGGTGAGTTCGTTCACTGTCCAAAGCCAGTACGTAAATGTCCAGTGTGTATCTGGTGCACTGGAAGGTGAGCTGTCACACAAGAGAAGAGTTACATGTGCTTACCTTTCCTCAACCTTTTGCTGCCCTCACTGCGTACACCAGCCCACTTAATGGCCTCATTTTTATTGGTTCCTGTTTTGCCTTTTTGCATCCTTTTTTCTCTTGAGCTTAATTAGTCCCAGTTGCTAAGGCTGTATTGGTGAGGGTTTGTCCTGCTCCTGCTGTGCTATTTTTTCCCCTTCCCTTCACCCTGGGCCAAGTGGTAAAGCAGAAAAGTGCTTGCCTTAGCTGGAGCACTGATTATGTTCTAACTCACTAATTAAACCAGTCAATAGTAATTGATCGGCCCTGATAGAAATTATCTCTCAAGTCGACAACCCTACCGAGACACCAGGCCGCCTCTTCCTCTGCCTGCCAGATCTCTCTATCATGATATATGATGATGACCCATTATCACTGCACAGCACAACACACTGCATGTACAGCAGCATCATGTATCTCATTTAATGCAGAAACCCATTGTGAAGGGATTACAAATGAGGAGTATCTATATTAGGCTGAAACTCAAAGCAGAGGTGGATATTACATTTGTCTTGGTATTTGGGTCATTGCAAGACTGTATGAAAGGACAGACCCAAGGATTCTTTTAATGGAAAACGTATGGGTAGTTGTCTGAAAGTGTTTTATTTATAGCAGTATGACTGAAAATGCCACTTGTTTTCATCTACGGATGCTGCAGTGAGATGTGCTGAGCATGTGTTGGTGAAATAATGTATTCTCATGAATAAGACAGTGGAAACTCACTGAAAATGAATCACAGCTGCCAAGGATGTGTAACTGTCCTTGCGTCTCTGCTAACAGCTCAAACTACCTCTACAGTAAACAGGGACAGCCTCACATAACACTCACAGACAGTATGTTATGGCCCACTCTGTTAGTGCATAGTGCTCATCTCCTCCTCTGTAAAGTGTCAGGATAATCCCTAAAGCCCAATGCGATACCTCTTTTTTTTCCAACCAACACTCCAAAACATTTTCCGTAAAGACAAAGAAAAAGAGCAAAATTCTCACAATCAATAGTTGGAACTGGGCCATGTTTGGCAAAATAATCAATTATGGTGATTATGAAATGGTTGCAAAGTGATTTTCTGTTGTTTGACTAATTGATTCTTTGACTCATCGATTCTAGCCTTCCCTTATTCCACCTCAGCTTAGCTTGTGGCTGTATTAAGTAATAAACGTCCACTTTTCACTACACTCAAATGTAAAAACAGGTAAGTTCTCTTTTGTTCATTTGCAGTTGATGCTGTGTACTTTAAACTGCTGCCCTTTTCCCAGTGCACAGCCAGAAACCCCTGCTAACAGTCAGCTTCACCTCTGGAGACATCAGCCTGATGAACAATTATGATGACCTCTCTCCCACTCTCATACGCACTGGTCTGAAAGGTGCGTGGGTGTCTCATCCTTAATCCAAGTGTTCCAGCAGCTTTGTCTCTTTCTTTGTTTCATTGTTTCTCTCACTCACTTGTTGACTTGTTCTTTAGATGTGGTGGTCCAGTGGTGCTCGCAGGGGGACCTCCTTGCAGTGGCAGGGATGGAGAGGATCCTACTCTCCCCCGACCCCCCCTGTCCTCCCCTGATCAGGAACGCTCTTGTTAAGTTCTACAACGTCCGGGGTGAACACATCTACACACTGGACACACCAGCACAGGTGATCAACTTTAACTGGGCCAAACCTGGCTAATGAGTAATCCGAGTGACAAATTGTACTCAGAATTGTATGTATTTAATTTCCCTTCTTCAATGCTTGGACTCAGTATGTATGTGAAGTCCTTAGATGTCACTAGCTGGAGAAAAAAAATAAAAAAATACTTAAATTAGGCTTTTGTAGAGTAAAAGACTAACATAAATTAACAAAGTGTAGTTAGAAAGTCAGAATGTGTATTTGAACTCTAAAAAGATGTACTTTAAAGGAGATGCCAAGTTCAAGAAATACTTTTATCACAGCCATAAAAAAATATAAATCTCATCCTCTCTCCAATCTCTCTCCTCCATCGTCCTGCAGCGCCCCATCACTACACTGTGTTGGGGTCACCGGGACTCCCGTCTGTTCTTGGCATGTGGCCCTGCGCTCTACGTAGTGCGAGTGGAGCACCGTGTTGCCAGCCTGCAGCTACTCTGCCAGCAGGGCATTGCCACAGCAGTGAAGGAGGAAAAAGACGTTGCCAAGCTCACCATGCCTTCCCGCCTCTGTTCTTACGTCACTACTGCTTTTGCACCCACCATCAAGGTAATACAGAACAGAACAGAACAAGAGGGTGCTAGATGCATTAAAACCTTAAAAATAAATGCGAAGAGCCTCCTGGAAATGTACTTGATGCATGGCATTGCTTTCTGAGATTCCTCCTCTACAGTTAAGCCCAGGCAAACTGTAGTTAAGCATAACAAACTTTAATAGCAGTACACTTCAAATAAAGCTGTTGTGGAGTTTTTGCACTAAGACCCTGTGTTTTCTCTTTCAGCCCCCCATCCCTGACCCCAACAACATGCGTGATTTTGTGAGCTACCCAACAGCTGGAAATGAGCGTCTGCACTGTACCATGAAGCGTACGGAGGATAACCCTGAGGTGGGAGGACCCTGCTACACTCTGTACCTGGAGTACCTAGGAGGTCTCGTGCCTATCCTCAAAGGCAGACGAATAAGTAAACTGCGTCCAGAGTTTGTCATTATGGACCCCAAGACAGATGGGAAAACAGGTAAAACGGAGCTTCCTTCATATTTGCAAAATAACAGAACAATAAACAAAAATCCCTAATTAACATGTTTCCTGATAGGAGTGTATGATCTCAACAGTACATTTAGGTCAGCTGTTTAATACAACAATTATTCATTTATGAAATATGTTTAAGAAGAGTGTGTGGAAATCATGAACAGTACATCCAGTAAGATTTAAGGTTTCCTTTTAAATAGTTACAACAGTAAAGTATAATAGAATGTGATACTCTGTGTCCTTGTTCAGTGTGCTGTCCTCTGTAACACTGATGTGGATTTGAAAGCTGTTGAAGAACCTAAATGTATTTTCCTTGTTTGTGATAATCCCATTTTTGAGTTTGTGTTTAATCATCGTTTGTGGAGATTCAAAGAGCATTGATAAATATATTCTCCCCAGACACATTAGCCTGCTCCAGTACTTTTCCAGTTATTTGAGCTTCTTGAGTTGGTACTCAGAGAGCGAGTGTGTTTTAGTCACACAGGGCAGACTGGGACCATGTTAATTAAAAGCTGCTTAATGGGGGCTCTGATGGCCCCTGGGTTCCTCATAAATCAACCCACACCCTCCCCACGCAGTGATAAATGCAGCCAGCCATGAAATGGTTCCTGCCCATTCACACTTTAATGTCCATCAAATAAATTAGCTTGACCTAAACTGGAGCTGCAGCGGTTCACAGACTCCATATGAATGAGGACAAAGAGAATAATTGAAACTACTGAAACAAAGATTTGGAGCGAATCGGTCTCAATCTTTATCTGGCGAAATGGCGAGCCGCGGTACATTGCCGCTGCCATCGCGTTTTGCCTCCAGGTTGTTCAAGTGAATTTGCTGCAATTGATTTACAATGTAATACAGTTTAAAACATTAAGATTATGAACATATGAGCCAGAATCAAATAGAATTTTTGCATCAAGGTGGTAGAGGTTTTATGAAAGAAACTATAGAGAACATATAATGCCACATATTGGCTGTGTTTGTTAATGTTGATATTGAGTTCTTCAAATTTTAATCCGTTTACTCAAAACTGACTCCATTCTTTCCATCCTCCATCTTGTTCCCTCCTCAGATGAGATTTATGGCAACAGTCTGATATCTGCCATGATTGACAGCTGTAACTGCTCAGACTCCAGTGACATTGAGCTGAGTGATGACTGGGTTGGCAAGAAATCTCCAAAGATATCTAGGGGTAGCAAATCCCCCAAACTGCCCAGGTACCCGCACACCTGACCTGCATGCCATCTCAAACGGTTTATTTTATTTTAAATCTTTTTTTATGTGATACCTACAAGAGTTCTTATGTTCTCTCTACGCAATATTAAATAAATCAAGGTTTGGTTTACATATTGCGTCGGTATTCCATTTGAATCAATAAACTGTTTTTGTAAAAATTAAAAGAAAATAAATAGATGTTTAATGTTTTTTATTCAGCGCTAGTTCAGAGGATCTGTGACAGCAGAGAAGCACAGGATGCATTCAGATGCCATTGATTGCTGTCACTCCTTCCAACAGCATGAAAACCAAACCTTTGAATAAATGTGTATTCATTTGATTAGTATTTCTGCCAAATACACTGCAATACCAAATGAATTCCTTTTTATGAGTCTTGTCCATAATTGTGTGTGGCATCCCAGCAGTTATTGAAACCTAACCTTCCTTCCTTCTGTTTACATAAATGTCTAATGAAAAGTTCTGCACTTGTTCTTGGGTTCACTGCATGCCTAAACCTTCTTTTTTTTATTTGCTACCTTCTCTGTAGAGACTTAGTTTGTCCCTTTACCAACAGGATCAACATTGATCCCAGAAAATCGCCCAAACTTTCCCGTGCTACACAAGAGATCTCCAGGTCACCACGGTTACCTATACGGAAACCCTCAATTGGGTCACCCAGTCTCACACGGAGGGAATTTCCTCTAGATGATATCACTCAGGTAACAGTCAAATTATTTGGGCTGAATTTGTTATTTTCCTCTGGATGGATGTTTTTGTTTGTTGGTTGGACAGCCTGTGAGCGATCCTCTGCTGCCGCCTTTGGTTTGGTCCGGTGACTTGTGGGTCCAGGGGTAGAGGGCAGTTTGTTTGTTTGTTTATTTATTTGGATCCCCTTTAGCTTCAGCATAAGTAGAAGCTCTGGCAATACAATTTACACACAATCACATTAAACACAATACTCAAACATTAAACATTCGTCACATTACACAAAATACAACTCAAATAGTGACAGAATAGGAACTGATGCAATTAAACAAAAAGCCCCAAAAACAGACATTAAACATCTCTGAATGAATATATATCAAAATAATTAGTGATAAGAAAAGCCCATGCAACCAACTCACAAGAACTAGAACTTAAAGCTACATTTCTCACCTTCCATGATCTTATTTATCAATTATTATATTATCAAATATGCTAAATCTGTATTCTGTGGCTCTGTAGTATTTTTAAGTTTATCATTATCATTTTATTTAGGAAATACTCATTGAGAGGATTTGCAATATCGATTGGTTTTGTACAAAATTCACCTTCACTTTCTAAATAAGCAATTTAGTATTTCCTCTTAATATATAGTTCAAAGTATTCCATAATTGCTTACTGTCATGTTTTATTTCTGTGATTTTATCATTATAATATAATTTATTTTTCTTCTTATTTAATTTAGTTACAAAATTTCCAAGTTTACAATATATTTCCCAGATAGATTTAAGATAAGTTGTGATTGCTGCTTGTTTAGCTCGATCTCTTTCCTTCCTGTATTCTTTTAATCTTGATCAAAACATGCGGCGCTGACATTTCAAACAGTAAACTTCTCGATTGGTGCATGATGTTCTACAATTGTCATTTATATTCGATCAAAGAGCTGAAATGCTGTCTCAGGATCCTTTTGTAGAAATACCTCTGACCAGTTTGCATTTCTGACATTATCTTCATATTTTAATTGATTGAAACTCCTTTATGATCTTTTCATTATCACTTTGGGACCTGTCTTTGGAGCTTTTGCTTTCCTTACAATCGCAATGAGATTATGGTCACTGCAACCCATTGGCACGGATATAAAGTTCGAGCAGAAATCTGTTCTATTTATAAAGATGTGATTAATACAGGACGCTGAATGGGTGCCTTCCCATGTTATGCATATTCTGGTTGGTTTATTGATAACCTGTGATAATCCACAGGCTGCCGCTGCATTCATTAGTTTAATTTTCATAGGACAACCAAAGGAGTTCCAATCTATATTAAAGTCACCCATAAAGTAAATTTGATGATTTTTACTACTAGCATGATCTAGCATGTCACAAATGTTGTCTAAATATTCACGAATAGCACTAGGAGGTCTGTAGCAACATCCTATCAATATGGGCTTAAGATGTTTTATACTAACTTTTAGCCAAATTACTTCAGTAACAGAATGCTTTCAATCTGGCACCGATTTGACGGGTATATGGTCTTGAATATAGATTGCAACAGTGTTGTTTGATAATAAGCTCACACATTTCACTTTGAGAAATGTATTTTGTCTTTGTTCCTGTGTTGCAGCAAAATTACCTTGCTCAGGTCACATCCAATATTTGGGGAACGAAGTTCAAGATTGTGGGACTTGCCACATTTTTGCCAACTAATCTTGGTGCAGGTAACCAATCAACAACATTTCCATGAGCATTTATTGCTGAATTAATAAATACAATTGTAATTAGTCCGATTTCTCATTTTTTAATTTTTCTCAATTTTACTTCCCTCAGTCATCTACAAGACAAGCCTTCTCCATCTGCAGCCCAGACAGATGACCATCTACCTGCCAGAGGTGCGAAAAATCTCCATGGATTACATCAATCTGCCCGTCTTCAGCCCCAACGTCTTTAGTGAGGATGAAGATGACCTGCCTGTCACAGGCCCTGCTGGTGCCACCGATGACAACCCACCCTGCACTGTCAACATCCCTATTGCCCCCATCCATAGTCCTGCCCAGGCCATGTCCCCTGCCCAAAGCATTGGTCTGGTCCAATCACTCCTAGCCAATCAAAATGTTCAGCTGGATGTCCTAACAAATCCCACGGCAACTCCTGCAGGGGCTGCTGCTGGTGGATCAGACCAAAGCCAGGACACCATCCTGACAGCCCAGTACACAGTTCCCACCAGGTACTCTAGTCCTGGTCAGGTCATCTTTGGGGGACTAGAAATGAGTCGCCTAATGGTGGGACCTCCTCCTTCTCATCATCCTTCACAACAACAGCAACAACAACCAAGCCACCATCAACAACAGCAGCAGCACCAACAACAACTACAACAGCAACACCACCAACAAATTCAGCAGCAACAGCAACTCCAACAGCAGCAGCAGCACCAACAACAACAACAGCTACAACACCACCAACAGCTTCAGCAGCAGCAGCAGCAGCAGCAGCTCCAACAGCAGCAGCAGCACCAGCTCCAACAGCAGCAACAACTACAACACCAGCAGCAGCAAATGCTCCAGCACCAACACTTACAACAGCAGCAGCAGCTTCAGCAGCAGCACATTCAGCAGCAGCTCCAACACATGCAACAACAGCATCAACACCAGTTCCAGCAGCACATACATCAACAGCAACAACTACAACAGCATCAACAACATATGCAGCAGCAACTGCAGCAACAAATGCATCAACAGCAAACACAGCAGCATCATCAACTTCAGCAGCAGCTCCAAATTCAAATCCCTGTCCCCTCCATGTCATCAGGACAGCCTTCGGGTGCAGCAGTGCACCAGCTCCAGCCGGGGGCGCTGCAGATACAGATCCCTCATCCACCTACTGATTTAGTAGTTGAGAGAGCATTGGGGGGTGAACACGAGCACCTACTGAAAATCAAAACCACTCGGTCAACTCCACAGCTGGCTGAGGGTGATACAGTGGTATTCAGTGCCCCTCTAGAGCTCAGCAAGATGAACCCCCCGCCACCCTACCCTGGGACAGTGGCTGCCGCTGTGGCTGCTGCTGCAGCTGCTGCTGCTTCAGCATCAGCATCAGCTTCCAATGCTACATCTGGAACAGGAGGGAGCACCAGTGGGACTCCTCCCCCTGGTGACCTTTGTCTGAAGAAGGGAGAGTTCACACTTTATCCTCCAGGTCAGCAACAAGCGCAGTACCCCACACCACTGGGATATGAGAGGATAACAACATTTGACAGCAGTGGGAATGTGGAGGAAGTATGCCGTCCTCGAACGCGCCTTGTTTGCAATCAGAATGTCTACACACTCCAGGGACCTGGCAGCTCTGCCACTCTCAGGGTCACCTCCTCATCATCCTCTTCCTCAGCTGACAAGAAGATCCAGCTGTCCTACACCTCTGCCACACTCAACAGGCTCACTGCACCTCGCTATTCCATACCCAGCGGAGACCCGCCTCCATACCCTGACCCAGCCAATCAGAATAGTGGTGTTGGCAGGAACCCTGGACAGAGGCTTGACAGCAGTCTGATCCATGCCACTCTCAGGAGGAACAGCCGAGAGGCCGCTCTCAAAGTTTCCCAGATGCTGGAGCCACCCAGACCGCTGCCTCCTAAGGCTAAAAATAGTAGTGCACTAGCAGCCTCGTTCCAGCAGAGGGTGCCAACAGCCTTATACACCTGCAGTCAGTGTAGCAGTGGATCCAGTGTTGGGAGCACTGCCCCAGGGAGCACTAATGGAATAGCAGGAGGAACTATTATCAGACAGGACTTCCCTCCAGGGAATGGGGCACCACACAGCACAGTTATTGTTCACTCCAACAGCGCTACTCCGTTGGCCTCCCAGTCCTCTTACAGCCTGCTGAGCGCTCTTGAAGGTTCTGGGACTGCAGCAGGAGGAGGAACTAACAGAGACAGGGCTGATTATGTTAATTCAGCATTTACTGAAGATGAAACACTAAACCAATCACTGAGGCATCTGGCACTAGGAGGAAATGATGCAACAGGGCTGGTTGTCAAGCGCCCTCCTCCGTATCAGTGGGACCCAGCTGCCACAGAAGAGGTGTGGGTTCCTCAGGAGCAGTCAGCAACGCCTAATCCCACTGGTCCCCCCGGACCCCACAAACCACCCCCACTTATTCTTAGCCCAGCTCAGCACTTGGATGTTTCCAGGTTGCCTTTTGTCCTTTCTCCAAAGTCCCCCACCAGCCCGAGTGCTGCATCATTTCAAGCCGCTGCAGCAGCTGCAGGCTACCAAATCTCTCTCCAGTACACTCCAGCAACTGCCTATTCTGGAGCCCAGCTACAGCCCATCCCTGGGTCACCACGCCCCTGCTCCTCCCCAAAGGAGATGGTGGCACCAGTACCCTTCTCACAGCAGGATGCAGCCCTTGTCTTACCGCCTGGTTACCCAGCAAACCTGGCAAACTTAGCCTGCTGCCCTCTCCCACCCATGTATCCAGGAGGTAGTGCTTGTGCCGGGCTCCCCATTCCTCCCATAGCTCTTCACACTCCTTGGGGTACCTATAATTCTTGCCCACCTATGCCCAGTCCTGCAGTGCCACTACCACCCAAAGCCTCCCATATGGCAGGAGACAAAAATGTTCTCTCGCCAACACCCCCTCCTCCCCCTCCACCACCACCACCTCCTCCGCCACCACCAGCAGAGCTGCAGAGCCATGGAGGACTACAAGAGGCCATGGCAGAGGCTGGGGAAGGTTTTCAGGAGGTGCTGTCCTTGACTGAGAGCCCTGTCCCACAGCGGTCTGAGAAGTTCAGCAAGAAGAACCGCAAGCGGGCAGATGGGCGTGCTGAGGAGGCTAACGTGCCACAGCTGGCTGAAGGCAGCAAGTCGAAAAAGGAGGGCAGAGCTTTGGGTGATTTCAACTCCCTCATCTCCAGTCCGCGGCTGGGAGGAAGGGACAAGAAGAAGCTGAAGGGACAGAAAGAGCAGCAGTTGAAGGCCAAGAAGCTAAGTAAGGCCAATGCCAACAGTGAGTTCCAAGACAGTTCAGAAAGTGAGCCAGAGCTGTTCATCAGTGGGGATGAGCTGCTCAATCAGTGCCAGAGCGGTAAGAAGGGCTGGAAGAGCAAGAGGAACTTGAGGGCTGCCAGCGAACTGGATGAGATCAAGTGTCGAAAGGCCAACGAGAAGGAGGACCGGGGTCTGGGCAGCCAGGGGTTTGTGTATGTCATGGCCAACAAGCAGCCACTGTGGAATGAAGCCACCCAGGTCTACCAGCTGGACTTTGGTGGGCGCGTCACACAGGAGTCTGCCAAGAACTTTCAAATTGAACTTGAGGGCCGACAGGTAAGAGAGCTCTTGTTCAAGAAATATCACTCACTGCATGTTTTCTTTATAGTGACGTGATTATTACAAGTATTCAAGTGATTTAGAAAACTGTGTGCACATGATGTTAATGATAATACCTTCTACAGTCTGTATACAAGTTTTTTTGTTTTTCTCCACAGGTGATGCAGTTTGGCAGGATTGATGGCAATGCCTACATCCTGGACTTCCAGTATCCCTTCTCTGCTGTGCAGGCCTTTGCAGTTGCTTTAGCCAATGTTACTCAACGCCTCAAATGATCTGTCCCCTCCCTACTTACCCTGAGTTATATCTGGGATTTAAATGCACTCTGTTGAAGGGGCACAGTTGTTTCATTTGAGATTAATAAACTTTGATTTTGGAGAGAAGACTTTAATCAGCCCTGGTCATAGAGAGAGATACAATCATGCTGCACTACACAATGCTGCCACTAGAACTGGTGCAATAAGCATTGACTGCATTTGCCAAGGATGCCCTCAGATTTGCTCCTTTTGGCAGTCAGTGGCACCTTGCAATGCATGTAGGGCCAAAGAGCTGAGCTTTGGTAATCATCATGCAAATAAATGCTGCTTTAGCTAGAAGAATCTTATAGACGTGATAACCGATCGGTTAACTGAGAGAGGAATTGTCAAGGTGCAGTTTTCAAAAAGAGGCAGCAGTAATACTTGAAAACCACACTCTGGAGATCACAGTTGTTTTTTCCCCAGAGCGCACAGGTACTACTGGGCACTGAAATCCATTGCTGTACAAACGTCAGTGAAACAGTTACCACTTTATTATACTGCTTTTGCTTTTAGGATTTTATTTAAGGACTAAGCAGCGGAGGGTAGGAGGGTCTTTCTTTTTAGCTCCATGCCATTCCTTTTGTTACTATCTCAATCTATCTTGGCTGGAATCAAGGCTTAGATATATGCATCATTTAGGAGCACTACTAAAATGTCACACTTTTCACTGTAGTTAAAGGTGTGTCACTGTTAAAAACTTGGGAAGGTCAAGAAGTAAGTATAGATTAGGTGAACTGCAGTCTTTTCCACATAGTTTTCCTGGGACTTTGAAGGAAGAAGAAATTTTACACTCTGCTCCATGGATTAATTTATATGTAAATTTTGTTCTTTATCTATTCAGATATGAATTTTAACATTCTTGTCATTTTTTGTGATATACAATCTTCATACCCTGTCAACATGGTTTTCAACCTACCTGCTTTATTTGGGAGAACTGGTGGCTGAATATGAATATTGCTGTGGAGTCTGGAGTAATTCAGGTGGGAGGGGCGTTCTGAATAGCTTTGACTGATATATCCTGTACTTAATCAAATATCTACATACGGTGACATGGGCGTGAAAGAAGACAACAGGGCGTGGATTGAACAACTGAACCGCTGGCATGAAGTGATTTGTCACCTGCTGTCACTTCTGTGAAGTGAGTGTGTAGTTGGATGGGGCTGTCCCTGCTCTTTAAGACCACACTAAACATGTAAACAAGGTACAGGAAATATTTTTGTATATTTCACCTATGCCATTTCATACTCTTTTCAGAAGTCATGTAAATACATATCAGTCATATGAAAATGTTGTAAAGAGACTCGGGTGACTTTGACAGATGTCTGTTTACACCTGTCTACACTGTGTTTTAAGTGTAATTTCAGGAGTGGAGCGACGCTGTAGTACTGTCTAACTCAACAGCCACAACCACAAAAAACAACAACTAAAGTTAACAGTTAAGCTGAAATCATTGTCACTGAATCTTTGAAGTCAGAGCTCAAATGAAGGATGAAGCTATTAAAATCGGTTCATTAAGTAAGCTGACACTGAAATCTGAAAAGCTGTGTTTTGTTTCTTCTTTCAGGCAGTAGACCTTCGTTCGTGTTGAACTAAGAACAGAGCAGGGCAAGCTGATCGCAGCGTGGGGGGGAGTAAATTATTAGGCACATTGCAAATATTGATAAATAGGTTGTATCTGTTTGAGATGGTAGCCAAAATTACTAAAACAAAGTTAGGTGTAATTAAGGCCACCTCGAACCCTTGTGCCAAAATATCCATTTGCTGAAATGTTTGGTTAAATGAATGGGCCTCGAGGGACGTTACCTTAATTATTGGTTTGGATCAGCTTTGTTTTGGTCTCTGGATTGATGAGATTATTAAATTCTTTATTGTGATCTTTCCAAATCACAAAAAGGTGCATGTCTGTCAAAGGTTGTAGGGATTTGGATTCAAAAATGAATAATTAAAAAAAAAAAAAAAACCTGTCCGATCCTTAAAAAAAATGAAAAGAACATGAGCATGTCATAAAGAAAATATCCATCTTTTTGTGTTAGTTGTGCAATATTTTCTTTCTTTTGACCAGTTTGATACCATTCTTTTAGTTCAGCATCTCAGTTGCTGGTCTGTACATTTTATTTATGAGATTATTTCCTGAAGGAGATGTAGTATCTATACATACTGTATATTGTGGAGTTTCCTGAACATTTCTTTGTGTTGATACAAATTTGTTACAAGTGTAGCCCAAATTGTGAGACGGGAAGACGGGGTTGGGTCAGGGGAGGGTTAGGGAACGGGCATATTTTCTGTGTTTTGTGAAGTTTGCATTGGATGGAAACGATGTGAATGAGTAAGTGCCCAGTTTAGTGTAGTTGGTAGACTAGTTATGTAGAGTGTAACTGTCAAGTCAAGGTGTGTCTGTATTCAACTGTGCAGTCTACCAATCCCATCAGTGTTAAATCTATTATCTTTAAACGTGTGTGCTCATGACTTCTTACACATACACACACAAACACACATCATTCACATAAGTTCACATGAGTGTGAGCCACTGAGTTCATGTTCAGAACCGCCTATGGACTTAGGTTAAGGATTCACTTCAAACTGATTTATGAGATGACCTGTAGATATTGTAGGATTTTGTTTTTTCTTTAGAAAAGGTATGTGCTTTGTATTTGTAGATCTAGACTTAAAATGACAAAAACACTTGAAAAGAATCTGAGTCTGATTTGGTGACTGAACGTTTATAGTGAATGGATAGTAAGGCATGCCATGTAAATTATTTTATAATTGTATATGTCACGCATCTTTTGAATAAAACGTCATTGTTTCTGAAAATGCAGTGTCTTTGTCTCCTAAGTATGTCCGGTGGTGTTAATATTGACTTCAGAGATGGCATTGTTCTGACTTAGCCAGCTTTTGGACTCGAGTTTACACAAGGTGGCTCTAACAGTAAACATTATGTCATAACAGGAAACGCACAGGTGGAGCCAGTACCTGGAACAATGGCCCAGTTTCAATCAAGTGTCCCAGTAAGGCAGGCCAGTGGATGAGCACGCACAGCACCAGGACCCTGAAGCTCCGTTATTAGGACCTACTTTATCATGATTTCAACATGGTTCCCACCTTATACCTTTGAAAGTAGACATGGCTCATTTTAAGTTCTTTTGTTTTGCTTGTTATTACAGGCTCTGCTGTGTGCTGCAGTTATGAGCTTGCTGATTCTCATTCAAAAAATCTGTGTTTTAACAGTTATTAATCATGAGCCGTGTCTCAGTCTATGCCGTGTTGGGTTCTTGAATTTGAGTGAATTGGGCCTGGAAATGTCTTTAAAAGTCTTAAGATGTTAATGAAGGTGTGTGAACCCTATTTTTAAATGCTATATATACTGTATTTATGCAGTTTGTCATACTTTTAAGAAGCCGTCTTAGTGTCTCACAATCTTGAACTATGTGTGTGAGAAAAATTGCATTAATTACAAAGACTGTATTCATTCTCCCATGTAAACTCTACTGTTTATTTAAAAAATGCTGTATGTGTTTAACTTGAATATGTAAATATAATCACTGATGGGTTATCTTCAGTACATTTACTTAAGTTAAATTTTGAGTTATTTGCACTTGACTTGAATAATTCAATTTTATACTTTATACTTCTACTCCACTACATTTCAGAGGAAATATTGAACTCTTTACTCCACTTCATTTATTTGATAACTTTAGTTACTTTACAGATTCAGATTATTAATACAAATGTTATCAAAGAAATTAAATAACATGTATTGTTATTGATTAAGCTACACAGCATATATATAAAGTGAATACAATTAACCCCACCTTAATCAGCTGCCATATTAAAGTGCTATTATGATAGAAGAAGAATTACTTTATTTTTATCCCACAAGGGGAAATTCAATTTTTTCACTCTTATTATTATTATACATGTCACACACAGGCACATGCACAACCAGGACCTATACATGGAATTAGGGAGAGATGTTAGAGCGAGGGGGCTGCCAGTGACCCGAGCAGTTGGGGGTTTGGTGCCTTGCTCAACAGCACCTCGGCAGTGCCCAGGACATGAACTGGCACCTCTCCAGCCACCAGTCCACGCTCCGTACATGGTCCACACAGGGACTTGAACCAGCGACCCTACGGTTCCCAGCCAAGTCACCTATGGACTGAGCTACTGCCGCCCATATAATGTTCTGCATATGTTCTTTTACTAAAGTAACATTTTGAATAAAAGAGTCTTCCGCTGATAATTAAAACCAGAGACTTTCTGAGTCATGACAGTGACCGCACGTCGCTCTGTCTCTGTCCGTGGTGCTGAACTCGGATCACGTGGCCCTCCTCCCGGTGCGGTGTCTGTGTGCTTCCACCCCCTCTTCTGTTTTTTTTTGTTTTGTTTTTTTATTCTTTATTTGAACCGACACAAACAAAACAGCTTCGGCTGCATTTTCAATTAAACGCCAGAACAATACAGCCAGTGCACTGTGCTCTTCTCTAAAGGCCGCGGATTGTTTCCCCCATCGCCATTTTCAGCCAGAGCCAGAGCCAGAGCCAGAGCCAGACGCTCTCGGTGTAATAATGGACACCGACTACTCGTCCGGTTTGGAAAACCCTCTGTACAGCGAGCTGAAATATTTCTGCAGGAAAATACAGGAGACGTACAACGAGCTGAAGGAGGACCTGACTCCTTACCGAGATGATCGCTTTTACAGGTGGGTCTCGTGTTTATCCACAGTGTCCCGCTGCGGTTACAGTAGCATGGCTATCCTGACGTTTTCATTTATAATGGGACAGCCTGCAGTTATTGTGAGAGCCTTTAGTGTTGTGATGCTAGATGCAAACGAGAGGTATCACTGAAATGTATGTGGAATTATATTCGTCTGTTGTATTATATGTTATATTTTTGGATGATGAGGCGACTAAAGACTTAGAGTCCTAAAAAAAGATTAAAGAAAATATCATTGGAACTGGAAAAATGCATTTTACACATAATCTCAGTAGCTATGTGCTAAAATTAGAGATAATCTCACAATTAAAATGAGGAATTAGAGGTTTCTTGATTCCTGTCAAAGGCAACAAGTGTGGTCACCATATATGCAGGCTTTAAAGCAGGGACCCCCTACTACAAATACTGTATTCAATTGAGTTGCATATTAAACCAGGCCTAACAGCTAGGGCGGCCTAAAGCCTACACACAGCTTTTAATGGTGCATACAATATTAAGATACCACAATGATCATTATTAACATATTCATATATTTATACATCATATGTTTATGTTAAATATACATTTGGTTTCAAGGCACATTAAATCATTAAGCTCAATTGTATCTGTGCATGGCTACATTAGTGAATACATTACTGACTACCTTAGTGGCTACCTTAGTGACTACCTTTTGTGGCTACCTAAGTGGCTACCGTAGTGACTACCTTAGTGGCTAACTTAGTGGCTACCTTAGTGACTACCTTAGTGGCTACCTTAATGGCTACCTTAATGGCTACCATAGTGGCTACCTTAGTGGCTACCTTAGTGGCTACCTTAGTGACTACCTTAGTGGCTACCATAGTGGCTACCTTAGTGGCTACCTTAGTGGCTACCTTAGTGACTACCTTAGTACCTACCTTGGTGGCTGCCTTGGTGACTGCCTTGGTGACTACCTTAGTGACTACCTTAGTGTCTACCTAAGTGGCTGCATTAGTGGCTGCCTTAGTGACTGCCTTAGTGGCTATCTTAGTGGCTGCCTTAATGGCTACCTTAATGGCTACCTTAGTGTCTACCTTAGTGGCTGCCTTAGTGACTGCCTTAGTGGCTGCCTTAGTGGCTACCTTAATGACTACCTCAGTGGCTACCTCAGTGGCTGCCTTAGTGACTGCCTTAGTGGCTACCTTAATGACTACCTTAGTGGCTGCCTTAGTGGCTGCCTTAGTGACTACCTTAGTAGCTACCTTAGTGACTACCTTAGTGGCTACCTTAGTGGCTACCTTAATGACTGCCTTAGTGACTGCCTTAGTGACTACCTTAGTGACTGCCTTAGTGACTACCTTAGTGACTGCCTTAGTGGCTACCTTAGTGGCTACCTTAGTGACTACCTTATTGTCTACCTTGGTGGCTGCCTTAGTGACTACCCTAGTGTCTACCTTAGTGGCTGCATTAGTGGCTGCCTTAGTGACTGCCTTAGTGGCTACCTTAGTGGCTACCTTAGTGGCTACCTTAGTGACTACCTTAATGGCTACCTTAGTGGCTACCTTAGTGACTACCTTTGTGGCTACCTTAATGGCTACCTTAGTGGCTACCTTAGTGACTACCTTAGTGACTACCTTAATGGCTACCTTAGTGGCTACCTTAGTGACTACCTTTGTGGCTACCTTAATGGCTACCTTAATGGCTACCTTAGTGGCTGCCTTAGTGACTACCTTAGTGGCTTCCTTAGTGACTACCTTAGCGGCTACCTTATTGACTACCTTAGTGGCTTCCTTAGTGACTACCTTAGAGGCTACCTTAGTGACTGCCTTAGTGGCTACCTTAGTGGCAACCTTAGTAGCTACCTTAGTGACTACCTTAGTGGCTACCTTAGTGACTACCTTAGTGGCTACCCTAGTGACTACCTTAGCGGCTACCTTAATGGCTACCTTAGTGGCTACCTTAGTGGCTACCTTAGTGACTGCCTTAGTGACTGCCTTAGTGGCTACCTTAGTGGCTACCTTAGTGGCTACCTTGCCTTTAAGCCAGTAAGCCTAATCATCAAGGTTGTATAAATGTATTAAATTATTTTTTCACATTTTTTTAATATCAAATTATTTTTGCATCCATTAATAAATCATAAGATAAGATAATCCTTCATCAGCCCCACAGTGGGGACATTTTCAGTGTGCTGTGTTCAGCAGCAAAGGAGGATAGTGCAAATAAAAATAAAAGCATCAGGGACTAAATATAATAATAATAATAGCCCATGTAAACAGTAAAAAAACAAGAGAATCTAAAGACAGTAAAGTCAGAAGGCTTCTTAAGCACAAAGTGGGAGGAGCTACGGGAAGCCCCGCTGGCCCCCACGTGACCACCGTCCCTCCCCTGCGATGATGACGTTGCAGTCCAGTTGTCGCAGGCTGATGTTGACACACGGATGTTCGATTAACTGCGAAATTTAACGGTTCTTCTGGGCTCCGGGACCGTGAACCGACAGAAATGGAGCTGTAAGTACAGCGACTTAGAGTTAGAGACATGTCCGCGATGTTTTACCGTTTGAGGAGTAGTGTTAAAACCATAGTGAAGCTCTTTTTATGCCATCTGTTAACTAGCATGGATGCTAGCTGTGTTGACATACCTGCTGAAACCACAGTAGGCTAACAACATTAACCACAAAACAACCTTTAATCACGTCGGTTCGTTTCTCTCCCTTTCTCCTCGGTGATCATCGTGTGTGTCAACTCTTAATGAATGTCTCCCCCTGTGACAGGTTGGCCCCCATGCGCCTCTACACCCTGTCCAAGAGACACTTCGTGTTGGTCTTCGTGTGTTTCCTCATCTGCTTTGGCCTCACAGTCTTCATTGGGATTGCAGGTATATAAGGCTGATTAACACTGGGTGTTGTTGGCAGTGTTGGAAAGTGACTGAGTAAATTAACTCACTGAGTTCTGTACTAAAGTACAAGTTTGAGGTACTTGTACTTTAGTTGAGTAATTCCATGTTATGCTACTTTATACTTTTACTCCACTACATTTAGTTGTAGTTGTTTTACAGATTAAGATTATTAATACAAAATAGTACCAACAAATAGGATGTATTGTTATAGATTAAGCTACACAGCAGTGTATAAAATAATTAAAATTAGCCCCACCTTTATCAGCTGCAACATTAAAGTGATATTAACATTATTATATCAGTAATTATAATACAGTCATGCATTATTCTGAAACTGAATTAGTACTTTTACTTGTACTAATACTCTTGCACTTTTACTTGAGTAACATTTTGAATGCAGGACTTTTACTTGTAACAGAGTATTTCTACAATGTGGTATGTAATGATGCCAGTGATCCGACGTTACGTAAATGAGACTGACTCGACTTGATCAGAAAGCTCCGTACTAAAAGGGGTGATTTGTGCTGCAGAGAAATATGACAGTTTTTAAAATTTGATTAAGCTTCAGAACAATTAAGGTTTTTATTACATTATTTTATTACGCAGTCGTAAACTAAAGTGAACTAAGGCATGAAACCCTGTCCGGCCCTGTTCACAAGTCATTTTAACTCAGACTTTAGGTGATTTAGGAGATTCAAGTCATTATCCTGCTTGACTCCATCACCGACTGTTATCCAGGGTGCTTGAAATCCTTGAAAACTCTCGCATTTTTGTGTGATGTTATCAAGGTTTGAATAAAGTTCTTGAAATTGCTTTAAATGTTCTGTTGATTGGGATGTCATCTATGATATAACAAAGAGAAAATATCATCTACATAGTTGAGATTGAAAACAGCATTTCTTTTGCCATTTTTGCATGAAAAATAATTTAGACGTTTAACAGATGATCATTATTTGTCCTTCTGTAGAAAGCGGTCTCAAAATATAATGTTGGTTGATTATAGGACAATAATATCTAATTTAATGTAATGAACAAGTGCAGTAGTAAGTATACTGGATACTGAGTATTGTACTGTATCAGATGTGTAGTTTACCACAGCTGTACGGTGCTGGAAAAGCATGAAAATGCACCTTGAAATGTTTGAAAAGTGCTTGAATTGGACTTTGGAAAAGGTGGAGGAACCCTGGTTATCAAGCTTTGATAACAGAACACTTTAAGAATGGCACTTCGCCACTGCTCCTCTGCTGCTGTCTGGAGATTGCAGTGGTTCAGTTTGTGAAAAATGTATGTTTTCTTAATTTTTGTAGGTCCTAGGATTATTGCTGAGCAAGAGCACAATGGCGATCAGTTACTTCTCAAAAACTTCTCAGTTAAGGTAAGCATTAAGAGGTGTGTGTTGCCGTAACAGCAAGCATTGCACATCCTTATATATAGACTATATTAGACTTAGATATGTTAAGATAAAGTCCTTCTTCCAAACCACTATATACTACTACTATACTATGATAGACTCATCAATTAGTTGATTAAAGTTAATAAACAGATCTGTAAAACTGAGTTTCTCCTCAAAGAATCATGCAGAAGTACCACTTTAAATGTGTGTTCATAGGTCATTCAGCATGAAAAAACGTTAAAAAGGGAATTCTTAGTCGAACATAATCAAAATGTCCAGTTTGGTATTATGATCTAAGCAAAGATGCCTTCTTACTGGAAATAACAGCATGTGTGTTTCAGTGACTCCAATATATAAGTAAACCTTACAATGATTAAACAATGAATTAAGTCATTCTTTGTATGTTTTCAGACTGGGCCCTTCAATCTCGTTTCTCCTCCCCTCACCACCTACAACCAGCAGCTGTGGCTCACCTGTGTGATGCAGACTGAACACATCAATAGTAAGAGCACAGAACGAGCTACAGAAAACAACTGTTTACCACAACAGTTGAATGTTGAGGGTGCATGATTCGACACGCCTCAAATAACTTTTGCCCTGTATTATTTTTGCAAACATACTGGACGCTGGTAAATGGCAATGTGTCTTTTACTGCTCTCTTTGTCAGTGGGAGACTTCCAGCAGCCTTTCGAGATCAATGTCGAGCTAAAGGGAGTGATGCAAGACGCCAGCGTGATGCACATTAACAACGTGCACCAGAAATCACGAACACTACACTGCGGGGCTGTAAGTGTCAATCAGCAAACCCCGCCACCTTCCTGTCTCACAGTATGCTCGATTGTCATTAATCATTTAGTCAGGCAGCAGCCGTACCAACCAGCAAAGTAGTGCGTATGAAATGTTATTTATGATGTGAAACGAGGTTGCAGCATAGCGATGAGTGCAGGATGGAGTTTGATCATCGTGTTGGATAGACGGGGAGCACAGTAACATCCTCAGAGCTGTTTGTTGATGGTGCAGTAGGATTGTTGATGGTGACGCAGCGTTTCTCGTCTTTTTTTCCTGACAGAAATGTGATGAGATCATCGTGCTGCATCTTGGATATCTGAACTACACCCAGTATCAGGTCATGGTCAGCTTCAAAGGCCTCGAAAATATCACATATGAAATTAAGGTCAAGTTTGTGGTAAGTGACAAACACTGGCAGGATTTTTCTTCCAGCTCATAAAACAAACTCTTTTTTTAATCTTTTTGTTTCTTTTTTTTCACTTTCTCAGTGGAAAACATACAACCCCACCTTCTCACAAGTGGAGATCTGGTTCCGGTTTGTCTTTGTGGTGTTGACCTTTATGGTGACGGTAAGAGAACAGATTACTTTCTCTCTTTCTTTAGGTCTTCATTAATATCACATAACCAGTATTCCAGACTGACCAAATCAGTGACTTCAAATCCATGTTGTCTGCAGGACTAACATTGTTTTTCTCTGCATGTCCCAGTGTATGTTTGCACACTCACTGAGGAAGTTTTCTATGAGGGATTGGGGCATAGAACAGAAGTGGATGTCTATCCTGCTCCCTTTGCTGCTACTCTACAACGGTGAGCTCAGCAGTCATATTTGACTCCTGAAACACAACCTGTACAATCAGCATTACCTTTATATTACCTTTTTAACCTTTACAACTGCACCTTTTTAGGTTCACAAGAACTGTGCTTCCATTGTGTCAATATTAAAAACTAGTCCAACTTCAAGGCCCATATTTTTATTTTATTCTGATGATTTCATGTCCAGTATTCTGTTTGTTTATATTTAACCTTATTCTACATTTATATTCATATGTTACACCTTTCTATTCACTTACATTTAATCTGCACTATGCACTACTTTGAGGTTTATTTAAGGCTCAGGTTGCTCAGGTCTTTACATTTGATTTTTTAAGTGCATTGTTGAAGGAGCCGGAGACTCAGGAATTCCATTGCCAATGACTGCTGTAAACTGTTATTGTTGTGCATATGACAAGTACACCATCTTGAATCTAGAGTTATTGAGGTGTGTTTCTTATTGTGTTTTGTTGCTGTTGCTGTTCAGATCCATTTTTCCCGTTGTCATTCCTGGTGAACAGCTGGTTTCCGGGGACGTTAGACGCTTTCTTCCAGGCGCTGTTCCTGTGCGCCCTGCTGCTCTTCTGGCTCTGTGTTTATCATGGCATCAGGGTTCAGGTGGGTCCAGTACTTACACCTATACTTTAATGATATCCTGTCATTTTTAAATCATATTATGAATACTATTTCATGTGTTTTTGTGTCGTTGCTGCAGGGTGAGAGGAAATGTCTGACCTTCTACCTGCCTAAGCTGATCATTGTGGGTCTTCTGTGGCTCTCGGCGGTTACACTGGGCATATGGCAAACGTAAGTTTGTTTGCCACTGACAACAAGCAGCCTAATTCAAACTGTGAAGTACAAATGAAAATATATACTCTCCTTTTTCTGAATTTGCAGGGTTAATGAACTCCAAGACCCTACCTATCAGTATAAAGTGGACATAGTGAACTTTCAGGTGTTGTTTTTTAATGAGCAGTATTCTTATATTTATACGTCTTCATTTGCCCAGCGGTTTAATAAAGGCCATGTTATTTCTCCAGGGCATGAAGATCTTCTTCTTGATTATAGTTGCCCTCTACATCCTTTACCTGATCTTCCTGGTCGTCCGAGCTTGTTCTGAACTCAAGAACATGCCTTACTCAGGTATCACAGCGATATCGCACCTCTCTGTATTTTAATTCAAGTGCATTGCTGTTAGTATGATAACATCATTGTGCTGTGTTTTCAATCACTAGATCTCCGGCTCAGGTTTTTGACGGCGCTCACATTTGTGGTCCTTGTTATAAGGTGTGTTTTTAAAGAAAATGTCAAATTTAAAGAAGTTTGATAAGGCTCTTTGTGGTTAATTTGATCATGTTGTTCTCGTGGCTCTTTCTCCTCCAGCATGGTCATTCTCTACCTGAGGTTTGGTGCCAAGGCCCTGCAAAACAATTTTGTGGCTGAACTATCGACTCATTACCAGAACTATATCCTTTTGAAACAATATTTCATTTCCACCATGATGATGTAAAGTTATAATCCGTAAGAGTTTCATCTAGTTAATTGTCTGTTAAGTGATTTTCTATGAAAAAGTGAGTTAAAACAATGGTGATTTATCATTTGACCCATGCACGTGTTGCCTCCTAAATGTGATGTTAGTGGCGCTTCTGACATTAGTTGGTCTGTCGGTTGAGCTTGGCACTGTCGGTTATGCTGCGTTCACTTGTAATTGGAAATCTGGATCTTCCAACTTCTGAGTCAGGCTTGTAGTAAGGGCAGAAGTGTAATAGGAACGTGTGTGTGTGTGTGTGTGTGTGTGTGTGTGTATGGATTTATGAGGGTAACTTATAGGAGAAGGGCCAGAAGTAGAGAGGTGAATGTGTTTCAATAAAGTTTACAAAAGAACAAAAAAAAAGAAAACGTGACGTGAAGATGGAGGCTCTGAAAACACAGGCTCGCCTGCCGTCACATCTTACTGCCAAAGAGGCCGCTAGAAAAAAAAAAAAATATCCCAAATCTTACGGATTATGAGTTTAAATATACAGTGTGAGATACCATGGTGATGTCTTAAACAGTGAGAAATGATTCCTTAACTCCAGACATACCAGCTGAATTTTTATCATTCTATGGCCTTCTCAACTTCTACTTGTACACGTTGGCGTTTGTGTATTCCCCTTCCAAAAATGCACTTTATGGTAGATAATACAGTACATTTACAAATTCAGTAGATAATGGCGATGGCTTAATTAAGGTATTAACCCAACTGATTTGTAATTTCCCAGACTCCCAGTTAAAAGATAATCCTGCTTTCTCCATGCTAAATGACTCGGACGATGAAGTAATATACGGGTAAGTGTTTGTGTATTTAATTGTTTTTGTTGGAGGTATTCAGTGTCAACTTGCGCAAACCAACGGATGTTTTCTTTGTCTTTGTAAAGGAGTGATTATGAAGATATGCCTTTACAAAACGGACGCGCTATCAAAGCAACCGCCAAGTACCAGGACGAGAGCGACAGCGACTGATGAGATCACTGACTGGATTGTTGTTCCTCTTTTGTTTCCCTGTTAGAAACTATGAGAATACAGTAAAAAAACTATCATGTGTATGTGTAAATAAGGAGTACTGGCATTGGTAAGTGTACATAACTATATTTTTAAAAAAAGGGTCAATGTCTACTGAATGTACTGTACTTTTACTGAAAGTTGTGGCATGCAGCAACTCAGACTTAATTGTTTATGCTTTCAGTCTCATTGAAAACAAAGGAAACCAACTCTAATGTAAAATGATAACATTTTCCCCCGTTTGTAAACCTTTTCCCTCATAACCAGCATTTGTTCACAACCTGGTAGTTAGAAGTGATCGGGAAAAGTGCTAATATCTTCTTTTTTTTTTGTGAAATCAATGCTTTGCGTCGAACCGCTGTTGTCTCTTTATTGCACTGTTGTTGTTTTTTTCATTGCTTTCTGCTCTGACAGCAAACATCTGGCCAAAGCTGAGGAACATTACACTGGTGGTAGAAAGTAAAGGCCATAAGTGCACTCTCACAGAACATTGTGGCTCGCCAGCACTGACATGAGTGATCGGAGGAATTTAAGTGCCATAGCAGTGTTGGCTGTTGACAAATTATTTTTCCTCAGACGTGTTTTTAAAAAATACAGAGCCTTCGTTGGAGTAGATGCCACTTGTCTCTTACTACTTCTTATTCTGGGAAAGCAGCTTTGTTATTGCACTTGCTGAAAATATTAATTTCCTTTTTGAAAAGTGAAGACGTTTGATACTGTATTATACCTGGATGAATGGCTTTGGATGAATTGTGTGGATTTTACACAACTTACTGAAAACAGACTACTGATTTATCATGTCAAACATTTCTTATTCTGCACATACAGTAGTTTTACAATTGGCCAAATACGTTTTGCCTTATGTAGATCATTCTTTTATTTTATAGTACAAATGTTCATGCATATATTGAAGTTTTTCTAAGTGAACTTCCATTATATTGCTTACAATGTGTAATGGCTGCCCTTTTCATAATGGACAAAAACGACTACTTTCTGATTTGATTCCTTTCTTTACAAATAACATCTAAACATGTGTTCTAATCAAGATGGTGCCTTGTCTTTACATTTCTTCTAAATGGGCTTTAGTCTCAAATGTGTAAATGCTTTGACATAAATGTACATTTTTGATTATTTCAGTGTGAATGTAGTTTACGATGGTTTAAGGTGGTTAAATGAGGCTATTGTGGGTCCTGATGTGTTGGAAGCGCTTGAAGTTTTTTTGTTGCTTCAGGAGATAAAAGCTGTACTGTACATGTAGCATCATTCTGTCATGTCCCATGTAAATAAAGCAAAGTATATACAGCATAGTACTGTTTAATGTAGCCAATATGACCAAACAGGACATGCTGGTTCTGAAAAAATACAGAAAATCTTACACATTTCAAACCCTTCAGGTAGATTGTAGTTGGTTCAGACGGCTAGCCCAAAAGCACTGAAGATGCAGTACATGGATTTGTTCTCCCATCTTACCGTAATACACATTAAATTCAGTCCACATTTAAACACTAAAAGTCAGTGACAAAATATGACCACCACTACAAAGTGCACACTGATAGTTGCTGGCCAAATAGAAAACCTTTATTCAACATTACTAGTGTATTTTACCATCAGTAGAGTTGTCCCAGAAGCAGGCGCTGGCTGTTTGCAGACCTGCTCCATTTTTCTGCATGATGATGCAAGTTACTGTGGGAAGAAAACACTACCTTTAAGAACAATCTCACAGCCCAAGAACCATCACAATATTAGTTTTACCAATGTATTTGAAAGGCTTCCCCAATTTGCTGAGTTGACTGCTCCACTACGCTGGTGGTCCAATGGTGAACTCTGCTGTGCTGGTGGGCATTTCCTCCTATGGCTGTGTCTACTGACTACACATTTAAACAAAGTGGTGTTTGCTTAATTAAGAATTTATCAACACACACAGTCTACCTCTTAATAGCCTAATGGTGCTCTTAACAGCTAGATAATGCAGCTTGTTTTAATGCATGACTTTGTGATCTGAATCATACAGTGGTGGAGGAAGTACTCTTTTACTTAAGTAAAAGCAATAATAGCACACTTTAGAAATACTCTGTTACAAGTAAAAGTCCTGCATTCAAAAGTATTAACATTAAAATGTAATTAAAGTTAAACAATAAAAATAAAGGTAGTCATGCAAAACGGTCCATTTCAGAATATTATATAAGCAGATTGTAATTATTGATAGATGAATGTAAATATGTAAAAGGTGCAATGTTTCCTCTGAAATGTAGTGGAGTAAAAGTATAAAGTAGATTAAACTGGAATTACTCAAGTAAAGTACCTCAAAATTATAGAAAAGGTACAGTGAGTAAATGTATGCAGTTACTTTCCAACACTGATATCATATAGTACATTTTATCCAGCAAAAAAGTTGCATTGATCTTTATGGCGTTACAATATAAGAGTACAGATTTGAACGTTGCCTAGCAACCCTTGCAGCGCTCCCCTTAGCAACCAACAGGTCGCTGAACAAAGTGGCAGGCTAGAGGAAAAAATGGGTTTATAGAAGATAAACTTTGTGAATAATTCGTCTAATCTAATCCTTTTGCTTACCTCTTTTATGACTTTGCTCACTTCTTCAACGATGAACGCAGTCTGTTTGTAACGAAACAGTTCAATTTAAAGCTAGCCAGTCAGTCAACGTGGCTACGTTACTCTGCTTTGACTTTACAACCTTAGGTAAAGACATTCAAATGTTATGCTAATTATGATATAAAAAAATATTAAACATAAAATAGCTGGGCGATGTTTGTAGGTGATGAAAATACAATAACTCACCTCATCTTATGTCTGATACTCGCCCATTGTTTACAACCTCTGATATGAGCCAAGATAGCGTTAATGTTTACCCACTCAGGAACAGGACTTCCGGTATCATTTCCCTCAGAACAAGAAAAACTGGTTTATTTTAAAAGAAACCAGTAATTCGTGATAATGAGTTGGTGATGACGAAAAAAATGCGAGTTGGAAATTGCATAGGTAAGGGACCGGGTACATGGACGGTACCGGCCCCTGCTGGTCATTTGTGGTACACATTAAACTGACTGACGCAGATCTCGCGATATTTCACTCGCTGACTACTCTACAGACACTTCAGGTAGGTTAATGGTTTAACAACCCTGCTCCTTTTTGGATATCGTCGTTTCTCGACATTTTGTAGGATACATTTTTTGCGTTTGCTCGTCTAGTTTTTATGCTATGTTGAGAAATCCACAGCGTTAATTGCTAACTACACTAGGCTAGCTGATCTGCTAACGCGAGTTAACACTCGGCGGGGCAACGTTAACGGGAGGTGAAGTTTACCTAAAAGGTCCAAATCAGCTGTAATTTAGCATTGACCAACGTAAGTGTCAACTTTTATAATTAGAATGATTTTAAATACATCAGTTCGAACAGCTACTTAAACAGGTTTAGTTATTCGTGAATAATAGCAGTAATAATAATATTACTACTACTACTAATAATAATAATAATAGTAATACCAATATTATGTTCAGTACCATTCAAAATCATGTACAGTATTAATGTTTAAAATATTTTTTGACTGAAATTGCTTTTAGGAGAGTGTTTCATACCATGGAAGATGTTATATTGATAATCAGGCGCAATATTCTCGCCGTTACATCATGCTTTGTCATTTCCACTTGACTCCTTGGACACTTTATTTTCATTTCACCTATTTGATGATCTTTTGCTGTCATATATTGTTAATGATATCTTATATTGAACAAGTTCTGCTTTTTAGATTGATGTACCGGTTCTGCCTCATCGCGAGAGTCCAAATATTGGTTGTTTATTGTAACTTAGTTATAGATAGTTTTATGCATTTGCACAGATTCCAATGGGCTCTAAGGGCGCGCTCAGACTATCCTCCCGGACCGAGACCCGGACTTTAGGGTACTTGTCCCCCCTCCCTCTCCCCCCCCGCGCCCCAGCCCCGTTTGTACTCACACTACCAGGGCCTCGGCCAATGCTTCTTGCTGTCCATACGCCTTCAAGCCGTAACACGTCACACGCATTGATCGCGTGTGTGTGGCTTTGTTTACAAATCTTTCCATAGACCTCGGAGTTTTTGTGCGTCTTGTCGACTGTTTTAGAATATTTTCATCCGACCAAATCTGCAGTAAACACAACGTGAACCTTTCACCACCATTGTTGTTGTTGTTAAATGTCCGCGCATGGTCCGTCCTTCTATTTACATGTCCGAACAGGCGGACATAACGCTACTGCCTTAGGGCTCGTGCTCGTGCTCGTACACGTGCGCACGCTCGTGCTCGTACATGTGCAAACGGCTCCGCTAAAGCCCACCTCTTTCAAGCGGGCCGTGGCGGCCCAGCTGGCCCCAGTTGAGCGCAGAGCGGGTGCGCTCACACTACTTAAAGGTACTAGACTTTAGCTGAAAAACCGGTTTTGGCCGCGGCCAAAAGGATAGTGTGAGCACGCTGTAAGTTGCCAACCCTTAAATGTGTTACGTTACTTCAGTGCAATTCAATGTGTCAGACCGAGTACAGCTCAGTGTCCGTCACCAGAGGGAGCCAGAGCTTCATGTGTGTTTGTGAAAGCGGTCGCTCTCAAAGAGAAACGTCTGTATTCTGATTATATTCACACACACGATTCCGTCATGAGAAGCATTTATGCAAAATCTTATGCATGTACTTTAACTGAATAAACAAACGATTCTACCTCCATTAAAGATTTAAAGAGGATTTTAAGATAACCTCGTGCAGTGATGGCTTATTGGACAGCAACACACCACGTGACCAGAAATACCATTAACCCATATTTACTATCATCATGTTCCCTAACAAAATGTGCGAGACTGAATTATATTGTGGCGATTATGCATTAAACATCCAGCTGCGCGTCTGCAATGTATTGGTGTGTATATATTTAATTTATTAAAATAATGTTGAACCGTGAGTGAGACTGGTTGTGCGGTGAATCAGTAGTTTACCACAGCCCCTTTCTCAGTATCGCTTCTCGGCCTTTTGGCTAAGATCAAGTGTAGTATCTGTTCTTATCAGTTTAATATCTGATACGTCCCCTACCCGGGGACCATATATTAAATTGATTTTTGGAATAGGGAGATGGAATAGGGGCTTGCTCCGTCCACTCCACGCATCGACCTGGTATTGCAGTACCTCCAGGAACGGTGCACCCCCTCTCGATGTGAAAAATAAATATTTATATATGTGTTTTGTAATTATGAGCCCACACATTCGGTCTACGTCATATATCCCGCAACGGGGCAACTGCGTATTTACACTTAACTATTAATCATGCTACACACACAGGCCCGAAATACACACACATGCACAAACAGGACCTATACATGCAATTAAGGAGAGATGTTAGAGTGAGGGGGGTGCCAGTCACCGGCACCACGAGCATTTGGGGGTTCGGTGCCTTGCTCAACAGCACCTCTGCAGTGCCCAGGAGATGAACTGGCACCTCTCCAGTCACCAGCCACGTTTTATCTGTCTGTACTGTAAATGGTTCAACACATTTGCATGGATTGCAATGGGCTCTAAATTGCCTTTATTGATTATTGAGATATGTTGTGTATAAGTGTATTTTGTATAACCCTCAGGTTGCTGAAGTTTCAGAGCACTTTCCAGCATAGTCACCAGAATATCATCTTTTTTGCAGAGCTTAATTTAGCTTCTATATTTTATTTATTTTCATCCACATACATGCACTTCCATCATTAGACGGCTTATACTAAATCTCAATCATGCATTTTAACCGAATCAACAACAAAATCTACCTCCATTAAAGCTTTAAAGAAGGTATTCTTGTAATGATGGCTGATTGGGTCTCATTGTGTTTTACAATGACTTCTATCCTTGTTTGTGATGCGTGGTGTCAGCCTGCTAAAGGGGACCAAGCTGTAATGCATGTCACTTTAAACCTCTAAATTTTTGATATGCTTGTTGTCTCTGATTACAGGTGAGAGCATGAATGCGGTCCCCCTCCACCAGGAAGTATGCAGCTGAGACAACGATACAGCTTGCCCCCAAGTGTATGTTGCATAGACTGTTGACATCATCTGTATGTTTTCCATGTGTGAAATTGTCCATTTTAAAACAGCTATTTATTTGTGATAGATGTTGAAACCATTGAAGAATGTATGTTTTACACCATTTCAAGTCTGTGACTTTGCATTAAAGGTTGAATATGTAGAATGAGCATAAATCGCCATCTAGTGCCTCAAGATCGAAGTCGCAACAACAAAACATTATTCCACCACTGAGGTTGCCAGGTTGGTCGGAACCGGCCCAGTAACCCATCCCCTCCGGCAAAACACACCATAAAAACAAGTATTAGAGGAGTTTGACTGACAGTTACCGTTAGCCGGTACAGCTAAGTAAACATGAAAGTTAGCTTACTGATCAAGGAGAAACGTAGCCATTTGGGCGTGCGATTTAATGTCGTTGAACTCCTTCATCTCAGTCCATAGAGTGAATGATTGGCCCATGACTGTTTTTTTTGTCCGTCTCCGATCATTTAGCTGCTGGGACAAATAACACCCCCTTCACTGAGGCTCCAGTAGCTGCACCTGCAACCTGCAATGCCCGCCGCTATTAGCTGGTACAATGTAAACAGAACGTGACAGAAGTCATTGTTAAACCTGTCAATGTTTAAAAAAATATTAATTCAGACAAAATATATATTTTTTTAAATGGAAAAGCAATACTTTCGTTCTTTACCCCTCAAAACGCCCCTTGGTGTATTATTTAAAAAAATATATATATATAACTTTTAATAAAGATTCTACACAACCAACCTTTAAGTAAATGTTTTTTGATTGTTAAATGATTTCCAAATAAACACATCTTACTTTAAGATGTGTGAGAATGCTTTGTCTTTTCTAAAATGCTGTTTATTGACATTTGTCACTTTTTTCTTTATAAATTCCTTTATGCAGCTGGGACTCTGATTAAAAATAGTTCAATATTTCTGAGAAAAATTTACCTTCCTGTTTCTAACTTTTCCATGGCCTGCGGCACTGGGCAGCTTCCCGTAGGCAGCTTCCCGTAGGCAGCTTCCCGTAGGCAGTTTCCCGTAGGCAGCTTCCCGTAGGCAGCTTCCCGTAGGCAGCTTCCCGTAGGCAGTTTCCCGTAGGCAGCTTCCCGTAGGCAGCTTCCCGTAGGCAGTTTCCCGTAGGCAGCTTCCCGTAGGCAGCTTCCCGTAGGCAGCTTCCCCGGCCGCCACCCATTCTTTTTTCTGTCACTCTCGCCACACAACGCGCAGTGCATGACGGGAAGATCTTAAAAACCGTTACGTTTCTGCGGTGCTTTTACACCAAACATACCGGGAAAAAGGTGGTTTATTGGTATTTAAGAACATTCAATTTTCATGTTGTGTATTATGAATATAATGTGTAAACCGTCACAGAGAGTAGCTTGTCCCAGAAGTAGTCCTCTGTCTCCGCCCACTTTGCTTTATTTACCTGTCAGGGGAGACTCCATGATCACGGAGGTGGGTCTTTCATGGGGACAGAAAAGTGCGGTGGTGGGCAGTCATCAACTGTATTAAAGAAGGTATTTGGAAATGCAGAAACCTAACTGCTTTTAAAAATGTCTCTATTCCAGCAGATTCTGTGGCAAAGGTTGGCAGGGATTACATCATAAGAGACAGACTGAAATATGATGATAAAAAAATGGAAAACTGGTGGAAAATAGAGACGATTCCCGTTGCTTTGATGGACAATTCTTAAAATGAGGGAAAAAATGAAATAGAATAAAATAAAGCTGCATGGATGTCTACTTAATCTCTATGTGTCTTTCACTGGAATGTGTGATGGCAGATGTAAATGTGACTCACTGATTAGGAGTTTTATTGGTGACTGGATGTTGTAATTGAATTAACCCATGTATGGCTGCAACTCTTTTCAAAGTTCTTAGCCGAAGTGTAACTGTTGGTGACGGGATATTGTTATTGTGTGATTTATGTATGAATGTAATAATTTTGACTGAATTTAATAAAGGCTTCTAAAAAGTGAAAAGCGGGTCTTCCATGGTGAGGCACGGCCATTGTACTGGGGCTGTCTGACCCGTGCATATTCCTCAAATGTGGGAATCTCGACTGCAGAGTTTGTGGTAGTGGGGGACTGCGTGCGCGCTCTGCCCCTGCGATGATGTTCAAAGATCAAACATTTACCTGGAGTTCTAGTTACATCTGATGACGTATGCGGAAGTACCTCCAGTCGATTACCTCATAGACCAAATCAAATGTAAACGTGACTGTTGTGTGTCTTTCCATTAGAGGAATATACGTATTAGGTAGAGTTCACTTCAAAGCGTATTGTTTATAGTCATGTAGATGCCAAAGTGTGTTTTTACTGTGGGGATTGGTTCAAGATAGTTAATCTGTCATGCAACATTAACAGTGAATGTTTCAGTCTAAGTATCAAAGAAGAATGTAGAATAAAGATCGATATGAACAAAGCTGGACATGAAATAACAAAAACCATACTGTACATGTAGAATAAAAATGTGAAATAAGAGTATTTATGCACATTATCTCCATCACCCCATAAAGCAGAAAATACACACGTTCAAAATCCATTTTCACCATGCTTTTCAGAGTCTGTGAATGATGTGAACTACACGTTTATGAAGTTTTCTGTTTAGATGCGTCAATGAGGCGTTTTCTAAGGCTGACTTTTACTGACTGTTGGAGAAATGTACGGACGCAAACAGACAAAGTGTAGTAAAATAAACACCTAAATGTGTAGTTTGGATGTTTTCTTTCCACATGTTGAAGTAAAAAGGCCCAAAATCTCAAAGGTCATATTTAGGTTTTAAACAGTTGCTGACGCTGAGGTGTGACGGTGTGTTTGACTACTTTTCTGTCATTATGAACAATTCATCAGTTAAATGAGAAAGTTACCCACAGTCTAATCTATAATGAAAAGAATCATCATTTGCAGCCTCGTACAAACTTTTTATATTATATCATTTTCCAGATGTGTTTCTTTTTGTCATTTTTCCAGATTTCCATCAATAACATGTTTGCTCACATGGCTCTCCTGACCTCTTTTAGTGACATTAACTGTGCAGTTCATAGTGTGGTCCACACTTTTGTCACCAGGTGGCGCTGTTGCACCAGGATTAAATGCTTCAACAATCCGAGAGAGGATTCATTTTACATTTGGCCCCTTGTCCTAATTTTTCTGCCTTTTTGGCAGCCCAGTTTTAAAGAACTGTTGGGAAAGTAACTTGTAAATGTGACAGATTATTATTAAGAGTAGGTTGAATTTCTTACTAAATGTTTACTTTACATTTCCTGGAAATGAATATTGGATAAGTTAATGCGGGGTTTTCTGTTTTACAAGACATTAGGGAAGGAATTCAGAGGGGAAAGTATGTGTTGTGAGCCGTTTGGTGCAAAATCAGTGCACATAGAAAAGGTCTATTTCCATTTCAGCTCTTAAAAAATGAGATAAAGAGACCGAACTCCATTTCCCATGATGCTTTGTTCTCACTCCGCAGTGATGTGGGGTGTGGTGTTTGAATGACTGTGTGTGTGTGTGTGTGTGTGTGTGTGTGTGTGTGTGTGTGTGTGTGTGTGTGTGTGTGTGTGTGTGTGTGTGTGTGTGTGTGTGTGTGTGTGTGTGTGTGTGTGTGTGTGTGTGTGTGTGTGTGTGTGTGTGTGTGTGTGTGTGTGTGTGTGTGTGTGTAGGAGGGGAGCTCCGTCTCTCCGCACAGACCGAGAGCCGCAAACCCAGCTCGGGTGCATCAGTGAGCGGAGGACCGGAGGATGCGGTGTGGCGGATCTACCGGGCGTCGATATGAGTGCGTTATCTGATTCAAATGTCTTAATTGTCGGCGTTGTTGGATCTTTTTTCACCGAGTGAATCTGGACGTGGACCTGCAATGGAGCGTCGATCCAACGCGTGAGAGCTGCTGACCGTGTGTGAGCTGATGTAACAGACAATAAGGAGAGGAGAGCAGACATTAGACACAGTGGCAGTCCATTATTTGTGTTGGTAATTAAAGGAATCAGTGTTAAGGTCATATATGATAAACAAGCCATCCTGAATTTGTCATTAATTATTTAAAAAAAATGGTTACACAATTCCCAGTCAGACAGGAGGCTGATTAAAGGCACCATTAAGATTATTTAGCCTTTTTGGATTTAAATGATTTAAGTCGTTCTTTTGTTGCCGACAACAAGAAACAAGAAACCAGTCATGTCAAAAAATAAGAGCAGCGAGTCTGTGAAGGTGGTAGTTCGATGCCGTCCTTTGAACCGGAAGGAGGAGTCCAACGGGCCTGCAGGGGGCGTAGTGAAGATGGACCTGCGGCTCGGACAGGTGATCCTCAGAAACCCCCGAGCGTCAGCCAGCGAGCCCCAGAAAACATTCACATTTGATGCCGTTTACGACGCAACCTCCAAACAGCGAGATCTGTACGACGAGAGCGTGCGGCCGCTGATAGATTCGGTACTCGCGGGGTTCAACGGCACCATATTTGCGTACGGGCAAACCGGAACTGGGAAGACGTACACCATGCAGGGGGCGTGGTTGGACCCGGAGAAACGGGGCGTGATCCCCAACGCCTTCGATCACATCTTCACCCACATCTCCCGCTCACAGTCCGATAAACAGTACCTGGTGCGGGCGTCCTACCTCGAGATCTATCTGGAGGAAGTTCGGGATCTCCTCGACCCCAACCACGGCAACGCCAGAGCCCTGGAGCTGAGGGAGAGTCCGGAGTCCGGGGTGTACGTGCGCGATCTCACATCGTGCGTGTGCAAGAGCATCAAGGAGATCGAGGAGGTGATGAACGTGGGCAACCAGGCGAGGGCGGTCGGGGCGACGGACATGAACGAACACTCGTCTCGGTCTCACGCCTTGTTCTTGATCACAGTGGAGTGCAGCCAACCCGGACCAGATGGGAGGAAACACATCCGGGTAGGCCGCCTCAACCTGGTGGATCTGGCTGGCAGCGAGCGCCAAGCCAAGACGGGCGTCCAGGGAGAGCGCCTGAAAGAGGCTGCCAAGATCAACCTGTCCTTGTCGGCACTGGGGAACGTGATCTCAGCACTGGCCGATGGCCGTAGCGGCCACGTGCCATACCGGGACTCCAAGCTGACCCGGCTGCTGCAGGACTCTTTGGGCGGGAATGCAAAGACCGTCATGGTTGCCACTTTAGGCCCGGCGCCCCAGCACTACGACGAGACTCTCACCACCCTCCGCTACGCCAACCGGGCCAAGAACATCCAGAACCAGCCCAGAGTCAACGAGGATCCCAAGGACGCTCTGCTGCGCGAGTTCCAAATGGAGATCGCTCGCCTTAGGGCTCAGCTCCACCACAGGAAGTGGAGGAGCAAACAGAAGAAGGAGCAGGTGGACGGCGAGGGCTGGGAGAGAGACGGGGATGAAGAGACGGATGGCGAGGAAGAGGAGGAGGAGGACGAGGTGGAAGCTGGAAATTATGTCAAGCTGGCAGAGCAGCGGTTGGAGAGGGAAAAACAGGACATCAGAGAAGATCAGTTCATGTTGGCTGACGAGAAGCAGAGGCTCCTGGGAGAGAAGGAGAGGATGATGGGAGATCTGAGGAAGGAGCAGGAAGCCACCGAGCAGCTGACCGCCAAGTACAAGGTGAGAGCTCAAACTCGTGGGTCGTTCAGTCATCCCAAACATATAAAATATACATACATGAACAGATTCAAATGTCATGAAAACACAGATTAGGACAAAACTACAAACAAGACAACTACCCAGGATGCTCTCATATTCAATAACAATAATGATGTGAATGAAACTGAAGGTCGTTTAACAGCAAAAATACAAACTTGAGCTTCATTTTCTCAATGAACCAAAAGCTCTCACACACACACACACACACACACATCCAAGTCAGATTAAGGACATGATGTCTGTGGGATTATCATGTGTGATAATCTGATGATCTGTTATCAAGAGACATTACGGGCAGCAACACTGAGAGCTTCATATCTAATTACAGCTCAGTGTGTGCAGATATTAGTGAGAAAGAAACTCTCTACATTAAAGGGGCCTTGAGTAATGTACTTCTCCGTAACGTTGGGGGACTTCTGGAGACGGGTTTAATCTGACTTTTTGTCCTTATTGTGGATCCAGCACTTAAAAAACTGCATCTAAGTTTCCATCTTCAGCCTGACATTTCCTGCACTGATTTGCATCGGTGGATTTGAATTTCCCTAACCAATCACAAGAGATTTCCCCTCCGAGCCTGCTGACGTGTTGTCTGCTAACTTGAATAGGGGTAGAATAATAGACTTTCAAAAATGTTATCAGACTGCATCAATCAGATTCTGACAGTTAAATGAGTCATCTCGCTGAGGTCGTGACGCTCAAATATGTATCTACCATTTTACAGCTGCAACAGCAGCGACCGTACGGTAGCAACGGAGTGGACTACAGCCTGTGACGTAAGCATGTTTAACTAACTTGTTTGTCATTGGACAGTGATGTAAACACACACAGCTTTACAATGTTAGTCCTCTTCCAGGCTGTTCTCATGCATTTGAAAGTAATGCGCACTTATTCGTGATTTTCCACGCATTTATTTTGTGTGTATTCCACGCATTGAAAGCAGAAGTCGTAGTATACGACTTTCACCAGGCGAGCGGGGGTTCGTTTCCTGTTGCCGTATATTTATTATTAAACCAAATCACCAAAAACCTTTTTTCAAATCCTAACCAAGTAGCTTTCCTAATGCCTAACTGTCACTATTTGTAGACTGAAACCGGTCACTTAACGGTAGCTTTGGTGCCTAAATCTTACCAGCACCAAATGCAACCTTTGTGGCCCACTTCCGTCGCCATCTTGCGGTCAACCTTTCACCAAGAAGATATCATACGGATTTGTGTGCAGAATGATATCCTACGAAACTATTCATGAGAATAGGTTGACCGTGGCCTGTTAGCTCATCTTTGTTTTTAACTGCAGAAACCTTGGTTTGATGTCACAACGCTAGACAAATCGGTCACCTCTGTGGAGTGGGCGGAGTCTAAGGTCTCGACCCAGGAGAAGCCGATGCCCTAAGTTACACATCCCCGGCCTTCACATATTCACTCTTATTCATCATTAAACAAAACAACTAAACATATTCACTCTAGACTAAAGAGAAAGACTTTCTTTGGCATACACTTGTGTATTTGGTCCCATTTGAACTGCAATACGTCTGTTCTAGCGGCCTCTTTGGCGGTAAGATGTAACTTTGTTCCTGTGGAAACCGAACAGTGTCAACTGTGTGTCGTCAGTATATTTGTGTTTTTGCTCATTGTGATGTCATTTCTTGGGGTACCTTCAAATGCTTCACATCCCTAAAATCTGTACAACCTAAGCTGAAAGGTTATCATAGTCGTTAAATCATAAAAACAAATTAAAGTATTGAAATTGTGACATTGTGACATTGTTTTCATGAAACGTTACTAAACCACACAAAACAAATTGATCCAAAGTACACACATGAACAAAATATTTCTTAACTCTATAAGTTATCTGAACTATGTACATTTTTTTGTTTTTGAGAATATAAAGGCGTTTTGATCATCTACAATTAAAGTTGTAGTCCGTTAGAATTGAGATACGTTCTTTCTAGCGGCCTCTTTGGTGTTAAGATGTAACTTTGTTCTTTTGGAAACCGAACTGTGTTGGCTGTAGATTGGCAGCTCTCACCTGCAGGGATGCGGTGTGATGCCTTCACATGCTCCACACTGATAGGAGGTCCGAAGAGAGAAGGGCGACGATGTAAAAGGCATTGCTAACTGTGTAGAGCATTTGATTTTAGCGTAGGAAAGTCGCCACAGAAACTCAGACCGTATTTCTCAGCAAAGCAGCAAATACAAACACTTTCCTTGGTGGGTTGTATGATCAATCACCATTGTTTTCACTCACAACTTTAAAACTGAGGTTTTGCAACAGACGTACGACGCCATGACGGGAAAGACAGACGCCTCAGCTTTCTTCTGCTCTCACTGTTATGGTTTTTATTTTAGATAGTTTTATAGAGTATCGTGTAAACATCAAGCGCTCACAGGAGGTCCATTTTTAACAGCTAATCTCTACATAAGAACTAGTTTGTGTGGTGCAGCCTGGTTTAATAAGTGGTTTTTGTGAGTGTTTGTGTCCCTGCTGCCCTTTCTCCAAAGTCAGTCACAGTCTCATATGTCCAGACAGGAACTGGTGACCAATGTAGCTTAAAATGTCAGTGTTCTCTCTCTCTCTTTCTCTCTCTCTCTCTCTCTCTCTCTCTGTCTCTCTCTCTCTCTCTCTCTCACACACACACACACACACACACACACACACACACACACACACACACACACACACACACACACACACACACACACACATAGGCAGCAATCAAAGACTGAGTCAGAGCTGCATTAATGACTTGCTCTGATTCATGGGCATATCCAGTTGATAAGTCAGCCATGCAGAACCACTGAGTGACGACAGTCTATAATAGTGTAGCTGCAGCCTGGACCATCAAACATGAGACACTATCAGTTCACCGAGCTGCAGAGGCTCTGATGTGAGGAAATGAGAGGAGGAAAATACATGTTGAGTGTAGGAACAATAGAAGAGCAGGTGGAGGTTGAATCCCTTCTAATATCCTTTGTTTCCTGTTATCAGTTTAGTTGTTTCTGTGCATTTTGGGAACAGCGTTGTGCTTTAAATTCACTCCCAGAGTGCCTTCAAGAGGTAATATACAGTCTGTGTAGGTGGTAGTGTTATAACAGAGAGAGATTCTCCAGTTTAGAAAAGGTTACAGCTAAACCCATATCTCAAAACACAGCATACATTGTGGCTGCATTATATTCTGGTCTACTGAAGCTGACAAATTGATCGGGTTGCCTCCTTTACAATGGATTTCTTTAATGTAGGGCGGTGCAAAAGGATTGAGATTGACACTGTATATATATGTGCATCTTACTTACCTGTGTTTAACATAAAAAATAATATTTCCGATACATTTGGGTGCAAAATAAGATACCTGCGCCCTCTCTCTTTTTGTCTTTGGTTGAGTCTTTGTCTTCTACCCTTTTTAACATGGAAAAAAATGTTAAAAAAAACATACTGTATATTGCCAATATATCATACTCAGTAATAAAATAACAATTTGTACCCAAAAATGTAACATATATTGCCAAGAAGTAATCTTTTAACAGTGCTAAAATACCTTTGTACCCAGAAATACAGAAATTATTCCTAGAAATCATTTACAACACACTGCTTAAATGCTAAAATGACAACATTAGCTAATGACGGTCCATAGCTGTGTATTTATCTTATGTAATAAATGCACACTACAGCATAGACTGAAAAAACCCATTTCAAAATCCTTCAAATCGTCGGAAATGTTGTTGTGCGTAAGCAGCACTCGTGCCAACCTTCAGTAAACCGTGTACGCGCTCTCTGCCTCTTCTTCAGGTTGTTCTTTGCTCTGAGAGTGAAGGTGGAGTTGTGGGAAAGTCCCAAGAGACGGAGCTAATGCACATCCTGATGCTGTGCCCTTCACTCACGCTGCTTTCATGTATGTTTCTGTCTCTGAGGCGTCTCATATTTCTTCCATCACGTTGTCCTCCAAAAGCGCCGTGGGGCTAACGCTGTTTTGTGCTAAATCGTATATCTTCTGTGATCACACAGAGCAGTTCAGAGTGTCTTTGCTACTGTGTGTGTGTGTGTGTGTGTGTGTGTGTGTGTGTGTGTGTGTGTGTGTGTGTGTGTGTGTGTGTGTGTGTGTGTGTGTGTGTGTGTGTGTGTGTGTGTGTGTGTGTGTGTGTGTGTGTGTGTGTGTGTGTGATGCTGACTGTGTGGCTGCTGAGTGAAGTCAGTGCTGACAATCAGTAAAAGTCCTTCTCGTTCCCCCCTGGAGGAAGATGATTAAGGACAAGAAGTATTTCCTGCCTTCTGATGCATCGGTCGGTTATGTTTGTCAAGCAAGATGCAAGTTGTTTGTTCCAAGATGCAAGCCCGGTGATATTATCTATTTTTCTTGTCAACAAAACCCACAATGAGTAAACAAGATTAGGTAGAAACTTGGTCACTAACCTTGTAAGTGAATTCCTGGATATTAAATGTTGATCTTCAGTGATCCCAGTAATATTTGGTTGTTGTGTGTTAGGGATGCCACGGTTCTTAATATAATGTTGAACTGCACCGTAAGCCACCCACGGTTCAATATGCACTTGTGAACTGAGGTTTTTTGCTCTGTCTGCGCTTTAGAGGAGCACTTGAATGAAACATTCATTCATTCATTCATCTTCAACCGCTTATCCCGGGGTCGGGGTTGCGGGGGGTGCTGGAGCCGATCCCAGCTGACATCGGGCGTGAGGCGGGGTAAACCCTGGACAGGACGCCAGTCTATCACAGGACACATAGAGACGGACAGAGACAGACAACCATTCACACCTATGGGCAATTTTAGAGTCATCAACGAACCTAACACCTGCATGTCTTTGGATTGTGGGAGGAAACCGGAGAACCCGGAGAAAACCCATGTCTACTGAAACAGAACCGAAAGCAAGGAACCAAAACTGCTAACTGTATTGTTGTTCAGAAGTAGCAAATCCCATTACATGGTTAAGCAACGTTTGAGGCAAATAATTGATTTAATGAATTCAACAATATAATCATGCAACATAGTGTTCTGGATTATTCATCTAAAGCCAGACAAACCCAGTCACTAGCAAAGAATGATATGCATTTTACGTTTCAGCAAACCACAGAAACGTTTGCATCTTAACGCTTCTACACCGTTCCCTACTCATCACAGTTTTTGAGGCTCCACAGGTGCAGATTTAAACACATAGTTAATTGTGTGATTTAAAACAAAAAATAGTAATGTTACTTATGTTTAGGCATCAAACCGAGATAGTTAGGTTTAGGGAAGGAATTGTGGTTTGGGTTGAAAGAAGTATGTGTGTTATTTAATTAAGTTTCACTTTGAGATGGGACATGTCACATGTTTTGGTCACAGGTCAGTTTTATGTGATAAAGAAGTGGACAAGGAACCCTTTATGTCCATTTGAAGACTTTAGATCAGTGCTGTTGTCACAATTCAGGCTCTAAAATCAATGTTTGTTGTTTTAAAAAAGGGAGGAATTCTAAATGGATAACTGGTCAAATGTTCGCTCGACGTCACATAATCACATAATATATTACACAATATGCTGCATAACACGTAACAACTTCCTTATTAGTGTCCATGATCCTACAGCATTTACAGTCGAATCGATCATCGTGCCCAGCTTTCCTCTGATTGGCTGACGGGGATATTAGCCCACCAATCACAGCAATGTAGCCTGCAGGTTTTTCCTCTCGCTGCATCAGTTAACCAATGAGAGAGCTGTTGCTAGGCAGAGACAGAGAGAGAGTCAGAGGGGAAACATGAGCTCAGATATAACCAATTATAGATGAAATCAGATTTCTCCTCTTCCCTCTCTCACACCGACACAAACACACACACACACGAACACACATGTAAGTAGGTCAGGAAACAGCCTTGTGAAGCTGCGTTGGGTCAGCTGGTGTTTCTGCAGGGTGCTTTTCGCCAACTGGCCTCCAAGGTGCAGCGCTCCATCTGTGGACTGTTGAAATGTTGGTGCAACTGTTGTTCAGCTGTTGTCTGCTCGGCTGGAGGTTCCCACCAGCTTCAGTCACAGCTTTGGAAGCAGAAGTACTCAGTGGGACCCGACCCATATTGGATCTTTGAGAGAGAGTTTAGAGTCAGAGTCAGTGTGGAGAGCTTCTCTGCTGCATCCGACCCTCCGGTGGACTATTCTTAGACCCACTTTTCTGGGTCAAAACTGTTAACGTCTCACTTCTTCTGTCTCTTCTGTCTTTTTTTAAAAATAGTATCTGTTGGTCCTGATAGATTTTCACCTCACTAACTTTAAAATACAGTGATTTGCTTCTTCATCTCACTTTCTCTTGGTTTATCTGTTTCTCTACCTGCTTTTATGTCTCATTTAAACTCTGATATGTGTTGTTCATTAGAGACGTTTTACTTTCCCTCAACCTGCCTCGTCTACTATACTTTGTTTAGGGATTTTCAGCTTTTCCAGGAATGGATTTTCCCCCCAGAGAAACAGCACAGTAAAAAATAGGACATCTTAATGCATCTTAAATTAAATGTCTGAGGCAAAACTGGTTTAAAAAAATGCAAATTTGGGTCAGACTGTAGAGTTTGAAGCCTAATTTATGGTAGCAGGAAAATTATATTTGTAGCTTATAAAAATAAATAATTCCTCCATGGCAAGTTGCCCAGACAAAGTGTGTGTGGGAAACATTTGGCTATTTATCCGATTTGTTTGATCTTTTTTGTAAGACGCTGAACACAAATTGTCTGGCTTTACAGCAAACAGGAGGATAATTGAATCCTGTCAGATGAAAAACTATTACTTTTACTATTCTGTGTCTATATATTTACTATTTTTTTTTATCATGAATGTCTTTGCTGTCTTTTGTGTTTGGAGGAAATTGCATTAAAGCCTTTTCTACATCCTGCCAGCTGAAGTTCAGAGCGTATGGTCGACAACAGTGACACTCACAGACCCACACATACATACGCGCACGTACACACTCTGTTTCTACATATCAGCTTTCTGCAACATACAGTAGATGTGCATTCAAGCATGCTGAATGTGTACACACACACACACACACACACACACACACACACGTACCACGTCATGGATAGAATGACTATTTCCTGTTTATAAAACTGACTTCCTGTCTAATTAGAGGAGGAAAAGGTCTGGATGGAGAGGGAGAGGCCTGTGTGCGTGTGTGTGTGTGTTTGTGTGTGTGTGTGTGTTTGTGTGTGTGTGTGTGTGTGTGTTGAACAGTAAGAGCTCATCGCTGCTCTCCATCTCTCAGCGTTGAAGGCTGCATCGTTGAAATATTGATGAATCAACTCTCTGTGTGTTTGTGATGTGATCAGTGGAGAAAACACACCCTCCCCTGTCTCTCATACAAACAGACACAGACACACACAGAAACGTCTGCATGTAAAAATACATATATATATGTTTATCTTGGATGGATGAGAGATGTAACCACTGAAGCTTCATAAAATATACAACACAATTAGTAAGCCTTGGAATAATTAATTTAACCATTTTTTACAAGCTGGGTAAAGACTTTTAAGTGCAAAATTAATCAAAACGGACCTTTGTGTTAAAGAGTACTCAATGCTCTTCGTCTTTTTAATTCCACAGATTCTTCTTCCTTGTCTGGCGTCTATATTACCATGAATGCAACGGCATCAGTTAGTGCTTTCCAAAAGCATGCACAAAGAAAATCGCTGTCCGATCTGGCCCCGCTATGGTTAATAGAGTAGAAATGAAGTCATTGTAGTAAAACGGGAACATGAACTTTGACTTCATGCTTTGAGGAAAAATAGTTCTCTGATTTTTGCATGTGTGTCCTCAGTTTCATTCTGGCGGGACAAAAGGATGTGTTTCCGGGTTCATTCTGGTCTTACGTTGTGGCCGACTGAGCGTGTTTGGATGCAGGAGATGACCGACAGAGAGTGAATGGTAAAAAAGATTTGAGGCTTTAAGTTGTGGCTTCTTAAGTGGTTTTTGCATCGACCAGGACTGATGTGAACCAGATGACCTTTGTTCTTCTACGTCTGTCTTTCATGTTCAGTTTCATTTTACTTCTTCTTCTTCTTCTTCTGTGTCTCTGTCTCTTCCCAGTAAGCTTCCTGTCTCTCTGCTGCACACACAAGAGCTGCAGTGGTCACATTGTATTTATAACCTGGTCGCTCCCAGCCGGCTCAATATGCAACACTTCCCATTCTCTTCCCTTTTCCATCAGGAAGTGGATCAGTCACAGCACACTTATGGGCAGATTATACACACACTCACAAATATGCAGGCGAACACACACACACACACACACACACACACACACACACACACACACACACACACACACACACACACACACACACACACACATTGTAAGATATAAAATCAGAGTTATTGATGGAGCATTTGAGAAACAAAAATGATTTCTGAGCCTGCAGAGGACAGATATGTAGATACAAGAAGGTTTAGAATGACATTATAAAGAAACTGAAGCTCTACTGTGTGTGTGTGTGTGTGTGTGTGTGTGTGTGTGTGTGTGTGTGTGTGTGTGTGTGTGTGTGTGTGTGTGTGTGTGTGTGTGTGTGTCTGTGTGTGTGTGTGTGTGTGTGTGTGTGTGTTTGTGTGTGTGTGTGTGTGTGTGTGTGTGTGTGCCTGGAATGACTCAAATGACAAGTGATTCATCTCTGGTCGAAGGTCATTCGGACCGTTTACTGAGTCATCGCTCCTCCTCCTCCTCCTCCTCATGTCATCTTTTCATCTTCACCTCTGTTTCATCAGCTCAGATGTGAAAAGGCTGCTCTACCTGAACATTAAAAACATGAGTCTGTCGCTGGAGCCAGTGACTCCATGACTGCGGTGAATTAACTTGAATTAACGTGAACTCAATTGTGAAACAAAGCAGGATAACATCTGAGATTTAACGTTCATTTTTTACCTTGGAAACGAAATAATCTTGCCACGTGGTACATTTAGTAGCTGTTTAGAGCTTTCAATCTTATGACATGATCTTCCTCAGTGGAGTTTACCATGAAAATATACGTTACTGCCGAAATACACATGCAAAGCGGAGCAAAGCCCATCCGATATAATCAATTAAAGCTGTTACACGGACCACAGGGAGCTGCTGTCAGCTCTATTTTTATGCAGCTGGTTGTATAATTTCCATCTATGCACAGCTACCAATGTTTAAATACCTCACTGTACCAATGTAAGGCTGCAGAGCAACCATGTGAGTGTTTTTAAATTTCACATCAAACAAAACAGTGTGCATCCATGATCCGGGAGCTGAAACGACCCATTTAATCAATTCAGTAAAGCAAGATGCTCAACTCTTCCTAAACCTTATTTAGGAAGAAAATAAACCATTGCATTGTTGATTAGTTTTCAGGATAACCAGGGGATTTGCATGCAGGGCAACAAAACACTGTTTGGTTTTAATTGGATGTTGCTGCATTTGTGAATTGGTGTCATTGGTGTTTTGACACAGTTTCATGAACCCAGTGGATCTACTGAAGTTGAAACATGAATATGCATTTTCTTTACTAGATAATAGTGCAATGTACTGTATGTGCCTGGTTAAATGTAAAGTGTCGAGTTGTCCGTTTAAAGTCATAAAATCCTGCATGTAAAAGATTCATCAGGCCAGACTATCGGGGGGAAGAGACATGGGCATGCATGAGGGAAAACCTGTGACATGAATAAGCCCTTTAATGAAGCTGAAAGAATATGACAAAACACAAAGAGCAGCAAACCACACACACACACACACACACACACACACACACACACAGGAGAAAAACACAGCTCAAACAAAGAGTCTTTCTGTAAAGACCTGCTGCAGACGCATCTTCTCTGAAGGACTCCACTGTACTCTGCATGAGTCTGAGTCTGTGTGTGTGTGTGTGTGTGTGTGTGTGTTCGTAATAAAGAATGTATAGGCTTCACACAGTTGACACACACACACGCACACACATTCTTTTTGTATAAAGTCCTGAGACTGGAATGTGGTCAATACAAAATGGCCGTGGCCCCTGTTTGCCCTTCGCTGGCCCCTTTTTTCTCTCTTTTTTTTTAAACAGATTTTCTCCATATCCTGTTTCTTGTCCCTCATTCCTTCTTTTTCTCTACCTTAACTTTAGATTCCTGCCCTCAGGACATACAGTATATATACGTTTATATATATATCATGTGTGTGTGTGTGTGTAATTCACCGTCATGACAGATTGCATCACGGTGACCTCAGGCATTTAATCTCCATGGTTACCCGAGGCATTAAAATGATAATGATTCTTCATCAGAGTTAAAGGGATACTTCTGTTTTTTTAAAGCTGCAGTCGGCAAGATTTGTTTCAACATATTCACTGAAATCAACACTATGCTTTGATAGAACAACATAAATCAGCAGGTTTTAGAAAAAAACTCGCCTCTACGTGCCTGTTGTTTGTTTTGCTGTGTCATCCTGTCCACTCAGCACAGTTCACAGTTCGTGCACACGTCCACAGATCCCCCCTCCCCGTTTGCGCATGTTACAATATCACATGCACACGCCTCAAGCTAGGCACACGCTAAATGAGGTAAGCAACGCTATCTATGAGTAAGTTAGCCAGCCTACCTCTGTGTAGCTTGTACTATCCTTTTGATCGATGCTGAAGAGACGAGCGCGTTCACAGTTATCTGGTGCACACGCACTGACGAGCACTTGATGGGAAGGAGCTGAGGGTGGTGGGGGAGGGGCGTGAGAGTTGTAAACATTTGAAATTTGAGTTAACTCGATCTGCCAAACTTGCCGACTGCAGCTTTAAGTTGGGTTGTGTGACATAAGTTTAAGTGTACGCTATATTGAGAATATTTTCTCCGCTTTATCTTGGTGTCACAGTCCTTTCCTCTGGCACTACATTGTGTCAATGTATTTCTACGCATAACTGCCACAAATGACATTTATTTAACTGAATATGAAAAATTATTACAAACATTCATTCATAGCTGTGGTTTTTGAGCAGGTGAAATGAATTGGAACAATATATCATTATTTGACATCTCCTAATAATTCTAATACTCTGCCTGTTTTCCCTTAATAAAGGTTACTGCTTATAAAAGGAAAAAGAAGAGAATAGAATAAAAAGCCTTTATTGTCATTGCAAAATACAACTAAATATGGAGTGCTACTCATGATGCTATTTAAAATTCATATATTAAAATAATTTGCACACATTTTAATCCAAGTGAGATCAGTAAATGAGTTAACAATCATCATATAAATAATATAAATGAATATGAAAGTGCTTTAATGGATGATATTGAACATGATATGTAATTAATCAGATTCATTTTGCATGTTTGAGCCGTGTTGACTTGACTTGGATTTTACTTGACCCTAAATGACTTAAGTCACGTGTTTACTCGGTTGAGACTAAATGGCGCGAAATTACACAAAAACAAACAAAAAAAAGGGCGTTGGTGGCACTAAATGAAAAGTCAGGAGATCGCTAAAGTCATGCGACTCCGTCCTCTGCAGGACGTTCGTGTCCGTGCAAAACATCAGAAGCTTTTCAACGTGATTCATGTGTGAAGTCCGAGGCGCTACAGAGTTTTAGTCGAGCTCAGCTGGTTGTGGGATGGTGTCATCGTGGATGTTAAACTGACACGTCCAGCTCCGTCTGCTTCATCAGCACAATGTCTACTCCAACACACACACACACACACACACACACACTGTATTTCAGCGGGATTTAGGATTTTATCAGGATCCTCATTAAATGATTCAGAACATCAGATAATCTGGCGTCCACGCAAACCATTAAACATGACAATATCTAAGACATTTACAGTCATAACAACCAAATTATGTTAGAATCACAATATCAGAATATAGCTAACAACAACTTAATCTTATAAACAGTATACTAAAGAAAGAAAGAAAAAAAATGTGTTTACAGGCGTGTGTGAGGTCGATCCATCATCTACAAACCGTTTGTCCCATGTGTCGCGGGGGGGCTGGAACCGATCCCCGCTGACATTGGGCGTGAGGCAGGGTACACCCTGGACAGGACAGTGTTTCTGAGGTGTTCTTTTTAAGACACTGATATAGTGTCAGCCAAAATTACAAGTAAAAATCTGAAAAAGAACTTGATTCAAATTAATGTAAACATATTAAAACACCTTAAAATCTATTTATCTTGTCAATTAAAACTGAAGAATTACGTTATCTTGTAACATTGTGAATTTTTTCCTCTAAATTATGACTTTTCTTGTAAAATAGTTTTTTTTTCTCTAAATATTTAACTTTACTCTCCAAATCTTCTTTTTCCCTACTCTTCAAAACCTTTGCTGACACCAATTCGCACTGTGATATAAAGTAGTTAAGAACATACAGAAGCTGCATTTACACTTGACAGGTTTTTGTTTTTTAGCATTGGTATCTTTATAAAGTACGAAGTATAAATAAAGATTATGTATTTAAATGATTTCTTGAAATGCAGAAGCAGATTTTGAGCGAGCAGGTAAAGCTTCACTGTGCAGCTTATTTCATGGCCACAGCGACGCAAGTTAAGGTTCTTCTTTATTTGTAAATATGAATCCAAATGTTCTGCTTTTCTCAGGCGATGGAGAGCAAACTGCTGGTTGGTGGAAAGAACATCATCGATCACACCAACGAGCAGCAGAAGATGCTGGAGGGGAAAAGGCACGAGATCGCTGAGCAGGTAAACCTGTGTGTTTTGACAGATATAAACACTTTAGGCAGTATCTGAGGCATGTCCGATTGAATTATCGGTATTAGAAAACAACTGCGGTTTCCAGCAACAGAGTGAAGGTAAATCTGTTGAAAAAAAACAGAAACAACAGCAAGGTGACGTGTCAATGAATGCTTTCAGACGCGCAGTGAGAGGGAGATACAGCAGCAGATGTTGGTCCAGGACGAAGAGACGGTGGAGCTGAGAGAGACGTTCACTTCTCTGCAGCAGGAGGTGGAGGCCAAGACCAAGAAACTCAAGAAGGTGAACAACAACAAGTGCTTTTACATCTACGTATAAAAGAATCATGTATATTTACAAATGCAACAGAGGGCGCACAGATGTACATGCACACACACACACACACACACACACACACACACACACACACACACACACACACCTTCTTCTTTTTGTTCCTAATGTCAGTATATCCCTCTTCACCCCTCTATGACCCCTGACCTGGATCCTAATGACCCCCTGCCTCGGACACACTCTTAAATCTCAGTACCTCAAGGTTTGTCCTGCCGTCCCCCTCTCGTCTTTGCTGGACCTTTTCCCTCCGCTCCCTCACTCCCTCTTGCCTCTTCATGCTTCCGATGCTAACCTTTTCTCAAACTGTTCCCTTTCCTCGTCAAATTGCTCAGGATCTGCCACTAAATGCCTCCGTTTTTGCAAAGCCTAAAACAACACTCCGGACCTTGTGAACACCCCTCCCCTTCCCCCGACTCTTCTCACTTCCCGATCCGTTTTTGCACGGCCAGCAGGACTAACCCCAAGTGTGTGTGTGTGTGTGTGTTTGGATGACAATGTGATTAATGATCCTGTGTTGATCTTTGCTCCCTTGATGCCCTTACGTGTGCCATGTTCCCCTCTCGCTGCATAGTGCCATCTCTGTGAGGAAAAGCAGGAGGGTAAAGATCATTAGAGCTCAGAGATGAGTGAAACTTTTAGGTTTAGACGATCAACTGTGAAAAACTTGTCGACAGGAGTGTAGATGATAATCGGGGTCCTTTTTTCACTGAAAGTTGGACTGATTGTGTTTTCAATGCTGTAGGAGATTGTGTCGATAGTAAAAACAACATAAAAGACACCCTGTGGAGTGTTTTGACCACTAGTAGTGCTCTAGAGTGCTTTAGGAATCAGTCCTAAAACATGGAAATTAGTTAGCATTTTTGCCCTTCTAGGTCCTTTATCTCAATGTTTTTTTATGGTTTGTTGCCTGAAATAAGGTCTGTGGTAAACACAAGTCCGAGAAATTTCACCCTGCTTGTGTTTGTAAAAACGCTACAGGGGACAACGTCATCACGCCGAGCACACACAATCAGTTGGAAGCAGGTGACGTTGAAGACGCTCAACTGTCCGTGGTGTAGTTTGATTGTAGCCTTTGAAAGCTCTAAAACTGGTGTTTCTTTGTGATTATCTCCTTGGACAAAACCTAAATCTTTTTTACTGCAGTAATCTAAAATCCTTTGATGAATAAATGGATTTTGGTCAAGTGAACCAGTGTGATGTTAACATCTGAGTTGGAAACAAAAGTGCGCCTCCCTGAGCAGTGTTTATTTGAGTAATGCACCAGAAAACACAGTGAGGTGAGAGTTGAAGCTATTAAACATGGATGTAAACAAAAGATGTGCTTTATGAGGAAGGAAATGCATACAACACGTTTCTATACCTTGAGGATGCACACAATGTGTTTTGGTCAGAAACACTGAATGCAAACAGAAGGATTTGACAAGTATTTTACAAGAAAGCTTCGCAGGACACCTTTCTTCAACATCGGTACCTTCAATACAACATCTAGCAAACCTGCTGCTCACCTGATCTCTATCACAGCGAATTTAAAACAGCAGTTGCACAGAAAAAGTCTCTTTTGTAGATGTGAAACAATGTGAGCTTTCCCATCACTGCTCTGTTTTATAAAGTGAATGAGAGAAACGAAAAGCAGCTACAGTTGAAATGTCATGCAAACCTACGCTGTCGCTCTCTGTCACTGAGTTTAAGCCTTTGAATTAGTCTTTTTTTAAGACTACAAGAAGGAAATGCTTTTGACAACAGTTACACTCATATTTTCCTTTTCAGTCTCGCAGTCTGAACGCAGCAGAGAATTTCCCTTCAGTAATGTAGCATCATGAACATATGCACTGGAATATTTTTTGGATTATTTTAAGCAATTTTTTCCACATCACTGGATGTTTGTGACCGGCTCCTTTTTACTCATCAGATTTAAATTTTTTTGTTTCTTCGCGGCTGCAAAAGCAAATGAAGCGCAGCGTCACCTCTCAGGCTAACTGCAGTCAGGATTAGCCTACTTGTTTTAAAGCCGGTGCAGTCAAAGCATGAAATAGAGCGAAAGCTCAGCGATGCAGGAGGGAGAGAGGGAGAGACAGGGAGAGAGGTCTGCCGCGTTGCCATGCTCCTATTGGCTGTCCATTTCTCCAGACACCAGTGCCTCCAGTGCTGTTGCTACGGGCAACCAAGCTACAGTTCATCAGCGGCTGGATTGCACTGGGCGATATCTCTTCTCCTCACTCTCTCTCTCTCTTTCTCTCTCTCTCTGTTTCTCTTTCTCTCTGCTCGTAGCTGTACGCCAAGCTTCAGTGCATCAAAGCGGAGATCCAGGACGTGAACGACGAGCACGTGAGGAGCCGTCAGGAGCTGGAACAAACTCAGAACGAGCTCACTAGAGAGCTCAAGTTCAAGTGAGTCGAAACTAAACGTGCAGAAGAGTTCAGCAAACACATCACATATGTACACGCTTCATGGGAATGTCGTTAGTGCAAACACAGAGCGATGCTGAGAGAAAGAAAGTGTTAAAATAATGGATAAAAGAGACGAAGTCAAATACAAAACTCAAATGAGACCAGTATATACAACAACTGTTTTGGTGTCTGATGAGCCCTTAAACTTGAACCTGTCCCTCAAATGTTCATTGATCAGAAACATCAGTCAAAATCAAGAGAAGAAGAACATATGTTTACTTCTAAGACGTCAGTTTGGGCAAAGTTTATCAAACCTTCTTCCATTTGCACGAGGGAAACGAATGAGAAACATGCGAACCAAACATGTTCATGTTTTTTTATTATTTTATTTCCATAACATTCCAGTTGACTCATTTTGGTGTTAATTTACTGTTTGTGCACCTTTGCATGCAACTATATATAGCCTAATATGCTTTATCGTGTTTGCCAAATTGCTAATAAATGATGCAAACTGTTTCAGTTCACATGTGAATTTAACTTTTTTAATGTGAAAGATTGCATTTCACTGGTGCTTTTTTTTTGCAATGCCTCATAAATAGCGTTTTGTTCAAACAGGATACACTATATGTACATATACATATATATATATACATATATATACGATATATGCAGTATATCTAAGTGTTTATTGTCTCTGTGTAAAGCAATTCTTTTTTCATCATATTCTGAGGTAAAATATAATCTAGAGGAGGCTCTTAACATGCAAAACCATCAATTTATTTTATGTCCAAACAAAGACAGAAGTGTGAGAATAAAAGAAAAAGAGTGCACAGTTCAGACACCATGCAACTCCACAGTACTGTAAATATAAAGCTGTCTGTTGTGCACATGCAGGTATCTGATCATAGAGAACTTCATCCCTCCAGAGGAGAAGAACAAGATCATGAACAGACTAACCTTTGACCCCGAGGAAGATCAGTGGAAGTTTCAGCCTCTTGTTCCTGCAGAAAGGTCAGTGGAGACGTTGGGAACTCAACAAACTCAAAAATGTGTTTAATCTCCGTCAGGGTTCACAACCTTTGACCTTCCTGCTCTCTGTGTCACTTAAACACCTATTTACATGTTGGCTGTTTTAATTTAGCCACTTTAATAATATAATATAATATATAATATAATTATCTACATTTAGAGGAAGGAATTTATATATATGTAATAAGTGTAATTAGTAAGTAATAAGTGTGTGTGTGTATATATATATACACACCTATACTTATATACGTCCTTCTACTTCTTTTAAGACAAAGATTTCATTTGTTTATGAGAAATGTATCACTAAGTTGTGTCAAAGTTTATCGTTCATTTAATTTCTATCTTTCTTGTAGTTGTTTGCTTTGATGTTCAAAATACAATAGATAGAAAGAAAGAAAAGAAAGAAAAACACAAAGAGAAATAAATCTCTCATTTCTTTAATAGAGGAGCTTCTCAAAGACGCATTTTGTTTCTCAATGATTTCCTCTCGTCTCTTCTTCTACTCAGTAAATCCTCGCAGATGAAGAAAAGGCCAGCATCTGCGGTCGGATACAAACGACCAATCAGCCAGTATGCCAGGGTTGCCATAGCGATGGGAGCTCACTCCAGATACAGGGTAGGTGTGTGTGTGTGTGTGTGTGTGCGTGCGTGTGTGTGTGTGCGCGTGTGTGTGCGTGTGTGTGCGTGTGTGTGTGTGTGTGTGTGTGTGTGTGTGATGCAACTGACTGGATGTGATCACCTGCTGCGGTTAATAAAATATTTGTGTGTGCTGATGAAGAAGATAATTAAAGTAAAAAATTCCACCAGAAATTAAACAATTTAGTATAAAAATATGACCTTCTGTAGGCCGGATTTCATTTAAGGGTTAAGTGGAGGATTATTTGTGTAAAATTCCTTTAATAAGGATCTGATCCAGATGATCCAGAACAGCAAAAGCTTCACCGCATTTAATCTTTACCCTGAACAGAAAGGATTAGAAACTTCTATACTCCGGTGCAAGAGCGTGCAAAGCCTCGTACTGTAAGTGATCTGCAGCCAGTTAAATTGTGTGTGTGTGTGTGTGTGTGTGTGTGTGTGTGTGTGTGTGTGTGTGTGTGTGTGTGTGTGTGTGTGTGTGTGTGTGTGTGTGTGTGTGTGTGTGTGTGTGTGTGTGTGTGTGTGTGTGTGTGTGTGTGTTTGTGTGTGTGCGTACGTGCGTCTGTGCAGGCTGAGAACATCATGTTTCTGGAGCTCGACGTGACTCCTCCAAACACAGCCTCGCTGGATCGTTCAGCGGAGTCGGAGTCGAACCAAAGTCACTCTCTGGACAACTCGCCCACCAAAGACAGAGGCGTCCGGAAGTCTCGCTCCTGGTAAGCCTGGAAAAAGAACATCGCCGCCTCCCTCCAAAGTCCCACCCTCTTTCCCTGCCTAACCTCTGACTCCTCCCCCGACGCTTGCAGTGAGAAGATAAACAGCGCAAGTGAAATAGCTGGTTTGTTTCATAGACTATATAAAAAATGGACATAGCCTCTCCGTCGAGGTCCGTTCTTTCAACTTGATCCAATCATCCTCACCTACGGGAGTCCCCATCTTGTCTGAGTTTGACTCCTCCTCATTTCCTCTTACCAAAAAAGGACATGTATGTGACGTTGGGGGGAGGGAGATACGTCCATATGGCTGACGTATACCTCTGAGAAGAAGTGACGGCCAGCAACTCGCTGTCACTCAAGAGGCCACGCCCCTAATTATTCATAAACTTTAACCTCCAATACAAAAAAATTCACCCTCCTCAGTGTTGTCATGGAGATATGACCTAAACATACAGACTAGAATGTTTTTTTGTACCAGGCCTTAAACAGGTTTAATGATGCTGTGAAAACAGCCTGTTTAACATGGGGGTTAATGACAAGCTGCTCTGTTATGAAACCTGCCCCTAGTGGACACTCAGAGAACTGACGCTTTTGACACATCTGTATTGGATGAACCAGGACGTCGCTGTGGTGGGGGCTTGGTTTGTTTACACTACCGGTGACTCTGACGCTAACGCTAATGTTCCTTGCACAAATAGCATAGTATTACAGAACTATAGTATAGTGATAACTGATTATCACATGTAATGCTGCGTTCTAGGATTAGGCAAACTAAGAGTACCTGTGCAGCAGAAACTCTGCGACCATCTCATCTCTTTTAAGCTCACGATGAAGCTGCATTAGCCTCCTCCATCGCTGGAAAGCAGAGCCCATGTTGACTCGCTTTTCGTCTCTTGGCACATCAGTTCTTCGCCGTTCCTTGCTCTCTTTCACAGACCGCTCTACCGGCAGAGAGGCGCGCTGGAAGGGCCGCTGCGATGAGACAGGCAGGAAGCTCTGCCTGTCTCATCGCTGATTGGTCAGACTTTTATCGGAAGTATATGAGATTTGAATATTGATAAGTTTCAACACCTGGTGGATTTTTTTTCACATTTTAGTCTGCCATACTTTTATTGGGAGCATTTTAAAATCACAAAAGAAAAGTATAAAAGTGCCAGAAAGTTAATAGCTTTAATTGTTTAAAAGGCGGCTTTCTTTGACTTTTTTGACTTTTTTTTCTTTATTAAGGTTGTTGTGTTTGCATCTTTGCTCAAAAGTCAGCAGCCTGGTCGCCAGAAAATAGGTTGCCCTGTACTGTTGTATTTGTTCACCCTACTTTAAATGACTTGTTTGTTTTTTGTATTATCCATTTATTCATCCATAATGATTTTTGGTAACCATTGACATGAGTTAGTCTTTATTTTGTTTGTGATGAACCTGCTTTAACTGTACCAGACAAGTGTAAATGGTTTAGAGTCGATGCATCTCTGAATTGGATTATTGAGGATTAGCCACACCCTCCGCAGGACGTCCTAATCTGATGGTTTATCTCCCATTTTCTCAGCAGCCTGTTAATCTCAATGAAGGATGATCTCATTAACCTAAGATTACACATTATCCATATGTTGATTTAAATTTCTACTATTTCTGTTCTTTTTTTTGCAGGTGCCAGACCCCCAAATCCATCCCTTCCTCTTCTTCTAACGTTTCCCTGGCATCCTGTCACACTGCCACACCCATGACGGCGCAGTAAAAGCTTTAGCGAAGAGGATGCTTTTTTATTATTATTATTTATTTTATTCCTCAGCTTCCCCTTCTTCTTGTTCTTCTTCTTTACCTGCTCTGAAAGACTGAATCCTGAGAGGTGTCGTTAAAGAGTTGTGAACAAGGAAGGAAGTGATCTACAGGACAGGAAACTAAATGACTCACATCACTTCCTCCTATTCAACAGACGTAAAGACCCACCTTTCTTCCTTTTGCATGAGCCGCGGATCATCCTTTTAAAGCAACTGTGTGTGTGTGTGTGTGTGTGTGTGTACAGGGCTGTGCGATTGCCTGTTTGTGACCAATGCGGTCACTGTTTGAACCCCCTGTAAAATATCAGTGTACATATTTCATGTGTTTGGATGGTTTTCCGGGGACAGGTTTTCTGTGTAGAAGTGGGGACAGTCGGATTGAGAGAGAAGAAAATATTGATGTATATTGATGTGTGCTGTTTCTGGTCAGATGAGGTGCTCTGAAGCCTGAATGATGACCTTTTATCACACCTGTTGTCTTTAGTCCTCTGTCTGTCCTCCACAGTGTCTGATTTAAAAGCAAAGCCTTAAAATAATAGCCAAACATTTCTAAGAATGACTTTTATTTATACCAGAGCAATGGGGAAACACACAAGACCCTCATCACTACACAAAAATGTAACCGTAGTAACAACGACAAAAAGTTGGCCGTTAAAATAGTAGTTTGAAGAAAAAAAAACTGAACTCAAGGTCCACTTAAGGGATTGTTCTGGAGCTGGATGGAGATAAGATCAGACTTATCCAGTGAGGAAGACCTTGAAGCAGTTCTACTCAAATTAAAGGTCTTGGATAGAGAGTTGAGTGACCTGCTCACCATTTTCAATGACATTTTTTGTTTGTTTGTTTTGTCTTGAAGGCAAATAAGGTGCATAAAATGTATGAAAATGCAGAAATTTGTATATGGTTCATGTTACTAATGGTTCCAACATTTGAGTGATTGTGTTATTAAAGAGGTTCCAGCTATGTTGTCTAAACTATTACACTTAAATGTAAAAGCATTTGCTGTTAAGTGCAGTAAATATCTGATTTATCACTCAAAGATTCCCCGCTGGATTGATCTCACGAATAACACGTCAATTCGTTAACTCATTTTGCATTGTGTCACAGCGTCTTTATGCTTTTCATGTCTGATTTTACGCCATGTAGTCGCACCATAAAAGAAAAACTTAATTAGGGATGCAGTTACTGATACAGTTACTGTCCGATTATTTTCCTCAATTAATCCATTATTTGTTTGGTCTATAAAATGTCAGAAAACGTTTTTGTTTTTTTTCAAAATGTTCAAGATGACGTCCTCAAATGTCTCGTTTTGTCCACAACTCAAAGATATTCAGTTCACTGTCACAGAGGAGGAAAGAAACCTGAAGATATTCACATTTAAGAAGCTTAAAAAGGAGAATTTGGGCTTTTTAAGCTTCTCTTAAAAAGTTACTCATACATATTCATCGGTTTTCAAAATAGTTGGCGATTAATTTAATCGTTGACGACTAATCGACTAATCTTTGCAGCTCTACATTTTATTTCTGACTTGCATCATATTTTAACCTTATAACCATCTGTGTCAATGTTACAGAGCAGCTGCTTGAAAAACGCTGCGTTCATTTACGTAACAAACGTCTTTTTTTTAAAAACCAAACCACCCTAAACCAACCAACCTTACCCTAAACTTAACCACCTTTTTTGTTGCGTTTGGTTGCCTTAACTTAAAGTTTGTTCGGATTCACAAAACTGCGACTTCACTGAAGCGCCGTACTGTAGTTTGTGACGTCACGGGGTCCTGAAAGCATGATGTCACGCAAAAACTGACGTGCTATTTAAACGCTTTCTCATGCTGAGATCATGTCGTCCCTGTAGTTTGATTAAACATTGATGTTTTATCAGTCGACTTCAGAAGGACACACACTTGTATGATGATGATAAACAGCAGCTGCTTTAAACATTCAGGTCTTTAGAGTGAAACACCTGCTCAGAGGTCGACTGTCTGCAGTCAGGTGTGCACAGTTTGGTGTCACTGGGTTCTTCACTTGCCCGAGGTTAAGAGCAGCACACAGCGGGGGTCAGGCTGACTAATTATCACTGTATTATTCATGCCGCAGATCCAGTTGCAGCTGAACCCCCCAGATGTAAGAAAGCACAGAAACAACATTTATTATCAACGCGCTGCTGATCTGTTCTGTTTTTTTAATCCTTTTTTTTTTTTTTACAATACTTCATAAATGACGTTGTCCAGTTTTGGACCGTGTTAAAAGTGCGCAATATTTACTGCAACCCACTCATTCTAGGGCTGAAAATGTGGATGAATTTACTATCAATTATTTCATCTAGATAAAAGTGTCTGTCTCAAGTTCGCAGAGCTCAAGGTGACGGCTTAAAATTGGTCCAAAGATTCTGATATAAAACAAAGAAAAGTGGTGAATCGTCATATTTAAGACATTAGAGGCAGAAAATGTTTGACATTTTTTACTATTTCACACTCATTCTCACACACTGACGTACTGATAGTCTATCAATCAGTAATTTGAACTAAATAAGAGGGAAAAGGGTTAAAAAAATACCTTCTGTGGTACAAATTGCAGTCAGATGTTTTCAGTGAATATTTTAATTTGTGTTAACCTACTTCCATCACTATCTCAACCGTTTACAGATGCACACGGGTGATTTTGTGTTCAGTCTTCGGTTTCTGGGTACGTAAGTGACCCAGTTTGTCATTTGAACAAAAAAGAAAAGTGTGACTTTAAATGCTTAAAGGCTTCATGAAAATGTGTCTAATGGAGATTCAAACATGTGCAGCTGTACCTTTAATGAAGTGAAATATTTAATACTAATTGAAAAGAGATATTGTACATTTATTTTGGGGTCTTTCAGGCCTCCTTTCAGGGTGCTGTTCATCACATAAAGACTTTAAAATGTTGATATTAAACTAAGAAATAGAGAAATTGGTGTCTACAATGCTGAAATCTGCTCATTTACATGTTGTGAGGTATAATGTTTATTCGCTCCTTGTATAAAACAGCATCTGCCTCAAAACATCCATGAATTATATGATGACGATACCAGGATGTGAATGTGATTGGGTTCAATCATTTAGGAAACAAACAGCTGCTTTTTCAGCCTGTGTTGACTCTAAATTTTGTTAATTCATAAACATTTTTGTCATATTAGTCAGTAAAATTTATTCATGTACGTTTCCCGTCTGTCAAGGCTGAAAAATATTGTGTGTGTGTGTGTGTGTGTGTGTGTGTGTGTGTGTGTGTGTGTGTGAGCGGCCTGTGGGGGCAGGGAGGAGGGAGGAATGCCGATGGAAGAAGGGGGGATGGATGCAGACAATCAGGAAGTGACTGGAGGAGGAGGAGGATACTGAGCTTGTTTCCATGGTAACCTGCCAGTGAAGGGTGTTGGGAAGGGGGATGGACGGACGGACGGGGGTTTGTGTATCTATATGTATGTATGTATGTATGTAACATGGTGGGCCGTCGAGTTGAGCTAATGTCTGGCTGACAAAAAAAAAAATCAAATAAAGATGCTGTCACAGATGCCTGCTGGTCGACCAATCATGTTTAAATATGTATAATCAATAGTTAAATCGTTGTCTCAGGTTATTATGTGTGTGAGAGATCGCCCTCAAGAGCAATAACATTTAATTTTCTTTTATTAGGCACACATACCAGCTATATGGAGGACTGAAGCTGCCAAAGTAAAAATAAATACGTAAAAAGAGAAATGACGCGATAAATAAATCCATATGCCATTACATGTGTCAAAAATAAATGTAGGCATTAATTGATCAAATGTAACATTTTTGTTTTAATTATCTACTTTTTAAAATGTATTTATTTATTTTATTTACCATTTCACCTTTTTGTTTACTTTGCTATTTAATTTCCCCTTTTATTTATTTATAAATTCATTTTATTAGTTTTTAGATTAACTCATTTATTCTTGCATTTACTTTTTATTTCTTTTTTTAAATGTATTTATTAAAAAAAAATGTATGTAGCAATATACACAATAAACTGCAATACAATTATACACCAACTGGATCCTAAACAAAGCAGTCAGTAGGAAGTTAAGGGATTACAGATCGAGTAATGTTCAATGTATTGATATCATACAAAAGCTTCTGCACATAAATGTAAATGATATCGAAAGAAACGGCAAACTTCAGTCGACCGCGAGACTGCGACGGACCAGAAGTCGACTGTGATGGTTGCTTTTGGTGTCAGTTAGGTTTAGTCACTAAAACTACCTTTACGTGACCGGTTTTAGCCGAAAGGTGGCGGCTTGGGTTAGGCATCAAAACAACGTGGTTACAGAACAAATACAATGCCAGTTAGTCAGTTAGTAATATGGTATTTTTCCCAGTTTGAAACACACACATTCAAGTCTGTGATTTATGAGCATTCACACACACACACACACACACACACACACACACACACACACACACACACACACACACACACACACACACACACACACACACACACACACACACACACACACACACACACACACACATGCAGTCTATAAATTCACTTAATCTGAATCTTATCAGCAGTTGACTTACAGGGAATTGAAGGTCTCCTCTTCTTCTTCTTCACCTCCCGCCTGTCGACATTTAATATTTCATGAGCAGAGAGCAGAGTTTTAATTCAGTCACATTCCAAGATAAGAACATTGTGTGTCGTTATTCGTCCCGTCACTGACATTAAACTGAACATTTATCTCCCTTCAGCATCGATCAGACATATTTATCCATCTACTCGTTCATCATGTGGATACTTGTTCCTGCTCCTTTTTTATTATGAATTCATGGATCCCTGTTTTCCTTTTTTTTTGCAGAGGCTGTGCAACTACATGCTGCATTGCTGCACACTTATTTCAGCAGGGAAAAGTCTGGGTTGTGTTGTTTTTTAGGGGTAACCATTCAGTTCAAATGCAGCACAGAGGTGAAAAGTGAGCGGTTACTAACTGGGCTGACGCTGCCATCTGCTGTAAGAGGAGGAAACATCCTTATGGCTCATTACTCAAGATAAGATATTCCTTTATTAGTCCTACAAAGGTGAAATTTCCTTAATACAGCAGGAAAGTGGATAGCAAACATAGAAGAAGCATCAATAAGAAACAATAAGTCATAACTCGCAGTATAAACAGGGAAATATAGAAAAATATGAACAATATAAACACAGGGAAATAAAAAATATAAGAATTATAGGAACACTATATACAATACTTTTAAATTTACACCATGGCACAGAGGGAATATTAGTATTGCACATTGACATTCAGCTTCTCTTCCAACTCAAAGCTCCTTTTCAGCCATAAAACACAGTGATTGTATTAGGGAGTGAAGTATTTACTAATGAACTGAAAGCATTTTCTCAAATAAACTTTAAAATTCCCAGTTTTATATGTTTCTGATCACAACTTTCACTGACGCACTGCATAGAAATCGGATGCTTCAATAAACTGCTCATGTAAACAAACTCAGACATCATTTAAAAACAATAAACACATTCTTTATCATATGATGTACCTGATAACCAATCTGTTCACATTTGGGGATGTTAAGTCTTTAAACTCCAAGTTTAATATTTATTATATAAAAATGGGGCAGAAGACATTTATTTAGGCCACATAGCAAGGCAGTGATTATAATATACATTAAGGGGACAGAGCACAGATCTAAACTCTTAATTGTTTTACTCTGATCCAGAAGCATGTGAGTAGACCTTGTAATATTAAACATAACTACATAACCTTTCATGTAACATGACTTAAATGATCTAGGATTTTAGTTTCAGAATGCTTTAAAATGCTCAGTTTAGCTGTAGTATGTGCATGTATGATTACAGCTGTAGTGCCAGATTAACTACGGCACTGTAAATGTAATGCAAACTCAATTATTCATGAATGTACAATACATGTATCTCTGTTAGTGACAGACTGAGAGTAAAAGAGTACAAGTGTTGATAAAACGGTTACATTTTAGGTAAATCTACAATTCAAAATGAAAAGACAACTCTTAATAATAAGCCTGATATGTTCACAACACATATGGAGGCCACGCCATGGGAGAATGAAGGAAAATAGAGAAAATGTGTGTACGATGACCTTCAGTCGGAGCTGCGTCCGAGATAACGTTTGTTAGGATGTGACTCTAAAAATAAAATTTAATTGAATCTAAAAGAGGTCATTCATCCGCTCCTGGGGGAGTTGGACTTTCTGCCAGCAAGCATTGGAAAATAAGCCTTTTTTACAGCCCAAAACTCAAAAACTTTTGGGATTATTCTGCAGCTCCCTCTGCTGGTGTAATGAAAAACACACACTTCTTTATATGCTTGAAAGGATTTTCATTAGTTCAACGGATCTCAACCATGATCTCAACCCACAACCTAATCGAGTAACTAAATACATTAAGTGGAGCACTGTGCATGACATATTTGTGCTTAACATTTATTTCACAGCTTTACTAGTAATTGCAGATTGAGATTCTTAATACAAATAAACAAACATTGCTATTATCATGATTATTTTTGATGATTAGTATGGATTAAGGTCCCCAGAAGTATATAGTAAGTAGTGACAGTTAGGACCACCTTTACCAGCTGCATCATTAATTATAATCCCATAATATCATATTTATTATATTTTAAATGCCTAACTAATACCTTTCATTTAATGTAATTTTACATACATGTTGATGCTAATACTTATTACTATTACTATTACTTAAGCGAACTTGAATGCAGAGAGTATTTCTACACTGCGATTGGTGTTGCCTGAACATAATATCAAGAAAACCAAACCTTCACTTTTACTGAATCTTTAATGAAACTTCAACCCAAAGCCCATAAAAATTCAGAAGCTGATTAACATTTTGAATTGTTTTCTCATCATTAATTGCTATCATTGTTACAGTGCATATATGAAAAACAAACTTGGTGTAGATAAAGTTAAACATTTATTCCTATTAAGTCTCTGAAGCAATAATTGGCATTTAATTAAATAACTGAGATGACATTATTTGGTGCTTATCACATATTCAGATCATATTAAATCATGTGATAACTCAAAGCAACATTACATAGGACCTGTGTTTAATTCTGCATGGTGTTGAAATAACATACATATTATTTGTTCACTTTTAGTTGCTTGTTTACTGCTGTGTGCCCTGAGCAGAGAAATCTAACAGAGGAACATTATAGGAAGCAGAAGGAAATTCACATTTGAGCTCCTTAACAGGACTCAGGAAGGTCACGTTGGTCTCGTTCAGCCAAGTCAGGAAGCTCTTCAGGTTTGAATCGCAGTGAAATCGGTTCATTTTGAGATCGAGGGAGTGGAGAAAGCGAAATGCAGTGGGGTCAGGGGAGGCTACGAAGTTGTTGGAGAGGTTGAGCACTTTGAGACTTTTGGGTAAAACATCAGGCTGGAGATACGTCAAGCTGTTGGACGAGAGGTCCATCTCCACTACAGAGGTGAGACCCTTGAAGATTCCCAGAGGAAGAGACTGCAGCGCGTTGAAGCTCAAGTTGAGATTAATCACATGTCTAAGATTTTTAAACAGATTCAGGCATCTCCCCTGAGACCACACAGCCTGCAGGGAGCTGCTGTGAAGGTCCAGAGTTTGGACGTTATTCAAATCTATTTCTGAAGGTCTTCCATTGAGGTTGCACTCTCTGATTGTGTTTCCACCAAAGGAGAGATGCTGCAGGTGATCCATGAGAAACACAAAGGTGTAAACTTCCCCCAGGTTTGTTAATCTGTTGTTCTGAATGTTCAGATGCGTGATGTTATCTGCAAAACTTGTGAGTCCTCTCACTGACGAGAGCCTGTTGTCATTCAGCATGAGATGATCTAAGCTCGACAGAAGCCAAGGGAAGCCAAGTTCTCGCAAAGAGTTTCCAGTTAGATGTAATGCCTTCAAATTGTCAAGTCCAGTAAATGAGCCATAACCCAGAACGCCGATGTGATTGTACGACAAGTCTAACACTTTCAGGTTTGTCAGAGAAGCAAAAGTGTAAGAGTGGATTTCCCCGAGCAGGTTGTGTGACAGGTTGAGCGCTTGCAAATGTCCCTGAAGACCTTCAAATGCATTTCTGTGGATCTGATTCACAGTGTTTTGGGAAATGTCAATGATTGCGACCTCTCTCAGCTCACTAAAAACCCCCTCTTGCAATGCAAATATCTTGTTTTTAGACAGGTCCAACGTGCGGATTGAACTGTCATTCAGGCCTGCAAACGTGCTGCGGTCTGGATCAGGGAGATTATTGAATGAGAATCCTTTACCCATGTGTCCTGACAGTTTGAGATGGGAGATCTTAGTGCCCTTAATGGCTGCGAAAAATCGCTTAGATTTAGCCACGCTGAGCCCGGTGTTGGACAAGTCGAGTGTCTGAAAGGACATTCCTCTGAAGGGATTCCCACATTCCTGCCAGTCAAAACGTTTATTAAACATGGCCTTGAGGTAAACAGAGTCCAAGTTCAGATCCTTGAAGTTCTTTCCCTGAAAACCGACCAGATCAGACTCACATATCTTGTCCATTCGGTTCAGCTTGAGGTTCAAAACTGTCAAATTAGTCATGTTTGCAAAGAACATTGAAGGATGGAGTCTTTTTATGTGGTTACCAAAGAGGTCAAGAGTCTCTAAAGAGGACAGTGGCTCCAGATAGTTGTCCTCCAGTATAGAGTCTTGAAGCGAACAGTAATCCAGGTACAGATTCTGCAAACCGGACAGTCCTGCAAAAGCCTGCGGCTCCAGCTGAAGGCCGACGTTGAAGCCGAGCACCAGCCTCCTCAGGCGTCTTTGCCCACTGAAGGCGTTGTTCCTGATCACAAGACGGACAGACTGACGTCCAAGGTCCAGCTCCTGCAGCTCCTCCAGGCCCGACAGAGAGTTGGAGTTGATCTCACTGATGCGGTTCATCTCCAGGTACAGGTGGGTGATGTTGGGAGGTAGCGGAGGAACCCAGCGTAGGTTCTTGAAGGCGCAGCTGGCTACGGAGCCCAGAATGAGGCACGATGGAAAACACCCCGGCACCTGAAAGAGGACATTTAAAAAAGTGTAAGTGGATTTTTGTTTTGTAATACATTCAGATATAATGTTTGCTAGTTAAAATAATTTTTAAATGAAATAAATAATTTGCACAAGCAAATCGTTTTGCACTTTGAAATTCCGTATACGCTCTGAGAAACACCAATATTATAGACCGAGCCATAATTAGATAATCATCACATGACTGAGAAACAAACAAAGATACTCATAAAAAGCTTAATCAGTAACTCGAGATTCTTTATGAATTTACAGACAACTGACTGAATGAATTGGAACTATGTATTTTTCTCAATAACATTTAATTTTACTTTTGATGTCTTTAAATGTTTTTGTAATTTCTCTTTTTATTACATTTTTTAAACAATACATTCATGTTTTTTTTGAGAAAATGTAAAAGAAATATAAAATAACTATGTTTTCATACATTGGTATTTCCTAATATTTCTAAATGTAAAATAATCATCAAATAATTTCTTATTAATTGAATTTCCACATTTACTGTCTGAAGAGCCCTCACAAAATGTTCTGCTGGCTTTACACCAAAGACGATTAATTAATTCTACTCATGATTATAAATCAAATACGAATAAATCACAACATAAAAACAAATCTTGCATTTTTTATATAATGGAAGACTAAATCACATGCATGTTACCCAATACAAGGAAATACTAAATAAAGATTCAGCATTATTCTTTCACTCTTGCTGTAAGTGTGTCTTTTTGAGGCCCTCATATACCCTAACATTAATAATCTTTTAAAACTAATATTCTCCACGGTATTTAGCCCCAAATATGACTTTAAACAACAATGTAAAGCTCTTTAAATTAATTTTGTATGTAAAGAAAGTGCCATACAAATAAACATTTTAGGCTACTTTCTATTAATTTTAGTATAAACAAAGTGTCATTTTAGTGTATGTTGACCTACCTGTAGGAAAATACAGATGACAACCACCTGCAGACCCAGTGTCCACATCTTCACACGGCTGGAGTGAAACCCAAAGTCTTAATATTAGATGTGTTAATGCTGCCGCCTCTGCTGCAAGGTGAAAATCAGAGCTCCATTCTGCAGAGATTTCTCTTGGCAGAGTTTTTATCTCTGGGTATTTACGTCACTTGTGTTCAGTATTGCATTGATCCTGCAGTGTAAACAGGCTGGACGGGATTTCCCTTTTTTTTGTTGCCAGATTTACATAAGGAAGGGAAGTCCGCTTGCATGTTTGCAGTCCCTTGTTGCTATGTGCTGTAAGTTTTGCTGCTGAACTCTTGTATTGGGGTTTGAATGGTACATTGGCTGCCAGGTCTGTGCTGTGCAAGTTATATCTTAGTTTATGTTTCCAACATTGTTTCTGTGGTTAAATAGATGCTTTAAAATGTAAATCATATTGATTTCAGTTGAGCGTTTTAATGTCTCTAATGTATCAGACTTTTCCTTCCTTACAATAATGTAAAAAACACTGAAGAGATTGAATTGTTTACCATGGAAATATTCACTTATGTCTGTCAACAGCTGTACCATAACTACTGGCTATTTAAATCCTTTAAATACCAACTTTTGCCAAACCCTACAGGCACAAAATTTTGATAATGTTCTTCATTTCTTTGGTCTTGCATGAACATTAATTGGGATTCGGGTGTGTGGAGCCTCTTCTGATGCTGCACACTGAAGTTAAAGTTGGAATGGATGTCAGTATTACAAGAAAATAAACCATAATTTTTATTCATTTAATATGTTTTGACTTGAAACAAGTGAATAAGATTGAGAACGTAATCTTTATACAAGACTACATTGTGATTATATTTTCGGGAGTGGTATTTTACTTACTATTTTCTATCCTCTATTCCATTCCTGATTATTTTAATTTTTATAATGTTACTAGATGCGTCTCTGGCTTTAAAAAGAGCTGCTACAGTGTCAGTAATGTTACATACAAGATTAAATATAGTCCGATATAGAGCAGTAATTGTCTATTAATGCAAATTATTAAATTATAACATACTGAACAAATTTGTACACGGATGGATTTGAGGGGAAACTGTTTTAGTCACATGATATGTTGAAACATTTGGTCTGATTTTGCTTAATATTTCCTCCTGTGCAAGTTTTTTTTAAATGAGTTGCATATTTTTCCACAATTTCCTAAAAAGCCTCTTCCTCTTTCAGATTCATGACTTTCTATATGTTGAGTTCTCCCTTTTACGCTGTACTATATAATCAATTGCAGTAGTGTGGCATCGATATATATATCTCCTCGCGATGAGTAACAAGGTTCAAGCTTGTTACCGGTTCTATTTGGGAAAATGTCCAGCCATTGAATGTCCACATTACGCTTAAATAGCTTTTATTATGGTCAATGTTTAATTTTCATTGTAGTCTTCCTAAAGTACTGCAGAGTACAGTGTGTGTGTGGTTTAATAACACGGGGCTGGTGAATTTCACAACCTCTGGAGAATGAAGGTTTGTCAAATACAATACAGAGAGAAAGAGAGACAGAGGCTGACTGACATTGTGGCAATGTTGTTACAGCTTCTCTCTCATAGGCTACAATAAAATGTTAATTTACCTTTATTTCAGGACATCTACAAAAAAAGCAACAATACCACAGTATAGAAATTGTTACAAGTCAAAGTTGTAGTGGATTAAAAGTATAACATTCCCCTCTGAATTTGTAGTAAGTATAGCATAAATTGAAAATATTAAATTAAAGTACAAGTACCTCAAAATTGTAATCTACTTAAGAGTGAGTAAATGTGCTTATTGGTAGTTATCAAATATCCACGACTGAACATTTCCTCATGAAATGTGGTGGAGATTAATACTCTAATAAAGCACAAGTATCCCCAAATCACTGTACGTTACTTGATTTGACTATAAAAGTACTTGAGTAACGTTAGCCTATAGTTTAAATGCAGGCTACTTTGCTACTTGTCAATTTAATCATTGATAAAAGGCAGTTAAAATAAATAATTTACCTTTATCTTGTTGGCATGCTAGCAGGAGGGGGCTAAATTGTTACCGAAGTTGTAACGGTTCAATCGACTGATAATGTAACAAGAGAGAACATAAAATCAACTGATAATGTAACAAGAGAGAATGTTAACCGTTAAGTTGTAACATTAAATCAACTGGTAATGTAACAAGAGAGAACTTTAACCTGGTTAAATCAACTGGGAATGTAACAAGAGAGAACTTTAACCTGGTTAAATCAACTGATAATGTAGCAAGAGAGAACGTTAACCGTCAGAAGTTGTAACGGTTAAATCAACTGTTAATGTAACCAGAGAGAACATTAACCGTTAGAAGTTGTAATGATTAAATCAACTGATAATGTAACAAGAGAGAACTTTAACCTGATTAAATCAACTGATAATGTAGCAAGAGAGAACGTTAACCGTCAGAAATTGTAACGATTTAATCAACTGATAATGTAACCAGAGAACTTTAACATGGTTTAATCAACTGTTGATGTAACAAGAAAACTCTAACCTGGTTAAATCAACTGATAATGTAACAATTTTGAAGTTGTAAAGGTTAAATCAACTGATAATGTAACAAGAGAGAACTTTAACATGGTTTAATCAACTGTTGATGTAACAAGAGAACTCTAACCTGGTTAAATCAACTGATAATGTAACAATTTTGAAGTTGTAAAGGTTAAATCAACTGATAATGTAACAAGAGAGAACTTTAACATGGTTTAATCAACTGTTGATGTAACGAGAGAACACTAACCTGGTTAAATCAACTGATAATGTACCAAGTTAGAAGTTGTAAAGGTTAAATCAACTGATAATGTAACAAGAGAGCGGTTGTGATGGTTAAATCAACTTATAATGTAACAAGAGAGCAGTTGTAATGGTTAAATCAACTGATAATGTAACAAGAGAGAACTTTAACATGGTTTAATCAACTGTTGATGTAACGAGAGAACACTAACCTGGTTAAATCAACTTATAATGTAACAAGACAGAAGTTGTAATGGTTAAATCAACTGATAATGTAACAAGAGAGCGGTTGTAATGGTTAAATCAACTTATAATGTAACAAGAGAGAGGTTGTAATGGTTAAATCGACTGATAATGTAACAAGTTAGAAAATATAATGTTGAATCAACTTATAATATAACAAGTTAGAAGTTGCAATAGTTACATCAACTGATAATGTAACAAGAGAACTTTAACATGGTTTAATCAACTGTTGATGTAAAGCAAGAATGCTAACCTGGTTAAATCAACTGATAATGTAACAAGAGAGAGGTTGTAATGGTTAAATTAACTGATAATGTAACAAGAGAGAGGTTGTAATGGTTAAATCAGCTGATAATGTAACAAGTTAGAAATTGTAATGGTAAAAATTAACTTATAATATAACAAGTTAGAAGTTGCAATAGTTAGATCAACTGATAATGTAACAACTTAGACGTTGTAATGGTTGAATCAACTGACAATGTAACAACTTAGACATTGTAATGTTTAATCAACTGATAATGTAACAAGTTATAAGTTGTAATGGTTAGATCAACTGATAATGTAACAAGTTATAAGTTGTAATGGTTAGATCAACTGATAATGTAACAAGAGCGAACGTTAACCGTTAGAAGTTGTAAATCAAATGACGTGATAAGAGAGAACTTTAACCGTTAGCTTTACTGTATGATGTAGCGTTAAAATACGCTGTAAAATAATTTAAGAAATAAATGAGTCAGTGTAAAAGCAGATTAAAATGGCATTAGTATTAAACGCTCAGTGAGTACTGAGTCGGTTTTGTGTCAGCGGCACACAGCGCTCACTGACACCGGGGAAGGGGGCAGGGCAGACCGAAGAGAGGAGTGACTTTCTTTCAAAAATAGTATCGCAGCAGCAACCGGGTACAGCAGCAGCGGCGTTGAGTGGGTGTATGGAGGGTGTGAAAAAATGTTTGCTACGGAAATAAATAACGGTACCGGGGACGATATTATTTAAAGCAAAAGAAAGAGGGCGCAAAACACGACGAAAAGAGGACGTGGATATTTGAAGAGAGAAGCAACCGTTAAGTCAGAACCACACGTTTCAGTGTTGATGTCGGTATTTGGACACGAATACCTGCCGAAAATAGTCCCGGTGAGTAGACCCGAGTTTGGCGGACTGTTGAGGGTTTAAGCATAGTCACGAAGACAAAGGGTTTCAGGCTGTGAGTGAATGTAAGTCTGACCTTTAATGTAAAGTTTCATTCGAGTTTTGCAGAGTTCAAGAGCACATTCATTCGGGGGGAACAAGGTGAACAGGGAGTTAAACTTTTCTGCAATATGGCCGCTCAGATGTCACACAGTTTCCCAGAAGTAACGCCAGTCACAAGTCAAATGAGCGTAGTTTTGACTCATGATTTTGCCCATTAAAGACCGCAGAGATATCATGTTGAAAAAATGTGATGTGTAGTAAGCTTAAGTCATGCCCACTTTTCAAATCAAAACGTCAGTTAGTAGCACTGCTTCTGTGGGAGGACGTTATCCCACCGAAGACTGTGCAAACTTTACCTTGCTTACTTACAGTGCTGTAAGAAGCACTCACAGCTTTCACTTCAGTAAAAGTAGTCATGCCACACTGTAGGAAGAACAAAAGTCCAGCATTCAACATGTTACTGAAGCATCAGCATCAACATGTACTCAATGTACAAAAAGTAAAGTATTTATTATGCAGAATTGCATGATTACATGTTTATTATTGAATTATAAGTATTGATATATTAAAGTAAATATTTAATGTTGCAGCTGGCAAAGGTTGGGCTAATTTGAATGACTGTATACACTGCTGTGTAGCTTCATCTATAACAATATATTCTATTTTATTTGTTGATAATATTTTGTATTCATAATCTGAATCTGTAGAGTAACTAAAGTTGCCAAATAAATGTAGTGACGTAAAACGCACAATATTTCCTTTGAAATAAGATAAGATACGATAAGATATTCCTTTATTAGTCCCACAAAGAGGAACATTTCCTTATTACAGCAGCATAAGTGGATCGCAAACACAGATAAGAATCAGTAATAAACAATTAATTCTAATAAGCAATATACACAAGGAAATATAGACAATATGAAGAATAAAGACACAGATATAAGAATAATTAGAAAAATAATAGGAACAATATATACAACATTTTTAAATTTGCACCATGGCACAAAGGAAATATTAGTATTGCACATTGACTGAGACTGAATTTTCGCAGTATTAAGTGAACACAGTTGGTGAACACTATAGTGCAGTTATTGTCAGTTTTGGTGTGTGTGTAAGTGTAGTGGAGTAGTCCAGTATAAGGTAGCATAAAATTGAATTACTTGAGTTCAAGTATCTAAAAATTTTACAAAAGTACAGTACTTGAGTGAATGTACTCAGTTACTTTCCACCACTGATTGCCAAACATACAGTCTTCGTAGAACATAACTTCATACTTTTTTAAATGGTCAGGATCCACTGCAAAATTCTGCACAATGTTAAGTGGCTCTGTCCGAGGCTTATTATCGGACTGATGTAGGCTTTATAATTAATGCAACAAGCCGAATGGAAACAGATCAGTCAATCAATCAAATGTATTTAAAGAGTAAAATCACCATTAGACAGGTCTCAATGCACTTTACAATTAAAACAATACATAGATAGCAAACAGCAATAATAATACAGTTGAACAACATTAACATAGTAATAGTAAAACAATGAAAAAACAGCAAACACAAAACAATAGGTCAAAAAGTTTGTTCATGACGGACGCACAAAGGATGATTGGCTGTCGTATAATGAGTAGAGGTGGGTTTTCAAGAAGCTAGTTAACTACTTTTATAATAAGGTCAGTGTAAGCGCTGATAAATCATTTTATCTTATCAGTTGGGGCACATTTAAATGGTTAAGTATATGATAATGTGCTTTAATGAATCACCAGTAGTCCAATAAATCATGATATCTGACCTGTGGGGTCAGCTGAACAGATTTATCACACCGCAACCTGCCAAAGGGCGTTATTGGAGAGGGCCCACCATGTATACACATATACACACATGTTCAGTGAAGATACTTAGTATAAAAGGGGGTAAAAAAACAAAACAAGACAGAGTGATGAATAACATTTAACATCTTTTGCTTTTCTGCACTGTAGTTTATACTTATCTGTGTTAAGATGAAAAAAAAAATCAGTTAAAGCTCTTTTACGTTTGATTCTTTAAGGTTAAGTGCTCAAATTATATTTCCGTAAGGCAAATACAAACCACACAAACTGGATTGATTTTATATTCTGCTTTCTGTATCCCAATTAAAATTCAAAATATAGTTGTTTTCTCTGTCAGCAACTGTTTTTTTAACAGTTACAAAGCAACCAAGCTCTTTTGTTTATTCTTTTAATCTGTAGATCAAACAGTCAAATAATGGTCAAGTTCATTAGCCAGCAGTGCAATTATAGGCTGTGACAGTAGTCCAAAACCATGTGTGTCCAGTCAAGTTGCAGACTTTCCCAAACTGTTGCTCCCTGTGGAGGAAATTAATCAGAGGGATGGCAGTAACTGATGGGCTCTGTCCCAAACTGCCCCCAAGGGTCTCTACTTTTTCCCTGGTAGATGTTTACTGTGTACTTTAATTGAGCAGCGGGGGATTTGTTAGAGTCTTTAACAGGGCAAAATGAGAGAGCAAAACAATAATTAAGCGCCCCACTTGTCCGACCACCCTGCGCATGATATCCAAGTACAAATATTATCATATTTTCACCAAAAGTTTTAACAAGCTTTGTATTTTACCGAAACATACTTGCAGATAATCCTCCCTCGTCTCTTCACACCAGCCTCAACTTCATAACATTTCGTCTAGTATCTTTATCTCCATATGGAAAGATTTCAGTTGTTTAGTTGATTTACAGTTGTGCTGAATCGTGATACTGGCTCCACTGTGGGTGGGGAGATAATAGCGGTAGGGGTAAAACCTATGATTAGCAGAAAACTCATTCCTATCCAGCCTCCAGTTTATATAATTTCTCAACAGTTAAATTATAGTGAAATTTAAGTATTCCTCATTCTGCGTGTAGAAGCAGTTGGATGGACCACATAGCTCTCTACTCGTTTACTGTTTGGTATTTGTGATTCTTCTGATAGCCTGCAAAATAACGAATAAAGAAATATATTAAAGCTAATTGATTAGGTCCTGAGACCCTGAATGAGAGGATTGTTGTGATGAAGAGTGGAATTTGGGGATCTCTTTTGTCACAAGTTTTGACCTCAGAAATCTTAGATGTATGTCAGGCTGCAAGGTCAATGTCGAATGATCAAACATTTCTACTCTAATATGCACTCGGGTTACTTGAGGACAGTAGACACAAGTTCCCTTTCCTGTCTGCTTTTCTTTCTTTCCCTCTTTCACCATCTGTCTTTCACACTTCTTCTTAAAACACCTTGACTTCTCTTTGAGTTTCTTCTTCCTATCTCTTTCTGTATGCATATGCACTTTCTGCCTTTAATGCAATGCTTTCTTTCACTGCATTTGGCATGTCCACTTCACATTTCTCTGTGCATACCCCCCCCCCCCCCCTCCAAAGCCTGATCTATTCATGTTTCAGTTCTACACTTAATTCTGATTTCGTTCCAGCCACAGGTGTAAATATAAATGGACATGAGAGGAATCTGATAATAGGACACATGCTATTCCAAAACGTATTACTTACTGCTAGTAAAACAGCACTGTGTTACTGTACAATCCATGGCTCTGCATTACTTCAGGTAGTGAGACATTGAAATACAATGCAGGAAGGCTAGTTTAACTAAGAGTTCCACGAGTTTGAAAGCTTTTAAAAAATACAAGACAACTCTCATAAGTTATCATGGCAGCACTTGTTTTAGCTTTTTTATGACAATCGCTGTATCAACAGTAGAATAGAAATACTAGCAGTTATCTACCGCAAATGAATGGTTGCAAGCATTTGATTAGCTGATGCAGCATCTGTGTTAACATTTTGCACAATGTTGCATTGTGCAAAATGTTAAGTTCAACTTTTTTGCTGGATGAACATGCATTTTTTTTTTTGCCAAATCCCTGTGCTTGGCACAGACACTCGCTGTGAAATGTCAACACTAACTAATTTCTCATGGAAATGAATAAGGGGAGCTGCATGCACCTCTTTTGTCTGTCTGAATAAAATCTTGGAGAGCTTAAAAACATTTTTTCCAGTTTGGGCACATCAGAATCGTTCAACATCACCAACAGGAACCCAGTTCTTGTGTAAGATCCTTACTGTCAGTTGAGGCTATTTTAATCAGAAGAGACCGTCTTGGGTGTTTGGGTTCAATAGAAACAGATTCTGGACCTATAAAACCCTCTACAACCGACTCCAACATGTCTCCACCTCAGAACATGCTGTAACTTCTGACTTCCAGTCCTCCAAACACCGTGGCATGCTAGTTGTCCATCTTTAACGTGTAACCAGAGATATGTTGCTTCTGTTTTTACCTGCCTGGTGACAACACCCGGGTCATGCCGGGTCAGTCGGGCTGTCTCTTTGGCAGCACAGAGATCAAAGGTCAGGAGGGAGAGATTGGTGAAGGCTTTTGCTTTCAAATTAACCTGCTTAAAAAAAAAAGAGGAGGAGGAAAGAAGGACGTTTAGAATTTGTTCATATGATGTAATAGTATTTAGTTGCAGCACTTAAGTCTCCATTGATATCCAGAGTACCATGAAGTACTACAAATACCACTCTCCTCCAAAGACATATTCATGCGCTTGGCCCGAGAATTAAACACCTTTGATTTTTGGAACAGGCTCTTCGCCTTGCCATCCGTGAGAAGTTGTGTGGCGTACATGACGGGGTTACTGTGCAAGGCCCAGATGACATGCTGGGGGAAAGTAGTGACACTCTGGGCCACAATGTTGCAAGCACAGAGGCACCAGACAGGCTCTTCAGGAGGACTAGTTTGAAAATATGGATGTCAACGAGCTAGAAGCTTGTTTCAGCGAGTGGTGAAAGTCCAACAGGCACTGCGACAAGTGTTCTGACAAAGCAGCAGCTGCTGATACCTGCCACCTCTGTGCCCTCCACAGTGAGACTAATCATTATCCGAATGTGAACGCAGATTAAATTATGTTTTTGTAAGGAAACAATGTTTTGAAGTTCTGGTTGTGAAAAGATAAATCCTTAAAGGGTTACTGTGACTGTGTTGATTGAGAATACGCATTAGGTGTTGGGTAGGCTGTATTGCTGTGCATCATTATTCCTGTGGAAGATGCGTTGGGTTCTGAAAATAGATTTTGAAAAGGACGACTCGATTGGCCTGGATCTTGGAATTAATTACTCGTGCCCTAAACATTACGCATTACAGTACGAATCTTTATTCTCAAAATAGAGCAACACACACACAAACACATAGTGTTTTTTCCTGAATGTCTCTACGATGTGTAACGCTAGAGATCCAATCACCAGCAATATTAGATCTTGGTACAAGCATGCTGCAATCTTATTGGCTCACTGACGCTGATTAGATTTACTCCTTAGGATTGGAAATTTGGTCGGTGCCAATGGAGACAATTTGGTCTGTGCATAAAAGTATTAAAATTGGGTACCCTACCCAGCCCTCAACTCTTCGAAATCCCCAAACTCAAAGTTTCTCAATTTCCTGAAACCATAACATTTTAAAATGAAATAAGAAAGTTGTTACAGAGCTTTTGGAGAGATTTGTGGGTCTGTCAGCAAGCCTCATCCTGTTCGCGTTTTACAGCATTAAGAGGACAAATGAAGCTCATAGGTATTTCAGCAACGTCAGTGTCTAAAGTTGCAGCATACTGTATATATATCATGTATAACACACACACACACACTGGTCAGGTCCTGTCAGGGCAGACGGTGAGAATAGCGAGCAGCTGCAAGTGGTAATGTGGTCATGTGGCAT